>NC_134234.1:265614456-265917486 GCF_965152275.1 Natator depressus
CTTTATCTCTCTATCTACATCTAATATCTATCTATATCTCAGTTTGGATCTGAAGCCGCTGTAGCACATTTGCTAAATGATCAATAGCCACTTAAAATATCTGTACACAATTCTGAGCACTACTAGGCAAAGATTTTACATTTTAGGAATCAGCATTATCTGTTGTTTTTTGATCAATGTGGATTACAATGAAAATAAAAATAACCAGCTGGTGTGATATTACTCTGATATGATCACTTTGCAGAAGGCAAGTGACTACTTGCTTTGACAGAATGCTTCAGGTATGTAATTAGAAGCGGGGGAAGCTAGTTCATACCTGTGACACTCTATAGATTTACATGCATATGTGGATCAGGTTTAAAACACGTCAGCTCATATTGTGGTTTTGTGGGGAAAGGATTCTTGCCATAAATGTACAAAGAAGAGCTCCTATTCAATCATTCTGCTGGGGAAGGAGATTTAGAGGGTTAAATGATACAATTAAAGATGTAGGTAATAGTAGATGTCAAATCTGAGGATAAACAATCCTGTTTTAATCAGCTGTATTATTGTGTGGAGACCCAAAGAATTTTAATGGCTGAATAATCTCACTTTAAGTAACCTGTCAGACAATTCATTATAAAGTCAGCAGCATAGTAGTTAACATTAAAAAAAATGGTGTGTCAAAGGAATAATACTGCACTTTATCTGTACATGACATGAAATGTTAATTAGCTAACATGCATTTAAAAAGCAGGGCTCTTCTCTTATCCATCAATACTGAGTCATCCTCATCCTCCTCTGTCAAGTTACTCCTGCTCCAGACATACTCAGGAGTCATTGCTAATCTATATATATCTGTCTTCCTGTATGTCACTTAGACTTAAGGGCTACAGAATTAGATCTTAGACTTAAGGTCTAATTCTGCAGCCCTTACTTCAGCTGAATAGCAGTGACTGAAGCAAATACTGTCACTGAGTCATTGGCTCTGTCTTCCCTGAACTGGCCCACAGAGCTAGCCTGAAATGCTTAAAGAAGCAGGGTGCACTATCCCAAAGGACGGCGCAGGGTGTTTCCTCCCCTGCATCCCAGGAAACTGAGGGAGAGATTGTACCTCTTGAAGTAACATCTAAGGTGATGTGGCTTTGTATCCCCTTGTGCACCCCCATATGGGGTGGTTATGTCTTTTTCTATTTGCACAACATATGGGGACAGGGAGTAGGAATGGGTGAATATAAGGAACCTCGGATTGAGGGGAGGGGGTGTGAATGGGAGACACTGGCACGGTGGGGAAGGGAGGACATGGGGGGGAAATAGGTGGGCATGGAGGACACACAGACCCTCTGGCGTGGAGGAAGGGATAATGGGGGACATGCCAGGATCTGTGTTCCCCCATGGCCCCCTATTCTCCTACCTTCTCCATACCAGGGTCCCATATTCCCCCATATGGGGGGAGGAAGTCATGGGGGACACACACAGACCCTGGCATTTAGCAGAGAGGGGAATGGGGGTACACACAGCCTCTGGCATAATGGAGGTGAGGATGAGGGACCCCGATGTGGGGAGAAGGGACAATGGGGGGCACACAGAACCTCTGCCATGGTGGGGAAGAGGGGAATTTGGGGACACAGAACCTCTGGCAGTGGAGAAGAATGGGACCCTGTAGGGGAGAAGGAGGTGGGGGGAGAATAGGCAACATGGAGGCATACAGTCCCCCTCATGTTGGGGGAGAACGGGAGGCAATTGTATGGAGGGAAGAAGATATGGGGGCATGCAGAGCCTCTGGCATGAGAGAAGAGGTGAAGAGATGCAGGGAATCCCTTAAATAGAGGGAGAGGGGAGGTGTAGAGATATGTTGATAGAAGATTATAATTTAGAGATGCTCCCTCATAAGGGACAGTATTGTGAACATAGGAAGTTAGAGCTGTGCCCTGGCAGGGGTGGGGAACACTGGGTGGCTGTGTGCAGCAGTTCACCACAGAAACTCTCCACTTTGTTTTATTAAAAGTTTTTATTCCTTTCTCATTCATTTGGTTTGTTTAACAAACCCCAAGATCGTTACAGGAGGGTGGCACAGAGGGAGCTTGTGGGGGGAGTGGAGCGATATAAGGAGCCCCTGGTGGGTGCAAGGAAGCCACAAAGTGTGTGACCCTCTAGTCTTTAAGGTCCTCAGTCAGTTGACTTCAGTTACACTGGTGCTGTCCTCCATTCATGACCCTCAGAAACAAATAGGGTTGCCAACTGTAATCCCACAAACCCAAACACCCTTGCCCCAAGGCCACACCCCTGCCCTCTCCCCATGCCCCCAGCCCCACTCATTTCACCCCCTTTCCCTCCGTTGCTCGCTCCCCCCCCCACTCACTTTCACCAGGCTAGGACAGGGGGTTGGGGTGTAAGAGGGGGTGAGGGGTTCAGGCTCTGGGAGGGAGTTTGGGTGCAGGCTCTGGGCTGGGGCTTGGGATTGGAGTGCAGGAGAGGGTGCACGGTGTGGGCTCTGGGAGGAAGTTTGGGTGCAGGAGGGGATGAGCGTTGCGGGCTCTGGGCTGGGGTGCAGGAGAGGTGAGGGGTGCGGGCTCTAGCCGGGCAGTGCTTACCTCAGGTGGCTCCCAGAAGTGACTGACACATCCCTCTGTCAGTGGCTCCTAGGCGGGGGGGACCAGGGGGTCTCTGCATGCTGCCCCTGCCTGCAAGCACCGCCCCCGCAGCTCCCATTGGCTGCAGTTCCCAGCCAATGGGAGCCGTGGAGTCAGCACTCGGAGCAGGGCTAGCGTGCAGAGACCCCCTGCACTTACCCTAGGAGCCACAGGGATGTGCTGGTCGCTTCCAGGAGTATCGTGTAGCCAGGGCAGGCAGGGTGTCTGCCTTAGCCCTGCTGCGCCGCCAGACTTTTAGCATCTAAAATTGCCTGGTTTGGATTCAGTAGCCTCTGGGAGAGAGAGCCTGATTCCGGGAAGCTCCCGGCAAAACCGGGAGGGTTGGCAACTTTAGAAACAAAGTAGGTGACAGTGACTAAAGGGAAACTTTAGAAAGCTGGAGAGAGACAGAGGAGAATGAGTCCCAGCCTACCCATTGTCAGGGATTGCTTATCTCTTTGCAAATAGCCAATGAGAGAAGATTAGAATTACTACAACTGCAGCTACCAAAACAACCCAGAGTACCTCTCTCAGGTTTGGAAGTCTTCGGTGAAAGAACGGAGTTATTGTAGTGATGGGCCCTGTGGGTACACCTAAGACAAATATTGCTTTTATCAACTCACGTTGGGAACATCAACAGTTTCTGTTATATTTCAGCCACCCTAATCTTTCATTACACCTGATGCAAAAATGAAGAGGGAAAGGTGAGCCCTGTTTACAAGGAACAGCAGTGACTTGGGGTGCCTCCCACAAGGACAAGGTGATAACACAAGATATGAAAAGTGTCTTTCCCCTTTTATAAAATCAACTTTAGACAGCCTACAGTGGCTGATGTTAATTAAGCCCTATTAAAGGTCTATCAAGTTTCTCAAGTAGCTTCCCAAAATCACTATTCAAACGTAGGGTTTACTCTCTAAATCAAAGGTAACCTCTGTACCTATTATGCCTTTATTATTCCTATATGTTTGCTTTTTGTATTGCTCCCTCTTGTGACTGTTTAAGCTATTTCATCTTTTGAGTACCTGGCATCCCGGGGAAATATGGTACCGGGGAAATAAAAGGAGGAAGCCAGGATGTAGGAGCAGCTAGAGATTAAGCTGAGGCAGAATGTGTTTGGGTTTTAGCATATGTAAAGGGTTGTTTTCTAGTTGAAAAAATACCCTAGTGTTTTTAAAGTCTGTCAGTGTTCACTGACTGTGCATTTGTTCTGAGAGCCCATATTTCTGGAGCATGAACCCACAAATGTAGGCCTTTTAGCCCAAGACTCTTTGCAGCAAGCTGGCTGTATCTCCTGTGGCAAGGTTCCCCAGAGTCTGTGCTTATCTGGCACAGCAGACTGGGAAGTCTGTGACAGCTTCATGTAATGAATTAAATATGAAAGTAATACTATTGGTCCTTTAGCCCCTGGGTTGTTTATTTTACTATATGCTGTCCTGACAGTGCCTCGGTTTTTATATGCCACTGATATTTTTGTAGCACCAACGACAGGTGTGGGAAGCAGGCGGAGATTATGGGATAAGCACTTCGCTGGAAGTCTCTGCTCAAATGTACAGCTATGAAATAGTTAATCATCTGGGCATTTCAATTCTTGGGCTAGATTCTGAACTGCACCTCCTGAAAGGTAAACTAACGGAGGTGCAGCCTGGGGAAAAGGGAAGGAAAGTTGGCTTTAAGCCACATTTGCAACCTCCAGATTCAAGTCTGCTGTGGGGCCAGAACCAGCTTCTGTATAAGTTACAGTAAGTCCAGGAGTTTCTTTCAGTTACAGCAGACTCCCCAGTGCTACCAAAGGCTGCACCTCCTTTAATTTACCTTTCAGGAGGCACAGCTCAGAATTTATCCCTATTTTTTTCCTCCCTGCTTTTTTTGGGAGCTGTGAGTAGCAATCATTCATCACGCTCACATAGCTTTTTCCCACATGGTAAGTCTCCATGGTAGATCTTGATGGACCTCAATGTCACAGTATCAGGGTAACTGCTCCTGTATTCACCCCTCCGTGGTCCACTCCAAGAGTGCTCAGTCAAGTCTCAGGTGTCCCAGTCTTTAAGAGTGCCCAGTCAAGACCAGCCATCACCTGTCTCTGGGGAGGAACCCTTGTCCCACTCCCTTCTGATCAAGGGTTTTAAAGCTGCACAGCTCCCTGTCTTACACTGTGATATCCTCAGCAAATCCACAGCAAAAGTCTGCCTAAAGGCCAGTGCCTGCACTTTGCGTTCTCTCCAGGCACTGTGACCAGTGTATTGCCTACAGATTACTACACAGCGCTTTCTAAGCAAGCACCTTTATTCTTAATGTAAAAGAATTATAGAAAAAACATATACAAAAATAAAAGTTCCTATGCACATACTGAAAGCTTACCAGAGGTCACCCATCAGACTTGGGGTCCTTAGCAGGTCAAAGTTTTTTCAACCCTTCCACAATGGTCGTGGCCCTCTTGGACAGAAGGTCCTGTCCATTTGCTGGATCAGAAAGAAGGTCCTGAGTCAGTTTAAGTCCAGACTTTTTATGTCAAAAGCCCTTTCTTTGTCTGTTGGTCTTTGGAAAACCTAGTTTGACCAGTATATACAACCTCTCCAGAAGGTGGTAGCTCTCTGGAGATCCGCTTAACCTAAGTGATTCATCTTAATCACCCCCGCTATTTTGGTTTTTGGAGGAGCTGTTGTAACTCTTCCCCTGGAGTTGCATACAATCCCTGGCCCACAGTGATACTTTAACTTAGTGCAATATGGTCCCCAAAGATATTGCATGGGATTGCAATATCTGTCACACTCAGTTCTTCCAACCTGCTACTTATACAGTATGTTTTCATCATAGCAATTAATACTATTGGCGATCCTACATTTAATGGAGTCTTGAAGGGCACTCCTTCATGGCCAAAAAATAATTTCAAGAGCAACTAACAAAAGACACAAAAAATAACAACAACAAAAATTTTGAAGGACATTCGACAAAGAAAGCCTGCCAAACATCAGTGGAGGCCACTGGATGATTGAGGTGCTAAAGGGGCACTCAAGGATGATAAGGCCGTTGGTGAGAAGCTAAATTCTTTCTTTGTATTGGTCTTCACTGCACAGGATGCGAGGGAGATTCCCACACCTGAGTCAGTCCTTTTAGGTGACAAATCTGAGAAACTCTCCCAAGACTGAGGTGTTAATAGAGGAGGTTTTGGAACAAATTGAGAAATTAAACAGTAATAAGTCACCAGGACCAATGTATTTACCTAAGAGTTCTGAAAGAACTCTAATATGAATTTGCCAAACTATTAATTATGGTATGTAACCTATCATAGAATCATAGAATCATAGAATATCAGGGTTGGAAGGGACCTCAGGAGGTCATCTAGTCCAACCCCCTCCTCAAAGCAGGACCGATCCCCAATTAAATCATCCCAGCCAGGGCTTTGTCAAGCCTGACCTTAAAAACTTCTAAGGAAGGAGATTCCACCACCTCCCTAGGTAACGCATTCCAGTGTTTCACCACCCTCCTAGTGAAAAAGTTTTTCCTAATATCCAGCCTAAATCTCCCCCACTGCAATTGAGACCATTACTCCTTGTTCTGTCATCTGCTACCACTGAGAACAGTCTAGATCCATCCTCTTTGGAACCTCCTTTCAGGTAGTTGAAAGCAGCTATCAAATCCCCCTTCATTCTTCTCTTCCGTAGACTAAACATCCCCAGTTCCCTCAGCCTCTCCTCATAACTCATGTGTTCCAGTCCCCTAATCATTTTTGTTGCCCTCCGCTGGACTCTTTCCAGTTTTTTCCACATCCTTCTTGTAGTGTGGGGCCCAAAACTGGACACAGTACTCCAGATGAGGCCTCACTAATGTCAAATAGAGGGGAACGATCACGTCCCTCGATCTGCTGGCAATGCCCCTATTTATACATCCCAAAATGCCATTGGCCTTCTTGGCAACAAGGGCACACTGTTGACTCATATCCAGCTTCTCGTCCACTGTAACCCCAGGTCCTTTTCTGCAGAACTGCTGCCTAGCCATTCGGTCCCTAGTCTGTAGCGGTGCATTGGATTCTTCCGTCCTAAGTGCAGGACTCTGCACTTGTCCTTGTTGAACCTCATCAGATTTCTTTTGGCCCAATCCTCCAATTTGTCTAGGTCCCTCTGTATCCTATCCCTACCCTCCAGCATATCTACCTCTCCTCCCAGTTTAGTGTCATCTGCAAACTTGCTGAGGGTACAATCCACACCATCCTCCAGATCATTTATGAAGATATTGAACAAAACCGGCCCGAGAACCGACCCTTGGGGCACTCCACTTGATACCGGCTGCCAGCTAGACATGGAGCCATTGATCACTACCCGTTGAGCCCGACAATCTAGCCAGCTTTCTATCCACCTTATAGTCCATTCATCTAGCCCATACTTCTTTAACTTGCTGGCAAGAATACTATGGGAGACAGTGTCAAAAGCTTTGCTAAAGTCAAGGAACAACACGTCCACTGCTTTCCCTTCATCCACAGAACCAGTTATCTCATCATAGAAGGCACTTAGATTAGTCAGGCATGACTTGCCCTTGGTGAATCCATGTTGACTGTTCCTGATCACTTTCCTCTCCTCTAAGTACTTCAGAATTGATTCCTTGAGGACCTGCTCCATGATTTTTTCAGGACTGAGGTGAGGCTGACTGGCCTGTAGTTCCCAGGATCCTCCTTCTTCCCTTTTTTAAAGATGGGCACTACATTAGCCTTTTTCCAGTCATCCGGGACTTCCCCCGTTCGCCACGAGTTTTCAAAGATAATGGCCAATGGCTCTGCAATCACATCCGCCAACTCCTTTAGCACTCTCGGATGCAACGCATCCGGCCCCATGGACTTGTGCACGTCCAGCTTTTCTAAATAGTCTCGAACCACTTCTTTCTCCACAGAGGGCTGGTCACCTCCTCCCCATGCTGTGCTGCCCAGTGCAGTAGTCTGGGAGCTGACCTTGTTCGTGAAGACAGAGGCAAAAAAAGCATTGAGTACATCAGCTTTTTCCACATCCTCTGTCACTAGGTTGCCTCCCTCATTCAGTAAGGGGCCCACACTTTCCTTGACTTTCTTCTTGTTGCTAACATACCTGAAGAAACCCTTCTTGTTACTCTTAACATCTCTTGCTAGCTGCAACTCCAGGGGTGATTTGGCCTTCTTGATTTCACTCCTGCATGCCCGAGCAATATTTTTATACTCATCCCTGGTCATTTGTCCAGTCTTCCACTTCTTGTAAGCTTCTTTTTTGTATTTAAGATCAGCAAGGATTTCACTGTTAAGCCAAGCTGGACGCCTGCCATATTTACTATTCTTTCTACACATCGGGATGGTTTGTCCCTGTAACCTCAATAAGGATTCTTTAAAATACAGCCAGCTCTCCTGGACTCCTTTCCCCCTCATGTTATTCTCCCAGGGGATCTTGCCCATCAGTTCCCTGAGGGAGTCAAAGTCTGCTTTTCTGAAGTCCAGGGTCCGTATTCTGCTGCTTTCCTTTCTTCCTTGTGTCAGGATCCTGAACTCGACCATCTCATGGTCACTGCCTCCCAGGTTCCCATCCATTTTTGCTTCCCCTACTAATTCTTCCTGGTTTGTGAGCAGCAGGTCAAGAAGAGCTCTGCCCCTAGTTGGTTCCTCCAGCACTTGCACCAGGAAATTGTCCCCTACATTTTCCAAAAAGTTCCTGGATTGTCTGTGCACCGCTGTATTGCTCTCCCAGCAGATATCAGGGTGATTGAAGTCTCCCATGAGAACCAGGGCGTGCGATCTAGTAACTTCTGCGAGTTGCCGGAAGAAAGCCTTGTCTACCTCATCCCCCTGGTCCGGTGGTCTATAGTAGACTCCCACCACGACATCACCCCTGTTGCTCACACTTCTAAACTTAATCCAGAGACTCTCAGGTTTTTCTGCAGTTTCATACTTGAGCTCTGAGCAGTCATACTGCTCTCTTACATACAATGCAACTCCCCTACCTTTTCTGTCCTGTCTGTCCTTCCTGAACAGCGTATATCCATCCATCACAGTACTCCAGTCATGTGAGTTATCCCACCAAGTCTCTGTTATTCCAATCACATCATAATTCCTTGACTTTGCCAGGACTTCCAGTTCTCCCTGCTTGTTTCCCAGGCTTCGTGCATTTGTGTATAGGCACTTGAGATAACCCGCTGATCGCCCCTCTTTCTCAGTATGATGCAGGAGCCCTCCCTTCTTACGCACTCCTGCTCGTGCTTCCTCCCGGTATCCCACTTCCCCACTTACCTCAGGGCTTTGGTCTCCTTCCCCCGGTGAACCTAGTTTAAAGCCCTCCTCACTAGGTTAGCCAGCTTCCTTGCGAAGATGCTCTTCTCTCACTTAAGTCAGCCTCCGTACCAGATGACCAGAGGCAGCCCTGGCAATTAAAGGCCAATAAGCTTAACTTCAGTACCAGACAAATTGGTTGAAAGTTGGTTGAACGTACAGAATTATCAGACACACAGATGAACATGATATGTTGGGGAAGAGTCAACACGACTTTTGTAAAGGGAAATCCTGCCTCACCAATCTATTGGAATTATCTGGTGGAGACAACAAGCATGTGGACAAGGGTGATCCAGTTAGTATAGTGTACTTGGCAGGGGTGGGTGGACTGGATGACTGCCCAGGGTGTGCCTTGCTGAGCGGGGCACCTCTGGAGCTGGGGTGTCCTGTCCTGCCTCCCGACTCCTGCTCTGCAACTGTTTGCAGCCACCGCTGCTCCTGTTCCCCCCCACACCTTGGAGCCACCTATGGCCAAGCTGCTTCTGGGAGCCTCCTGTCTGCTGTGCAGGGTGGGGCACCGATGTCGGGGCGTCCCCATCCCCCTCCACACACATGGACCCAGTCTCCTGCTGCTGCCTCTGGGTCAGGAATGGGAGCTGCTGCTGCTGGACTGAACAAACCTTCAGACTAGTGAGTGGTATGCTTAAAGTGACACCATGCAGTCTCTCACACTCCCCCCAACACACACTCTTTGTCTCTCTCACACACATGCATACACACACATACACTCTGTCTCTCTCACACTCCCCCAACATACACTGTCTCTCTCTCTCTCTCTCACACTCCCCCACCACACACACTCTCTTTCACTCCCCCAACACATACACTCAGCCCCCAATACACACACTTGTATTATTGTTGTTGTTATTACTTCTTGGTACTTCCTGCTGAAATGCGCAATGCACATATATTCTCTGTAATGTTATTCTTTCAAAGTTTGTTAAGGATTACAGTACTGTTGTTTTAGTTTTTTGACTGGTCTGTGCTTTCATAATTTTATTTCTCTCATGTTTAAAGTTAATTCTTTGATTAGTGAGTTCTAAAATGCCTAACCTGTGCTGGTTGGAGTAATTATCGTTATTACTTTTACTACCATATTGTGCTTTGTCATTCATTATTCAAAATGGAACAATCAAATAATAGTATCCTTCTACAACAGAGGTGGGCAAACTACGGCCCGCGGGCCACAGCCAGCCCACGGGACCGTCCTGCCCAGCCCCTGAGCTCCTGGCTGGGGAGGCTAGCCCTGGCCTCTCCCCGGCTGTCCCCCCTCCCCTGCAGCCTCAGCATGACGTGATGCCAGCGCTCTGGCTCGCCACTCCTCTCAGACAGCACGGCAGCGGCATGGCTGGCTCTGGCCAGGTGGCAGGGCTTTGCTGCTCTGAGCAGCATGGCAAGGGGCGGGGGTTTGGATAAGGGGCAGGGGGTTCCAGGGGGCAGTCAGGGGACAGGGAGCAGGGGGCGGTTGGATGGGGCAGAGGTTCGGGGGGGCAGTCAGGGGACAGGGAACAGGGGTGTTGGATAGGTGTGGGAATCCCGGGGGGGCCTGTCTGGGGGCAGGGGTGTGGATGAGGGTTGGGGCAGTCAGGGGACAGGGAGCAGGAGGGATTGGATGGGGGTGGGGTTCCGGGGGACAGTTGGGGCCGGGGTCCCAGGAGGGGGTGGTCAGGGGAAAAGGAGAGTTGGATGGGTCAGTGGTTCTGAGGGGGGCGGGAAGTGGGAAGGAGCGGATAGGGGACAAGGGCCAGGCCTTTGGGGAGGCACAGCCTTCCCTACCCGGCCCTCCATACAGTTTCGCAACACCGATGTGGCCCTGGGGCCAAGAAGTTTGCCCACCCCTGTTCTAGAAAGTAAATTTAGATTATACTCACCTTAGCAATGCCAGTTTAAAAAAAATTAACTAAACACATAACTTTAGGTGTTGGAATAAATTGTCAGTTCTCACAATGGAGAGAGGTAAATAGTGGGCTCTTCAAAGGATCTGTACTGGGACCTCTGCTGTTCAACATATCCATAAATGATCTGGAAAAGGGGGTGAACAGTGGGGTGGCAAAATTTGCAGATGATACAAAATTACTCAAGATAAATTGTCCAAAGCTGACTGCAAAGAGTTACAAAGGGATCTCACAAAACTGGGTGACGGGGCAACAAAATGGCAGATGAAATTGAATGATAAGTGTAAATGCACATTCAAAAACATAATCCCAGCTATACATACAAAATGATGGGGTCCAAATTAGCTGTTACCACTCAAGAACGAGATCTTGGAGTCATTGTGGATAGTTCTCTGAAAACATCCACTCAGTGTGCAGTGGCAGTCAAAAAGGCTTTCACATAACACAAGAACCAGAGGTCACCCAATGAAATCAATATGCTGCAAGTTTAAAACAAACATAAGGAAGTACTTTTTCATACAGCGCACAGCCAACCTGTGGAACTTGTTGCCAATGGATGTTGTGAAGGCCAAAAGTATAACTGGGCTGAAGAAAAGGATGAGAAGTTCATGGAGGATAGGTTCATCAACAGCTATTAACTAAAATGGTCAAGGACATAACCCCATGCTCTGGGTGTCCCTAAACATGACTGCCAGAAGCTGGCACTGGATGACAGGGGATGGAGCACTTGATAAATTGCCCTGTTCTGGTCATTCACGCTGAAGTATCTGCAACCAGCTACTGTCGGAAGACAGGATATTGGACTAAATGGACCATTAGTCTGACCCAGTATTGCCATTCTTATGGCCATGAAATACTGTCAGAAAAATGGAAAGTTCAGTTATTGAGTGAGATTTGGGTAGATGGGGGGGGGGTGTCTTGCAATCGTCAAAATTAGTATGTTTGACAGGTTGAGTGGAAAAAAGCGAAAACCTGAATGTCTGATGCGGAAGAAAAATGTACTGGTATAAAATAGCTCATCCAAGTGAAAAATGTAACCTTTGTAATGGGTCAAGTTGCATAAGCCCTCAGGTAACGTGCATCAGAGCTGCCAGCTCAGCAAATTAAAGCTGCCTGAGCAGAGCTGTAGTGTATGCACCAAAAGTACAGAGGGGAAACTAACTACATACCCTCTACTGTTGCTGTTTTTTCTTCTCTCACTTTTGGGAATGCACACCGTGTCTTGGTTCACTTGGTAAGATTCCTGTAATGGTCACAGCATTTTCAAGGCAAGAATACCACTAAATTCATTCATGGAGATTGGAATAAGGGAGCTGCAATGTCACATTCAATTATACTAAAAAATCCATAATGGAACAGTGACATTAGACCAAGGCCTTAAATCTTACATGTAATATATCATTTTGGCAAAAAGAAAATCAATTTTTGGTCATCTTTAAAATATATTTTCTCTCTGTTATAATATACATATATAATGTATGTTACTAAACCATTTCATTTCAGACACCAAAAACTCTGGAATTCTATTGTCTCAGACCACTGATTACATTCACAATGGTGAACAGATTAACCATTTAGTTACAGGTATCAGGGTTGTCACTCAAACTGGCAGCACCTCAGAATAACTAAAGCTATTAAAAATTGTCTGGATTGGAAATGACAGCTATACATGCATGAATGCATTTGTATGGCTGGAAGACTGTTGAAGTGTGAAGCGAAGAATTTCACTTGAGTTTATTTTTTAATCATAATCACTGTATATTTCATCAGGCAACATTGACTTGCTACATGATAAATACAAGGAGAAACAGAAATGTCATTCTCTTATCTTTGTCTTCTAAAGGTCAACACATATGAACAAAGCCTATTTACTTAATTCTTCATGCATTTTATATAGCTGTTTACTGTACTCCGCATAAGTGAAGCAGAATAATTTTTTGAGGGCCTAATTAAAAATTGTATGGTAGCAAAAGCTTCTGTGATCACACCACCATAACAAAATGAGCTCTCTTTACCAATGTGTGTTGCATTTACTTGGTTTTTAAAAACGTATTTCCCACATTACCAGTGGGGTCTTTTTAAAAGAACTTTTGCATTCCAGATGATCCTTACATGAAAAATACTTTGGGCAAATCATGGATCATTTACCTGATCCTTGTTTTATCCATTTTAGGCTTTTATACTGCTGCCCATCACTGTAATATCTGAGTGCAATAAAATCGCAGATTGTAAAACCAATAGCAATTAAAACTTTGTGGATAAGGAAGGGACATGTTACTGGTGTGTTGTGTGAATGCAAGCAGCATTATATGCCATACAGTCTCCTTTGGTCCCAGAACAAAGTGCTAACCAGCCCAATTTGGCATACTCTACATTTCTTATCTGGTGTGGAATTCACTATTAATGAGTGATGAAGAAGGCTTTGAAGAAGCATAAAATGTAGCTAAATGATTTTATAATATCAGCTGTTTGAGACGAGTAATTTACTGAGAGAACTTCAAGGGCAGCAGCATAAAAAGTAGACCTAAGTAAACACAAAGTGAAAATTGCCCAAGCTAGCAGAAACCACTCCCGGAGGGAGGATTGCTTCTTTCCACATGTAAAGTGACTGTACTCGATTTTGTTGTTGACATTCTTGATGTTGTTATATTGAGAAGGAAGACTGACAGCTTGATGTGTAATTCGAATTGTGTTCCAACGTAGTTATGAGGTTCTTCACTGAGAAGTTCTGGATGTTAACTATTTTATCTGGGTGATACGTGCCTGCTTTCTAATGGAAGAGTCAACAGTACTGATTTTATGCATGCTCCAGCAGCTATATCTGTGTGTGAGCTAGCAGGCGGCCATGCTGTTTTATGATAAAGGATGGCGTCCTTGAGGGGGCCATTTAGGGATCTGGGCCAAAAATTGGGGATTGGTCCTGCTTTGAGCAGGGGGTTGGACTAGATGACCTTCTGAGGTCCCTTCCAACCCTGATATTCTATGATTCTATGGCTGAACTGTCCCCCAACATAAAATCAACCGCTGCAGAATAAAAAGCCATAACTGTTTACACTACAATCTAGCATATTAAGCATGGGATTGGGAGTTGAAAGACTTGGTTTCTAGTCCCAGGCTTGTCAGAGGGCTTCGAGCAAGCCTGGTAATCTCTGGTTTTAGCATCTCCATCTGTAAAACAGCATTGTTGTTATTATTTTATTGGCATTATGGTAGTGTCTAGAGGCCCCCAAACCAGGTCAGGGCTTCAGTGTGCCAGGCCCTGTACAAACACATAGCACGAGACAGTGTCTGCCCTGAAGAGATAATAAGATAAAAGGTGGGAGAAAGGGAGCATTATTATCCCCATTTTACAGATGGGGATTGACGGTGCAGAGGGATAACACACTAATTGATCTACCTGCTGCATGGGGGTGAGGTGAGGATTAATTTGTTTATGTCTGTAAAACTCTTTGAACATGCGAAGCACCATGGTCCAGATCTTCAAAGGTATTTAAGCACCCAACTCCCATTGATCCTTTGAGGATCTAGGCTCATGTAAATACAAAATCTTCTTCTTCTGTAAGTGGCTGAGAGTCAATGGAATACAGCATCCCCCATGATTCAAAACGTGTCAGTAGGGGCGAGAGGTGGATAGATATGCAACTGTCAACTCCAGTTAGTTATGACCTACTGTACTTCTGTTCTATAGGTATTAGCCCATGAATTAGGCCTTGGTGAGAAGCTGAATTTAAGCCTACTATTGTACCAGAATGTCCACTCTGCTTTACCACACTAAAGACATACAGGCAGGCAGAACACCCTCCTAAGGCTCATTAGGGCATACATTAGAGGAAACCTCACTGAGTTTTCCATGAACCCATAGAGCTCTCTTAAATGGTAGTCCTGGTGGATGCTTGCATGGTAGGCATGTTCCCACAGCTCCCTGCTGATCCCATGTGAACAGAGTCTCAGCTCCCCGCTGACTAGAGAATGTACTGCTCACCCCATCCTCACCCGCCTCTGACAGCCTTCATAATAATAACCTGCCTGAAAGACGAGTGACATTGCAGAAAGTCTGACAACTCATTAGACTGGGATATAGTCAATTCCTGCCAAATGTCACCATTGTGATTTTAAAATAATATAGGAAAACAAGGTTTGATGCTGCGGAAGGATGAATGGCAGAACAGTACAGAGAACCAGTGCTGCTTGATAAAACTATCCTTTTCCCTTGGAGAAGAGTTATTGAACACAGTGACTCAGTGAAGAATATTGAGGTTTATATATATATAGCCATTCTAAGAAATGCACAGGAGAAAAAAATGAGGCCAGTAGGGGGTTGTATGAAACTATAATAAAACCATAGTTATTCACTAGGATGTAAGGACAGTGGGTGCTTACATACACACACACACACGTGCACGCACACACACACTTTTTAAGGTTCTGGGTCTACTTTTATTGAGTGTTTTCTCTCTCTCTCTCTCTTGCTCTCTCCTTTCCTTCTTTTTGTTGTTTGATCAGGAAAACAAGGTCAGAATGTTAGCATATAAAAGAAACACAAACAAGCTGATAGCCCACTGATGATATGGCATTAGCCTAGTCTTACAAACTGTGTTTTGTCTTTTAAAATAAATATTGTGTTTGGGCTAGATTGTGATTTTAGGCCAGCCCAGAACAATAGGTAAGGTGGCTTTTAAGCCCCACCCCCTCAGGAGTGGTGCTGGGAGAAAGACTCACCTCCTCTGATTCCCAATTCCCCCCCCCGCCCCCCCGCTTCCCTCCTTGCTCCGGGGGCTGGGGTAGACATTTTCCACTGACCCATAGCAGTGGCAAATTATGGCACTATTTGGCTGGTTCAGCTGCACTGGCAAGCAAATAGGGAAGGTGAAGTCAAGGCTTCACTCATTTCTTGCCCTCCTCATGCACTCTCCACCCACCTGCTCTGTGTGATTAACTAGGAACACAGCGTGTGCTCACTCCTGGGCACGCAGGCAGAAGATTCAGGTAGCTCACACAAATGTGTACAGGCATAAGTTTGACTTCTATAATGGGTGGGGGAGGGAAGCAAGGGGCTTAATACTATTAATAATAAGTATAGGTCCAACTTCTGATTTTACCAGTTGTTAGTGGTATTTAAATTACAGTGCACTTGCAATCACAAGTACAGTTTATGTTCATTATTTAATCATCCTTAATTTTTTGTTGTAACTTAATTATTTGCCATCTTTACCAGCTACCACTTAAAAATCAACATTAGCATAAAAGCAAATTCTTGTCTAAACCGAACCGAGCACTTTCATGTAGTTCTGAATCATGTCTCCCTAGTTTCAGAGATGCATAAACATGCAATGCACACAGCAAACAAATCCATCGCGAGAGCCTGCCCCTTTGCCCAGCTGCCTAAGCCCATTCCACTCACCTCTAACCTTCCCTGGTCGCTGTCACTCCCGGGGCTTGACACAGCCAATGCTGTAACTACACAGGCGCTTGGGGAAGCAGCTCAGAGCTTATGTTCACTTGCTACAATGTTACCGGTGCTGATTAAAATGTGGCCCCTGTGTCTCCATGTCTGTGTTTCTGGGGCAAGTCTCTTATTTTATAGGCTAGTAAAATTGAAATGGCCCCGAGCCGGAGCCCTGCTGTGAGGTGTCAGGAGCTGCTCTCCTGCCCTCCCCTTACGCACCGCACATGGGGAAACTGACCTGGACCCACAGCGCTCCCGGCATCAACACTTGCCCCACCGAACATTCCTGCAAGGGAAGGAAGCAGGGCCAAATAAAGGGAGAAACATGGGTCCCCCCCCCATGTCACCTGTGTGACATCCAGTTTGGGAGGCAACGCCCCCTCATGTTCCTCCTAACCTCTGCCCATGGGTAGGGAGTGTTCTTACTCCCACGTGCAGGCCTGGTCTACACTTAATGTTTAGGTCAACATAGCTGTGTCAGTCAGTGGTGTGAAAAATCCTGCCAATGACTACAGCCCCTGAAATTCTTTGTATTGTTTATAATTTTATAGCTTTTTTGGGGGGGGGATTTCTTGGCATTTCATTGTCTCGACTTTCCTCCCTCCCGGGGGTCAGGTCCTTCAGCCGACAGGTGTGGGAGGCTTGGGGGAATGCAGAACAAGTCTGTCTCACACTTCATCCCATAGCAGCAGCTCCACACTTTAAAGATTCAGTCTAATTTTGAACTGTGAGTGAGACAATGTGGATGGATAATTCATGTGACGTCAGACATATGAGGTCAGAAGGGCCTGTGGTAAACAGTGGATCATTGCTAGAGCCCCATGTTTTTTGCTAATGTGAAATAACATTAACATGCAATAAAATGAAAAACAAAATAAAACTAAAACCTCATCCCACATGGCAGCAGCTGTAGCTCCTGTCCCACAGGGCTGGGCCCAGCTCCCTGCTCTGGGCATGGACCACAGGGTCGTAGCACTGCTCAGGTTTGGCCCAGCTGCTGCTCATCATGATGACAGAGGGGGTGGCTGGCCAAATTTGCGTGGGTGGCGCTGCAATCCCATCCACCAGGTCACAGGAGCACTCACTCAAGTTTGGCCTGTCTACTCTCTGCATCATCAGGAGCTACAGATGGGATGAAGTTTTAGTTTTATTTTGTTTTTCATTTTATTGCATGTTAATGTTATTTCACATTAGCAAAAAACACAAGGCTCTAGAAATGATCCACTGTTTACTAGGGGCCCTTCTGACCTCACACATCTGATGGCAGGTGACCTTGTCCACTACATTATCACACCCAAAGTTCAAAATTAAAGAATCAGTCTTAAGTGTGAAAAAAAAAATTGCCACGTGGAGCTCCATCCTTATTACCTCTGTAACATCCATATAAACCGTGCTTGATTCACAAGTCAGAAGACGATTGACCTAAGTGATAGCATGTCACTGCAATCTGCGACAGAAGTCTGATAGTCAGATTGTGCTCTGTCATTTGCGTCATCACCAGTAATTCTGATTCTGCAATCAGAGCTTAGCTGATGATTTTGCTGATGAAGCATGAGGCAGAATAGAATCCCAATGTGCTCTTTCTCAACTGTGCTGTTTGTAATGTGAATGAGTAAAACCTGGCTTTTGTCAGTAACAGGTGATACGATCCAACAGGAGCAGGTAAGCCGGAAGTGGTCATTTTTAAACAGCCAGTTTTCTGACTATAACTGTATTTTAACTTTAAGCTACTGATTCACAAACCTTTAAAGTGGGGGAGAGGAAGGAATTTGCACAGGAGTGAATTTCACCCTAAGAATCCAACAAGAATACTGCAAAGTAAAATATTCATTATATATGAGAAAGATGTTTTTGCTTCTAATCCACTGTGAACAGTTACGTGAGACATCAGTAATGGTCACATGCGGTCTTTGTCACATATTGGACTCTCTTGAGGTCAATACAAGTTTGGTGCACAGACTGAGGGCCTGAAATATGATACCTGTCACTGATTTAGAAGCTGGTAACAGAGAAGATGGATATTTAATCTGAGTTTGCAGAGTGCAAACTTTGTGGTTATTGAGTACTCTCTCTGGCTCCCTATTTACTCATCACTGGTGGGTAATTAAGGTCTGATGACCTACATCTTGTTTCCTACCAATTCTGACACACACACACACAATGAAATGGCTTCACTTTTAAGAAAAGCTTTTTTCTTTCTTATACTGCAAACATTCAATATATAAAAAGAAAAGGAGTACTTGTGGCACCTTAGAGACTAACCAATTTATTTGAGCATAAGCTTTCGTGAGCTATAGCTCACTTCATCGGATGTACTCCTTTTCTTTTTGCGAATACAGACTAACACGGCTGTTACTCTGAAACCATTCATAATATAGTGTACATATGCCAGTGAAAGTCACTAGCCCTTTTCAGCAGTGCAACCACGCTGAAATTAGCAGCAGCAGGAACATCTGCTGCTGTTCCACTCCTCAGAAATATAGGCTACTTTTCATGTAGGAGGATAAAAATGGATTTAAGTGCTTAACTTTAGGCTCCCAAATTTGAAAATGTTGGCCTATACTTGTAGAGAAATGTCAAACCATTCTCGGAAGTATCTTCATTCATTTCCATATCTTCATTACATTACATACTGTATTGCAAAATTGACAACCCATTAAGAAAACCAGCTTTATATGCATATCAAAGAAGAGAATTGGACTCTCCTTTGTGACCAAAGAAATCCTTTGGTTTTTGATACAATAGCCTTCCTCGGGTTGATTTTTGGTAGTGTTACTGCTAACCTAGATCACAGGAAAATGATCAAAGTTTGCTGTAACTCTGTTAAAAACATCTCTGAAAGTGGCCAGTGGCTGTAATTGAGAATTTCTGTCTTTTCAAAGGTAAATAACCCATGTCTATACATGATTTAAATTAACAGCCTGGGATCAAACCAGGCGTGTTTGCTGGCTTTAAAGAAGATAGGAAGGGCGAGAGAGGCAGCTTTTGTTTACTGTAACTCCACCTGTACAGTATAAACTTACAACCTCTAAAATAATACAGCAGATAGAGGTGTTCTGCAACAGAAAATGTATTAGAACTTAAATATTTTTGTGATGAGTATCTATATATGAAAGGAATGGGATAGTAAGAACAAGAAGAATTATTGTTAGTAGTAATTATGGCTTAGCGCAAAACTTGTCAGAATTATTTTGTCTTTTGATGGGTATGATCTATAGAGGACAGATAGGAAGGAAAGAAGAGAGTGAGGGATGGCAGTACAATAGAACCTCAGAGTTATGGACACCTCAGGAATGGAGGTTGTCTGTAACTCTGAAATGGTTCGTAACTGAACACGATGTTACGGACTTCAGCCACGAGGGAGTTGGGGCTGCAGTCGCTCGGGAGCGCGAGGGAGGGTGGAGTGGTCAGGATTCCAGGTAGAGTTGCCAATTTTGGTTGGTTGTATTCCTGGAGGTTTCATCAAATCTTTAATTCAAGATTAGTCTTTAATTCTTGGAGACTCCAGGACAATCCTGAAGGGTTGGCAACTCTAACTCCAGGCAGGATTCTGACCCTAGGGGCTGCCAGGACTCCCAGAGGGGGTCCCAAGGCTTTAGACCTGGGGGGAGCAGTTGGGGCTTCAGCCCCATGGCTCTGTTCCCAGTTTCAGCCTCGTAGGGGGTGCCGGGGCTCAGGGCTTCAGCCCTGCGGGTCCGTCCCTGGCTTCAGCCCCATGGAGGGCACTGGGAATCGAGGCTTCAGCCTGTGGCTTCACTCCCAGTTTCAGCCGTGAGTGGGGGAGGGCGCCAGGGCTCGTGCCTTTAGCTATGCGGGGGGGGGGGGGGAGCAATGGGGCTGAAACCAGCGCTCCCCTTGCAGCTAAAACCCCAAGCTCCAGTGACCCCTGCGGGGCTGAAGCCAGGAATGGAGCCGCGGGGCTGAAGCCCTGAGCACAGGCACCCCCCATGGGGCTGAAGCCCCGAGCCTCAGTGCTTCCCCCCGGTCTAAAGCCCTCAGACCCTGTGCTCCCAAGGGTCAGAAGCCCCCAGACCCCTCCTGCCTGGACCCCAGACCGCCCCCCCCACCCCTGTAGCTGCAGCCCCAACTCCCTGTGGCTGAAGATGTGAGCCCCAGAGCTAAACCCCTGAGGCAGTACAGTATTTGCTGGTTTGTTTGGTTTTTTGCATTCTCTTTTTTTTTGTCTCCGCTGGTAGCTGATTGATGACTTTCAGTTTCACAGGATGTCCAGTTGACCGGTAAGTCTGTAACTCGGTGTTTGTATCTTTGAGGTTCTACTGTACATGATAAATGTCATAAATGCCAGTGAAATACAACTTGACAGTGGTGATGCCAAAGGAGAAATACTTTAGGCTAATAATGGGGGGGGAGAAGGAAAAGGAGGAGGGTCGAAAGTGAACTAAAGTGGGCCTTTGCTACAGATCAGCTGTATTGGAGGTAATAATGAATCATTCCTGAATCACACTTCCTGAAGTAATCTAAACCACAAAACACTGCAATCATGAGGAACTCATGTTCCTTGAGATGTGCAATCGCAGAGGAAGAATGACAGGTTTCAGAGTAGCAGCCGTGTTAGTCTGGCCTCTCTCTCTAGGTATTTACAGTCTGTGCACAGTTGTTCAAAATCACAGTGTAAGGTTCATATCTCATAGGCAGGACTTGAACTATGGAGATGCACAGATATTCCAGCCACAATGGAGACATTCCTTGCACACCAGTAATCTCCCATAGACACTGGAGCAACAACCCAGAGTATATGATACTGAAAGCTTCTGAGAGGTCTAAACATCTTCATTAAAGAGCTGGAAATGGAGACCTGTAAACAGCATAGCAATTAAATTAACCGATGATGCTAAATTTGGAGGTGTTGCAAACACCTCTGCTGATAGACAACTTTATACCGAGGTAAGTACAGAGGTTGTCAACATGGACAGGAACTAATGGAATGAAATTCATATACAGAAAAGTAAGCAAAATGTACTGGCCGAAGTTCTTGGGTGCAGTGGAGCTGCTTTGGTCCATACCACTGGTGGGCCATAGAGCTGGTGGAACTAGCCACAAAAGGATCACCCTAAGTAGGGGAATCCATTTGTAGCATAGAGATATCATAGAAGCTCTTCAGCCACCTATCCCCTGTTACCAGCATAGAGGGCATGGCTGGGTTCTCCCTGTTTCAGCCCCTTGGGGCTAGTGGAGCCGGGAAATGCAATGGTAAGTTTTACTTCCCCTTTACATCCCTCCAGCCCCTAGCAGGCACTATGTGCTCTTCAGCCATGGCAGAGGATCTAGCCCATTCAGTTTGAAGGTGGAACCAGGAAAGCAGTAATGCAAAAAGCGACCTGGGGTGAGAGTAGATAGCAAAATGGATACATTTGGCTTGTGATAGGGCAGCAAAAGCAATCAATACCCTTTTGAACTCCAGTCCGTTCTAGGACTTGAAATGAGATTGTCGCTCTCTAATCACACTTACAAAGTCATTAAAAAAGCACAGCCTTGTGTCCCATAGTTAAATACACCTTGGCATTCACCCTGTGCAAAGTGCAAGCCAGTGCAGGCCGGTGCAACGCTTATGACCCCATTGTGGTCTGACTGTCTGCACGGTGGTGAATTTCACCCCCAGTGAGAACAGATGGATTATTCTCTGCAAAGATGCTCCTCAACTCCAGAGCAGAAGCTATTTGATAAAAAAGAGCCTGAAATAAACACAAGTGGACATGACCGCATATACTCATGGAAAAACGTACCGCACGTGACTGCAGCAAGATCAAATGATGTTTCCATGCAGGTGGTCCTGCCTGAGCAAACTCAAAATAGTCTTAAAATTCTGTGCCCAGAATCCATGTCCTAAGCTTATGAGTCTACAAACACTTGGTCTTTTCTGAGTAGTGAAAACCAAGTCTAAGCACGTGACAGAGCAGTCCAGCTCTTTAAGACAAGCACGAGGTCTGCCTTCCCATGGCATATATAGCAACGCTTAGATAAACTTCTGATTGCCGCAGTTCCTAATACCAAGGTGTAACAGGTTATATCAAGCCTTCATGGCCACCTGCTGGAGGCCCTGCCATCCTATAACATACCACCGCAGGAAAGGAGCAGCAAAATGGGTCCTCCAGGCCTGCCTAGACTGCCCAGAAGCAGCCAAACAGAGCCCAGCAGGCTCAGATAAAAGGAGCTCAGATAAAAGGAACAGGTCGTCAGTGCCTGGCTGGGAGCAGATGGGCAAGGAAGGATGCTCCTCTCTGGCCAAGGGCACTTGAGGCAAAACCAGAGTCTGGTCCTAGCTGCATTTGCTTAAGCTAGGAGAGAGAGGACCTGAGAACTTTAACCTTGAGCTAAGGGCGAAGATAAAGAGGCCAGGTGGGAAGAGGTCCAGGGCAGTAGCAGCAATGAATTGACTCGAGCAGTATGTGGCTGCTGTTTATAGGATCCCTGGGTTGGAACCCAGAGTAGTGGGCAGGCCCAGATTCCCCCACTAGTGAAATGGTGTAAACCCCAAGAAGGGAACAAGGCTTTCTAGGAAGGAAATTAAAGGACCCAGAGCTGGGGCTGAAGACCCTAGTGAGGGCAGATAGATGGTATTTGTTGGACTCTTTGCTACCCACATTTTGACTGTGTGACATGACCAGGGGGCTACGCCACTGAAGACCCACCAAGCAAGGTCGATAACCTATAAGGGGTGCCAGGAGAAGGAAAAGGGCTGCAGTACCACACACAGTCGCAGGAGGCGCTCAAGAGGTGAGTGCCCCTGTTGTCACATCAAAACTGAAACAGAAGCTAATATTCAAAGGTTTCTGTGCAATAGACCCCACCATTCTTGGTGCCTTTGGGAGCTTATTTTGTTTAGATAAGGAAATATAAAGCAGCAGTATTAGTCTCTTGCATAAATAGCTTTGCAGAAAGAATTGATATAAATGGTGAATTCAGTGAGAGGTTCTGGCTCTCCTTGTCTCAAGCAGCCAATCTGTATTGAAACGTTCCAGATTCATTTCATAGTTATAATCCAGCATAGAAATGTACAAACCTATGGGCCAAATTTTTGTTCTGAGCTCTTTTCAGGTGCTTCCCAGTATATGTTATTATTTTGTTCTTCTGACATTAGTGTCCCCCTTGTGACACCAGTATTATCCCTCTGCCAAGTGGTAGCATAATTCTAGGTCCTTGCAGATCGACTTCCCTGTGAAAGAAATCAGTGATATGGAGTCTGGGTGTATTCTAAGTCAAATTTACTTTATTTACACAAACACACCAGTCCCAGAACTGAGACACTCACAAACAGCATGCAGACAATCCCCTCTTTTCCAGAAATCTCAGCCCAGGCACCAATATCCAGTTCCCAAGGAGTACTCTGTTCCAGGAATGAGAAACCAGTTTGGATATAATCATCTCCCGGCTTTTTGAGGCTTCCTCTAAGAAGGAAATCATTCATTTTCCTAAAGATTCTTGTAAGTTACTCATATTGCTATCAGTCATGTTTAGAAGGCCATCAGCCTCTGGTTTCGAGAGGCATTGGATTGTTACTACAAACTATCATTTGAAATTGATTTCTGCGCTCTCAGATAGCTGAGCTTTACTTGGTGGTGCAGCACCTTACAGTACTACAGCCCTAACGAGAAAACAAACTTCATTTCAAAGTGTCTTGTTCATTTTGTACCATCAAAGCTGAAATGGAGTCAAAGTGACTGACAAAATATAAAGCTCAACCAGGCCAAAAACAACCCAAAGAAAAAGATCCAAAGAACAAAGATTGTAGAGTTGCGTCTCTGAGCAACTAATGTTAGTGTCTTAGGTGCAACCACCAGGGACACTATTATTTTATAATTTCAAATCAAATGATCTGCACCAATAGCCACCTCATTGTGCTTCAGACAAAGGATTTGCAAGTGAGATGGAAATAAGATCAGAAGCCAAAAGGATGTGGTCAGCACAAAGCCACAAGACAAAGGGTCAATGCAAGACCAGTACTAATGGTCACCTTTCCAAATGTGACCAACACTGAATCGTCTGATGAGCCTTGGGAAACTATTGATAGAGAGAAGCAGATGTTATGTCTATTGATATATGCACAATTACAGTTACTGGGTGTTCATGTGCTTTAGCATGGAAAGACCAATTTCTGGGGAAGGACTCCTCCCCACCACCACCACTTTACGAGATGGTGGCTCTACAGAAAAACTTTTAATTACTTATGAAAAGTCTCTACAGACAACCACTTGAATGCGCTCCTCTGAAAGTACTTTTCAATAGGGAAAAAAATGTTAAAAGGAGGGTGGGTTTTAAACTCTCTAGGAGATGTTTTTAGCTTTTGTGCACTTTCTTCCAAGACCATTAAACACTCCTTACAGAAATTAAAGCATTTCTTTCATTGTAACTGTCTGAATGAGTTTCAAGAAAACGGGACAGCCCTAAGTTCTCATTGTCATTTCTAACCCCTTTTATAATATTTTAGATACCTTTCAGGATTAAGATATTTCTCTGTTAATCTGTCTGAGGCAAGAACTGCAAAATCACATCTGTAGTCTGTAGAGATCTTTACACACACAAAAAAATCCCTGCTCACTATATAAAGGGGGAAAATACTTTTCAGACCGCTCTTTATAAGTACATAGCAAATAATTCTCACTAGAACAATGAAAACAGTGTGTGAGTCTTTTAGCCTTAATGATCCGATTTTGCAACAAAAGTCTGGATAGTTTTGAGTGGAGTGGATAGCTCAAATTTAACTAAATCACATCTTGTCTCTTGTTCATCAGTTGGAAGGTTCATTCCCAAGCCCATTCCCCAAACATCTTCAGATAAGTTAGCAAAGGAAAAGAGGATAAAATAAGAGAGAGCGGAGATTCACCTCATTCTAAAAAGGAAATACTGATTAGGGAATTCTAGTAAACTCAGAGTTCTCACCAAGGGTGATAATTGCTGGAACTGATGGTCATTGGAAAGGGGGCCATATTGGCATACATTTCAAGCAGTGTGTTTGTTGCACAGAGTTGCAGAATCCTGGTTTTTAGGACATCCATGGCTTTCTCATGCAGCTATGACTAAAAACACTGCAACCTCTGGAACTTAATACCCCTGTTAGTGTATAGTTTGTGTTTGATCAGGAGCTGATGTCTAAGCTTGTAATCTGACATATTTTACAGAAAGTAATTAAACATTTTTTTAAAAGTTCCTCTCTAACTTACAAAAGCTTTCGCATCTACTGTATGTTCCCCCATTCTTTTCTCTAACCTTATCATAAAGAAAAGATCAAGTTTTTGCAAGCAAAGTCTAATTCAGTTAACATACTGTTTTTACATTCTGGGCTATGCATGTATCATTGCTTCCAAATTTGGACTCACACTAAGCAATAGTGATAATTCAACCTCAGGCTTTTTGCTCCTCAGATCTTACAAGTAAAGCATGTTTAGCCCTGGTCTGTGCTTGGGTGGGAAGTACTGGAAAACCCCATGGTGCTCTGGGGAGTGGTCTGGGAAATTCAATTTGTGATTCTTTCCCCCTAAATCAATATTGAACTAATGCCCCAGTCTAATTTGACAGCTCTAAAGGGCAGGAACAGCACCCAGGCACCTCTTTTATTTGTCTGTGTGGCACCTAGCACACTTCTAGGTGCTGAGGGTGAAATCCATCCCTACGGAGAGGGCCAGCACAAGGCCTGGTCACCATTTAAGTACCACGTAAATCCTCAAGCTAGGATTTAGGAGGAATTTAAGTGGCACAGGCCTGTGCTGGCTCTCTGCACAGGGGTGGATTTCAGGGTCCCCCTCTGTGAATAGATAATAACAATGGTGTGAGCAGATGCTGTGCTGCTGAAGATGATCTTTTGAATGAGATGGAAAAATAAGGTCCTACTCACTTATGGTCATTAATAGCTAGAGAAGGGATGCTAACCACAGTGCCCTGGTTAAATTCCAGCGTGGAGTCATTCTGCTTACCTAAATTCCCCTTGCACTCCTGCTCAAATATGAAATCCTTAGATTCACTTAATTGTGCTACCATTATCCACTTTCTGTGGTGTGGATGACTCACCTTTCTGTAAAAGGCCAGCCTGAGACCTTTCCATCACTTAAATATGGCTTCAGTGGAACTGATGGAATTACGCTGGATTTACAGCAGTGTAACAGAGAATAGAATTTGGCCCTCTGTGGGTTTTGCAAACAGCTTAGTGTGGTAAAGAAACACCAACCACAAGAGACACTCTCATTGAAGACTAATGCTCTGCAACTAGAGGAGAAGTTAGAACATGTTTATTTAAAAGCTATGTAGCAAAACATTTGTTACAAAGCCCCAAAGCATATGAAACTCAGCTCAGATGTGGCCAAACATTTACTAGGGTTCATGAACCTCTTCAGAAAATCTGAGTCCGGTTTCCAGGAAGCTTGGGCCACTTGATGGTTTTGTGTTGAAACCTCGATTAGCTCATGGTTTCAACTAAGTTCCATTTTGGGTTCACTGAAACTCAAAGCAAAGGTGGGGAGGGGGGTCAAACTTACCAATATAAACCAAAGAAAAGTGTTCATGCAAACTCCAGCACACCAAAATGAGCACAATTCTATCTTTTAACTCTTTGCAAAGAGAAAAAATCATCATTTTTACTGCGTCAACTTTTTGGCTCTTCACCAGTTGGGAATCAGCAAAAGCCATTAGAATTATTTGCTAAAGACCACAAAATAAAAATCAAGTTTTTGCAAGCAAAGTCTAATTCTGTTTATATAATACTTGTCAGACCTAGCAATATCAGTATGCACCTTACAGTACCCACCTTACTAGATAGGCAGAAACTTTCATGTTTCCATTTTAACATTAAAAGAAGCCATCTCTTCTTTGTGAGTAATGTACAGAATTATCAGAGCTTAACTTATGTTTTTTGTTGTTTACTATAATTTCTAGAATATTTGATTGAACATGGCAGCGGACCAGCATAATGTTAGTAAATTGTAATGACAGGTTCACCGGATATGTAATGCTCTAATATTTATTTATTATTTCCACTTCTACTTCTCTACAATATATGAGCACCCATCCAAAACTGGGCACCCATGGCAATCTTAAAAGTACACTAATAAATACATTCTGTCAATCATCATAATCCTATGAATAAAGGGACTTTTTCTCTTTCTGAAATGAGGAATATTCTTAAACACAGAAGAAAAAGAAAAAACAGATAATATGAAAACATAATATCTTAGTAGTACTCAGAGCTTGACACCATCATTATAAACTAGCTTTGCTATTACACTAGGTAACCAGGATTTCAGCAATAATCCTAGCTGAGCCAAAGTATGTTTGGGAAAGTATGTATTCCTCAGAATGAGGATGTTTTTGGGTGGAACATGTATCTTGCTACCTGAATCCTTCCAAACAGAGGCATTAGCAAGTTCCTGATACCATTTCTCCAAGTATCACCCTTGAAAGAGGGTTTTTTTTGTTTGTTTTGTTTTTGGCATGAGCTTTCGATTCTATTTTTGCTGTTCAAACTGACTCTGTTGCCACATCATATCAAAAGCAGTTGCTTAATGAAACAGTATGTTATGACACTTTCAATGCAGTCATCAACAAACACCACCAGGCAGGCATACTGTATGCTGCTCCTATTACAGCTGCACATGGGCATTTTGCTACCATTACCACTAAGAACATAAGAATGGCCATACTGGATCAGACCAAAGGTCCATCCAGCCCAGTATCCTGTCTACCGACAGTGGCCAATGGCAGGTGGTGCCCCAGAAGGAGTGAGCCTACAGGTAATGATCAGTGATCTCTCTCCTGCCATCCATCTCCACCCTCTGACAAACAGAGGCTAGGGACACCATTCCTTACCCATCCTGGCTGATAGCCATTCATGGACTTAACCTCCATGAATTTATCCAGTTCTCTTTTAAACCCTGTTATAGTCCTAGCCTTCACAACCTCCTCAGGCAAGGAGTTCCACAGGTTGACTGTGCACTGAGTGAAGAAGAACTTCCTTTTGTTTTAAACCTGCTGCCCATTAATTTCATTTGGTGACCCCTGGTTCTTATATTATGGGAACAAGTATATAATTTTTCCTTATTCACTTTCTCCACACCACTCATGATTTTATATACCCCTATCATATCCCCCCTTAATCTCCTCTTTTCCAAGCTGAAAAGTCCTAGCCTCTTTAAGCTCTCCTCATATGGGACCCATTCCAAACCCCTAACCACTGAAACCTAACCATTTTAGTTGCCCTTTTCTGAACCTTTTCTAATGCCAGTATATTTTTTTTAGATGAGGGGACCACATCTGTACGCAGTGTTCAAGATGTGGGCTTACCATGGATTTATATAAGGGCAATAAGATATTCTCCATCTTATTCTCTATCCCTTTTAAAATAATTCCTAACATCCCGTTTGCTTTTTTGACTGCTGCTGCACACTGCGTGGACATCTTCAGAGAACTATCCACAATGACTCCAAGATCTTTCTCCTGATTTGTTGTAGTTAAATCAGCCCCTATCATATTGTATGTATAGTTGGGGTTATTTTTTCCAATGTGCACTACTTTACATTTATCCACATTAAATTTCATTTGCCATTTTGTTGCCCAATCACTTAGTTTTGTGAGATCTTTTTGAAGTTCTTCACAGTCTGCTTTGGTCTTAACTATCTTGAGCAGTTTAGTATCCTCTACAAACTTTGCCACCTCACCGTTTACCCCTGTCTCCAGATCATTTATGAATAAGTTGCATAGGATTGGTCCTAGGACTGACCCTTGGGGACCACCACTAGTTACCCCTCTCCATTCTGAAAATTTACCATTTATTCCCACCCTTTGTTCCCTGTCTTTTAACCAGTTCTCAGTCCATGAAAGGATCTTCCCTCTTATCCCATGACAATTTAATTTACGTAAAAGCCTTTGGTGAGGGACCTTGTCAAAGGCTTTCTGGAAATCTAAGTACACTGTGTCCACTGGATCCCCCTTGTCCACATGTTTGTTTACCCCTTCAAAGAACTCTAATAGATTAGTAAGACATGATTGTCATTTACAGAAACCATGTTGACTTTTGTGCAACAATTTATGTTCTTCTATGTGTCTGACAATTTTATTCTTTACTATTGTTTCAACTAATTTGCTTGGTACTGACGTTAGACTTATTGGTCTGTAATTGCCAGGAGAGCCCTTTTTAAATATTGGCGTTACTTTAGCTATCTTCCAGTCATTGGGTACAGAAGCTGATTTAAAGGACAGGTTACAAACCATAGTTAATAGTTCCTCAATTTCACATTTGAGTTCTTTCAGAACTCTTGGGTGAATGCCATCTGGTCCCGGTGACTTGTTATTGTTAAGTTTCTCAATTAATTCCAAAACCTCTTCTAGTGACACTTCAATCTGTGACAATTCCTCAGATTTGTCACCTACAAAAGACAGCTCAGATTTGGGAATATCCCTAACATCCTCAGCCATGAAGACTGAAGCAAAGAATTAATTTAGTTTCTCTGCAATGACTTTATTGTCTTTAAGTGCTCCTTTTGTATCTCGATCGTCCAGGGGCCCCACTGGTTGTTTAGCAGGCTTCCTGCTTCTGATGTACTTAAAAACATTTTGTTATTACCTTCTGAGTTTTTGGCTAGCTGTTCTTCAAACTCCTTTTTGGCTTTTCTTATTACATTTTTACACTTAATTTGGCAGTGTTTATGCTCCTTTCTATTTACCTCACTAGGATTTGACTTCCACTTTTTAAAAGATGCCTTTTCATCTCTCACTGCTTCTTTTACATGGTTGTTAAGCCATGGTGGTTCTTTTTTAGTTCTTTTACTGTGTTTTTTAATTTGGGGTATACATTTAAGTTGAGCCTCTATTATGGTGTCTTTGAAAAGTGTCCATGCAGCTTGCAGGGATTTCACTCTAGTCACTGTACCTTTTCATTTCTGTTTAACTAACCTCCTCATTTTTGCATAGTTCCCCTTTCTGGAATTAAATGCCACAGTGTTGGGCTGTCGAGGTGTTCTTCCCACCACAGGAATGTTAAATGTTATTATATTATGGTCACTATTTCCAAGCAGTACTGTTACAGTTACCTCTTGGACCAGATCCTGCGCTCCTCTCAGAACTAAATCGAGAGTTGCCTCTCCCCTTGTGGGTTCCTGTACCAGCTGCTCCAAGAAGCAGTCATTTAAAGTATCGAGAAATTTTGTCTCTGCATTTCGTCCTGACGTGACATGGGAGTGACTCAGCCAGGTCATTTCCCTTTTAAGTTTCGTCTCATGGCGATTGAGTCCTACCGACAGTGCACTGTCTTTTAATCTGCAGCCAGCAGAAGACGATGGCTAGCAGTCATACTGCACCGTCTTCTGCCGAGCACCCAGGAGATGACGATGGCTAGCGGCCGTACTGCACAGTCTGCTGCCAGCAAGATGTATAAAGATAGATGAAGTGGCTCAAAACAAGAAATAGACCAGATGTGTTTTGTATTCATTGTCTCCTCCCTCCCTCCGTGAAATCAATGGTCTGCTAAACCCAGTTTTGAGTTCTATCCTTGAGGTTTTGAGTTCTATCCTTGAGGGGGCCATTCAGTTTCTCGCTCTCAGCAGTGTCCAGGTGAAGTGGGGATACAATATCATGGGAAGCATCTTGGTACCTTTTCTACACCAGCAAGGAAGTTGTGGGCCTAGACCCCCCTGCGCTCAGACCCCCGAGGCCTCCCTTTTTAAACCGGTGGATTCCATTGGTCTTTGAATCTATAGCACACACAGTACCCATGTCTAAATGTGTCAGTCAGGATAACTTCCTTGGCCAGGCAACACATAACCACTTTTCAGCTGGAAACAATACTAAAGCTGCAGTGTGTTATTGTGCACAAAGTGGATTACACAAGCAGGGCTGTCTGCCTGGCATGATAGTATTATATCAAAAGAATTTCTCTTTCTCCTGAAAAACTTAAGCTCTGTCATCCTTTGACAAAGAAACCTAATGCCAAGCTGCTGCCAGCAGGCACTTCTAGCTAAATGCTGCTGGTTTTCTTGGAAAACACTTACAACTATGGCTTGTTCATGACAAAAACATCAGGGGCTCTGTGATGAGGTGCCTACCCCACACAGGCATAGAAATGGTTAACTATGCCCTGTCTCAGAAGGAGCTGGGGAGGCGAGTGCTCCAAGCAGCCCAGAGAGGCTGCATAAGGCACAGCCAATCAGGGAGAGGATACAAGGAGCAACCAATCAGGGCCCAGTCGGCTCACATAAAAGGAGTTGCAGGGCCAGAGTGGGTCAGTTGCTGCTGACAGCTCATGGAGTAAGGACTATGCCCCTAGAGGGCTGAGAGACCTTTAAGCACCTTGGACAGAGCAGCTGCTGGCAGGAACTGGGGGAGCAAGAGGAAGCTCTTGGCTGAGCGGAGTGCCCTGAGGTCTCTTGTGGGCCTGGGTACCCCCCACTTGCCTCTGGGGAAGTGGCTGGACAATAAGACTGTGATATGTCCTTCCTCTCACCACTCCCAGAAGGAGGGGAACACAGATGGTGGCAAGGGCTGAGTCATGAAGAAGATGTAGCAGTTCCTGAGGCTGAGAGAGGGGCCACAGACTGGATGGATAGTCAGAGCAACGGTATGCAAACTGCACATGGGGGCGTTGGCCTTGAGGTAATCCCCAAAGTGACCAGGAAGAGGCACCAGTCTAGCAGTGAGGGATGCACCCCATGACAGGCTCCATTGTGGGGAGAGAGATTTATCATCTGTTGGGATTTATTTTTCCAAATCCTAGTGATAAAAAATGGGTCATGTGACCAAATACAGGGCCTGATCCAAAGTCCAGGGAAGTCAATGAAAAGACTCCCGTTGGGTTCAAGGAACTTTAGATCAGGCCCATATATCATACTATTGTCCTCCAAAGAATCAATTCTGAAGCACTTAGAGGAGAGGAAAGTGATCAGGAACAGTCAACATGGATTCACCAAGGGCAAGTCATGCCTGACTAATCTAATTGCCTTCTATGACGAGATAACTGGCCCTGTGGATGAGGGGAAAGCGGTGGATGTGTTGTTCCTTGACTTCAGCAAAGCTTTTGACACGGTCTCCCACAGTATTCTTGCCAGCAAATTAAGGAAGTATGGGCTGGATGAATGGGCTATAAGGTGGATAGAAAGCTGGCTAGATTGTCGGGCTCAGCAGGTAGTGATCAATGGCTCCATGTCTAGTTGGCAGCCAGTATCAAGTGGAGTACCCCAAGGGTCGGTCCTTGGGCCGGTTTTGTTCAATATCTTCATTAATAATCTGGAGGATGACATGGACTGCACCCTCAGCAAGTTAGGGAGGGAACTGCCTCCCTAAACTGGGAGGAGTGGTAGATACGCTGGAGGGTAGGGATAGAATACAGAGGGACCTAGACAAATCAGGGGATTGGGCCAAAAGAAATCTGAGGTCCAACAAGGACAAGTGCAGAGTCCTACACTTGGGACGGAAGAATCCCATGCACCGCTACAGACTAGGGACCGAATGGCTCAGCAGCAGTTCTGCAGAAAAGGACCTAGGGGTTATAGTGGACGAGAAGTTGGATATGAGTCAATAGTGTGCCGTTGTTGCCAAGAAGGCCAATGGCATTTTGGGATGTATACGTAGGGGCATTGCCAGCAGATCGAGGGACGTGATCGTTCCCCTCTATTCGACATTGGTGAGGCCTCATCCGGAGTACTGTGTCCAGTTTTGGGCCCCACACTACAAGAAGGATGTGGAAAAACTGGAAAGAGTCCAGCGGAGGGCAACAAAAATGATTAGGGGACTGGAACACATGAGTTATGAGGAGAGGCTGAGGGAACTGGGATTGTTTAGTCTGCGGAAGAGAAGAATGAGGGGGGATTTGATAGCTGCTTTCAACTACCTGAAAGGGGGTTCCAAAGAGGATGGATCTAGACTGTTCTCAGTGGTAGCTCTTGACAGAACAAGGAGTAATGGTCTCAAGTTGCAGTGGGGGAGGTTTAGGTTGGATATTAGGAAAAACTTTTTCACTAGCAGGGTGGTGAAACACTGGAATGCGTTACCTAGGGAGGTGGTGGAATCTCCTTCTTAGATATTTTTAAGGTCAGGCTTGACAAAGCCCTGGCTGGGATGATTTAATTGGGGATTGGCCCTGCTTTGAGCAGGGGGTTGGACTAGATGACCTCTTGAGGTCCCTTCCAACCCTGATATTCTATGATTCTAAAGTAAGTAACAGCACACGCAGCTGGGCAATGCTGTTAGATGAATATTACCACCACTGATGTCTTCTAATGTTGCACCTGGAAGAGGCCAACACCTGCAGCAGCATCAAAATGACACTTGCCAAGCAAATTCTTTTGCTATTTTAGGCCTGCAGCTCCCTTCCCCCAGATATCTTGGTGGCCCCATCTGTAGCCAAGGAGTGAGCCAGCTGGCATTAGGGAGAGGAGCAGAGCAAGCATAGGCATCTTCAGCCACAGAGCGGAAAAGCAACTGTGCTGTTGTGTCCTGCTGGGGAAGGTGTTTCATGAAACATGCCCACCCCCCACACTTGAGAGAAAATTCCCCAACATTTACTCACACCCCCAAGCCCCACTCCCCAAGTCTGCCCCTGCCTGACTTCTGTTTCTGAGGAGAGCCCAAGAACCTCATCAGCTCCACCCCTTTCATTAAGGATGCCCCAAGCTGCTCTAATAATGGACAGAAGCCTCGAGAACCTGCCCCATCCCTCTAGCTTTTGAAGATTGCTCCAGCCAGTGGCCTTCCCCCAACGGGGCTGGGGAAGGAAAAACATTATATTGACTGACTGTGAGGTCAACAGCAGTCATAATAATTTCTGTGTTTGAGTTAATTTCTCTCAGCCTTTGGCTTTACTGTATTCCACAGCCTCTGGAACTATGATTTTTTTTCCCCTTAAGCAATAGTTTACTGCAATTGCCCTGCACTATTTGTTATCTCTGTTTCTGTCTCAGTTATTTATTTCTCATGATGTAATGCTAGTCAAGCTACCGAGAGCGTGAGTCCTGAAGAGCAACATATAAAGGCTAGAGCTGTTGGGCCTACTGCGTGCGGAATAAAACAAACAAGATTCCATCTGGCAATTTTCCTCTTTTTTGGTTTAGTGTGTTAGTTCAATCCTATATCATTTAAAAAAAAATTAAGAAACAGATGGGCTGTCCCAGCAGAAGTAGAGTTCAGGTGGATGTAAGGCCCCCATGCATCTCTGCACAAGAAAACCTGTAGGCAGTATTCCTAGTCCCATGCTGCATGGAATTCTCACACATGCCTTGTTAAAATGCATGTCATTCCTCTACTTTCACGGGGTAGTGTGGCACATAAGCTGGATGTGCAGAAACAGACCTTTGCTAAGATGGAAGGAAAGTCCTGATTTTACTTACGCTGGTACAAATCTGGGCTCATTCTTCTGAAATCAATAGAGTTACACCAGTGTAAATCTAGCATAAGCGAGATCAGAATCTGGCCTTAAGGTAATATTTTCAAAATCACCTAAAGGCTTGTTTGTACATGCAAGGTAATCCAGAATTAGGTAGGGTGTGAACTTGAAGTGGATTAAGCTAATTGGAATAAGAGCATCCGCACATTGAGTTATTCAGGAGTTACTCAGGCATTGCTATTCCATAATAACTCCCTATAAAGACAAGCTCTTAGCCCCATTTTCAAGGGCGATTCAGGAGCTTAAATCTCATTGAAAGTCAAGGAGACTGAGGAGCCTAAATGGCTAGTTCACAGTTGAAAATGGTGCTTTGGCTCCTAAATCTCTTGGGCATATTTGAAAAACTCCCTCTTAACCTAGAAAAGATTTCACAAAACCTACATTTTTTTAAAATCAGAATAAGAATTTATTTGGAGGGGAAGTTTAGGGGAGAGAAGCTAAAATTAACATCCCCCTCCTTATTTGAAATCCAAACTCTGCAGCATTTTGCTAGCACCTGAGCATTAGAAGGCAAAACCAATCCTGGGGAAAATCCTGCTTCCTTTACTTACAGGAGTAGATCCATAGAAATCAGTCGGGCTTCTTGTACGAATGAAGTGAACAGGATGCAGCCCTGCATCAAATCAGCCTAGCGTCACTTCCCCAGCTGATTGATACTCCAGATAAATCCCTCCTTTCCCAAACAGCCAACTGCTAGATGGCAAAAAAGTAAACTAAATTCTTTCAGTTTTAAACAGTACAGATGTTAATACAAGAGCCTGACTTAAAATACACTGTCACAGGACAGTATATTCAGTGTTTCTTGCCAAGCCTAAAAATATAGAATACCCTTTTTAGATGCATCTTGCCTCGCTAAGACACCGAAACACAAGGCCTCAGCTGATACAACATTCTGGCTGGGCTTCTTCCATTATGATGCTTGTTGTAGCTGACATTACTGTTGCTAGTGTCTAATGATTGAGTGCTGCACATGGGAGGCAGAGGAAGAAATGGGGTTTCAACTTGCTGATCACCATTGTGAGTACTGGTCAATGGTCAAACCAGTGCTCGCCCTCGCCTTTCTGCTACCACAGCTCAGTGGCCTATGGACCACCTAGTGTAGCTACTGAACACTACCATCCAAGGATGCATTAGGGGAGAGAGAGGGATCTATCTTGGAAACACTTCACCAACATTGATTGGGATGAGAAAAAAAGAAAGGGAGAGCGAGAACTTCCCCAAACACAGTGGGGAATGGAGAATGAGTGAGTAAGATACTTATCCTCGAAACCAGTTCAAGAGTAGTGAACAATACAGATTAAAAATTTTAGTGTAAGTATAGGAGAGCCTCACTGATTCATATTATGACTTGGAGTTCTACTGAGAATTACTGAATTTTTCAAATTAGCAAGTAGCTGTATGTTAGAAAATACAGTTTCAGGAAAATATATAGGTGAATAAACAATTCAGATTAAATTCCCTGCTAAGTATGGTGGCAAACTCATCAGTATTTGCAAATATTTGGGTAACTGCCAGAATTCTTCAGAATATTTGTGATTCCCAAAAGTGTCAAGGATTCATACCAGGTGTTCATTAGTCACTATTCACCGTATGTCATTCTCATGTTGGAAAGTTTAGTCATTCAGAGAGTGATCAAAAGCAATACCATGTCAGCATTCACGCATCATGAATTGCAAATAATGATTAGTCGGTGCTTGTAGTGAACAGTTTGTGAGCCACCCAGAGTTTGAAAATAATTTGCCCAGCTAGTCAGCAAATATTTACAAATAAGTGCACAGAAATCAAGATTGGTTCACAAATGATTCACAAACAAAAATGGCTTAAATCCATTATACAGTATTCTACCAGCTCTGAGAGGGTGTAATTCACTCCTCTGCAGAGGGCCAGCATAAGGCCTATACACATCACTTAATTCCCCCCTAAAAGCCATCTTCAGTTCTTAAACGGAGCTTCAGTGGTACATCAGGCCTAAGGTCCCAATTCAGCACAGTGCTTAAATACTTTGCGGAATAGGGATAGACTGATGAAGCAGGGGCATTGTAGACAAACACAATGAAAAGCAATGATTATACATCACAAGATGTCATTTATTTTTCCAGTTGTAGTTTACTTTTAACTGAGGATAATATGTTGGTATTCTGGTAAATGTAGTATAATATATTTGAGCAAAATACTCTTAGTAATATAGGTTTTCACTACAGCTTTTGCTCTTAAATCTCTGTTCAGGATGGGAGAGAGACCACCACATTTTTGTGCAGCTAATAAGATGTGTGGTTTAGCATGGAAAAGGAACAGAATGGAAAATTGCTCATCTGTGAATGCTATTGTAGAGACCTCTGGACCTGACAAGTCCAAAGGAGAATGCTGATGCTCATTTTTCCCCGAAGACTTAGCTGTTATTGAGTTCTTAAAATATGACTCAACTGCAGAAATGCATTCTCCCACTGGTGAAGAATGTGTTTGCTCCCCAATGTTTCGAGGCCAACATAAACTTGAAAAATGGCAGCTGTTGTTTTATAAGCAAGAAATATTAGCCCTCAAGACTCTCTCCCCCTCCTCTCTCCCACCCCCCTGGTAATTGATGGGTAAACTGTCATGGCAATGCTCACATTTTTTATTTGATATGGAACAGCAAGCTGCATTTATTATAATCAAGTCAAACCAGATGCAAGTTGACTTCTCATGTGTTTCTACTGTGGAGAATATGTTGGAGATTTCTACATCTGATGGACTCATTAATGTATTGATTTCATATTTTGAAATTGGAATGTACTGTACCTCAGCACTCTCTGGGAATAATAAGGTACTGATCTTAACTGATTGTTTATGATAGTCAATTATTTGCTTAGGCTGAAAAACCTCTGGGTTGATACTGTTTCTAGTACATCTCCCTTGCTGAGATCCAGGAGGAGTTTGGTGGGGGGGGCACAGACAAACTCCCTATCAAGTTGGCCTGTGTTCGTTTTGGCTAGTTAAAGCCAGACTAATTAGGCTTCCACGTAAACTGGGCTGGAGGCTGCCACAATTGCAAAATATAGTTGCTCTTTTGCACTGAAGCAGGGAAATGTGTCATTCCATCCTAGGGATGCCAATTTTGGTTGGACATATTCCTGGAGGTTTCATCATATGACAATGTTTAATTAAAGAATAATCTTTAATTCCTGGAGATTCCATGACAATCTGGAGGGTTTGCAACCCTAATATTCCTACTTTCCCAGACTTGTATTGGCTATCAATATGCCACAGAATCAAACATGGAGTCTTAGTTTTGTTGTAAATAGTAGGATTGCCAACTTTCTAATCACACAAAAGTGAACACCCTAGCCCCTCCCCTTCCCTGAGGCCCTGCCCCCACTCACTATATTCCCCCCCTCCCTTGGTGGCTCGCTCTCTCCCACCCTCACTCATTTTCACTGGGTTGGGGCAGGGGAGTTGGGGTGTGGGAGGGGGTGAGGGCTCTAACTGGGGGTGCGAGCTCTGGGGTGGGGCCATAAATGACTGATTTAGGGCATGGGAGGGGGCTCTGGGCTGGGACAGGGAGTTGGGGTGCGGGAGGTGATGAGGGCTCTGGCCAGGGGTGTGGGCTCTGGGGTGGGGGTGGGGCTGGGGATGAGGGGTTTGGGATGCAGGAGGGGACTCCAGGCTGGGGGGTGGGGCTGAGGGATGATTTGGAATGTGGGAGGGGCTGCAGGTTGAGGCAGGGGTTTGGGAGGGGGTGAGGGCTCTGGGCTGGGGGTGCAGGCTCTGGGATGGGGCTGGGGAGGAGGGGTTTGGGGAGCAGGAGGGGGCTCAGGGTTGGGGCACAGGTTTACCTCAGGTGGCTCCTGGTCAGCAGCGCAAAGGCAGGCTCCCTGCCTGTCCTGACACTGCGCTGCACCCCAGAAGTGGCCAGTAGGTCTCGCTCCTAGGTGTGGGGGCCAGGAGGCTCCACGCGCTGCTCTCACCTACAGGCACAGCCCCCCAACTACCATTGGCCGCAGTTCCCAGCCAATGGGAGTGCGGAGCCGGTGCTTGGGGAAAGGGCAGCATGCAGAGCCTAGTGCCTCCCCCGGCTAGGAGCCGGACCTGCTGGCCACTTCCGGGGTGCAGTGCAGAGCCAGGACAGGTAGGGACTAGCCTGCCTCAGACCTGCAGCACCGCTGACCAGACCTTTAACGGCCCGGTCGGTGGTGCTGACTGGAACTGCAAGGGTCCCTTTTTGACCAGGCGTTCTGATAAAAAAACAACCCTAATAAAAAGCCCTTTATGATTTAGGATCTTGTAACATGGTGGCTTGCCGTTAAGGGCTGGAGCTAGCCAACCATGGTTACATAATAAGTCACAGTTGGGAGAGATCAGGATGATTGCCATATAAAGTGCAGCAGGAGGCTGTAATAAAGGAGGGAAGTACAGGAAATTGTGAAATGCTTCTGCAGGGAAGACTCTAAAGCTAAGGGAGTTGTAACAGAGAAGAGCTCCTCCTACAGACGGTCGCTGAGAGAAAGGTTTGGGCCTGGAAGCCAGAACCGGAAGGCTGAGCTTCAGCTCAGTAAGTACTAGTCCCAGCTCCGACTAAAGATACTGATTGCAGAAGGGTTTGGAGGCCTAGAAGTCAGGGCTGAACTCCACAAAGGTAAAGCCAGACAGACTATGAGTTGGGGCCCAGCTTTGGGAAGAAGGGCTAGGGATTGCCTTACCTAAAGGGAGAGAGTGAATGAACTCAGGTTGGGGACCTGGAGAGACAGTTTGTAAGGACTAAATAAATGGGACCCCAGGAGGGGAATGTTTTAAATTACCTGTAAACTGTGAGTTAAGGGGCCCTGAATAGGGGAGAAATTGGTAGTATGGTACAATAGGCAGGCCACGTGGGGCTGCTCAGGAGGTGGCTGGTCCTGTGTACAGCCATAAACACTTAAGCAATTGCCTTTTGCTTTATGTCATTGCCTAGCAGTTATGGTCCTCTGAAACAAATCTGTGTTTGGTCCCCAGCTTCAGTTCAAAGCAGGGCTTTCCTGGCTGGGGTCCTCTGGTATGGACTTCCTTCCAAAGGGAGTCCTCTCAGTGGCTTCCTTTTGGACATGCTGCAAGTCTCATTTATTTTGGTTGGCCTCCATTTGATCATTATAGACTGAACTCTGCAACCCTTACATCAGTGAGCACGCCCAGGGCCTACTTAGGTGAGTAAGCTCTCCCCAGTATGAGGGTTGCACAGTCTAGTTCTTTCTCCTTGGTTTTGTGCAGATGTTACTTTTTTCTCTGTCCTTTTTTGTCAGAAATGTGGTGGTTTCTTTCTTGGCGCTGTTAGAGAATGTAGGAATGAGTCTGACCGCCATGAATTATCCTTACGCTAGGGGAATCTGCAAGTAGCAGGTCACACCAACTTCAGCAACATTTGGGGATGTTTGGCTCTGCAATGTTGGTATAAGTCATTGTTGTAGAGCCACAAAGTTTGGCTTCAAATCTGGATTGAGATTCAGGTGTGAATGTAGTGCAGAAGTATTCAATTCCAGATGTTCAGTGCAAGCCTATCTTTGATTCGTAAGTGCTGCTTTGACAGCTGAAATGTGGAATGATTGGAAGTGTTCACATTTTAAATGGGGCCTCAAGTATTAAAACTCTTGTGCAGATGTTGGGAAATTGTCCCATTACCAAGTGATAGAGAAGACACAAACATGGATTTGAACTAAATATTTGATTTTTCTCCAGTCATTCAAAAGGAAAAGCTCTAACTTCCCTGAAAGGGAAGAAAGAAAGAAAAAAGCATAGCCCAAGGGAAGGGAGGAAAAAAAGACATTAAAGAACATAAGAGTCAGTATTTCCCATTATGAAAGGGGCTTTTTGGAGACATAAAACCCAGAACTACATTATTACAAGATTTCTTGTGATTTATAACAAATCTCATAGCTGACAGAAAATGCTTGACATAATTCAGTTAATATTACACCAGGTCTTGGGACAAGCTAGCACAAGCTTTTAACTCATATAAATTAAAATTCTTACACCAAGAACCTATGATAATGTAAAGAAACCCCAAGTCCCAGCAACACTATCAATATTGTTTCTATGGAAACACTAAGTTGTTTCTTTATGGCTTTATTTTCCTTCTTTAAAGAAATCTTGAATTTATTATACTTAAATAAACCCCAAAGCATATTTCATACACACAGAGCCAGTTGCAGTAGCTAATTTTACAAGGTACTGCTTTATGCAGTCCAGTTGTGAATTTGCAATAAATGTTGCTTTTACAAGGTACAGTGCCCCTCAGTATCAGAGGTCAGAATCAAACCCACATTTTTCTTTGGAAGATGTATACACAGGGTGTAAGCATTATTCACTGAAATAATCAATCCAGAGATTGGAAATGTGAAGACTTCTATGCTTTTGTACTGCTTCTGCCCGTCAGAGTTTGGAGCAACAAGGGCCAGGTTCAGTATCTAGGGGTTCCGTTTCAATAACACAATGCAAAACCGGCTTGAGCCCCCACCCAGTGACCTGGAACAATTACATACCACCCCCCTGGGCGCCTCTAAGAGGCATTACTTCCCCTCTCGCAAGCACAGAGTCTGGCTGTAGCCAAAGCCTTTTAATAAAGAAGGGAAACAATGCAGCATTATGTTGGGGAAACACAACAAACAAGATTCATAACACCAACCATGAGCAAAAGACCCACCCCCAAGTAAGTTGGGCAGTGTCCTTTCCCCTCAGGGTCTTAAGTCCAGCAACCCAGTAGTCAACCCCCCCCGCCCAGTTTCTGTCCTTGGTCAGTGCAGCCCCCCCCGAGTTCAGAAGTTCATCTGCAGAGTTTACCTCCCAGCCTGGGTGGAAGTGGGGGGAGGTATGGGGGGCATCTTACATGCTCCACTGCTCGGGTCGACGGCCAAGTGCCACACCTCTCCATGGGGTTTGGCTACAGTCTTCACCACCAGCTGCACCTCTTCGCCAGCCATCCTGCTATCCACTCCGCTCCACCCTCTGCACCTCTCCGCCAGGCTATCCACTCTGCTCCACTCTCTTTAGTGATTTCAGCACTCAGTGATTTTTAGCTGGTAGTAGGGGAGCCTAAGTGCTGGTGCACCACTAGCCCAAAGTAGGTCTAATGCTTAGACCTAGGTATTAGCGATTTCAGCTCTGCAGCATGTAACGAGACTCCTAACAGAGCCAAAATTAGTTCTATTACATGGGGAAGGGGGGGTAGTGTTTCATACCCACACTACTAAGTACATATACTTGTGTCCAGCCTCTCACAATTCACTGGGCTTTGGAACCCATGTCCCTTGCCTTGCGAGTGCTACTTAGTTGAGGGCGAGTCCCTCCATCATAAAATGCCAAGTACAGTTCTACTGTCCTTGATTTACATAACCAGAATAACAACCCTTTATTTCTTCTGCCCCAATAACAAAGAGACTGGGGATCCCACAGCAGCCAAAGTGACCATTTGGGGAAGCAGTCCATCATGCTAGGCAGGGTGGGTGTGCCCATGCAAACAAGATCAGCCCCTGAAGTCCTTTTCCACAGTTCACCACCAGATGTCAGGGTAGAGCTCATTCTGACTCTGCTTACACTTTGAGATAAAGAGTAATGGGACTTGAGAGTGCACAGAAAGGGGCATTTTATTATAAATATAATCTAACAAATCCCACATAAAGTATCACAATTATTTTTTCCCTTAACTTCTGTTCTGCATCTGTAATCCTGGCTCTGCTATTGACTTGCTGTGTACTCCTGGGTAGTTCAATGAATTTCTCTCTATTTCCCCATTTTTACAATACATACAGCACTTACCTGCTTCCTACCCTGTTGTGAGGATTAATGCTATGCAGTGATATGAAGATGCAAACAGCTAGATAAGTCCTAAATGTTCTGCTTGAAAAATTGAGAACAAAATAAACAATTTATTTTGGTCAAAACATTCTGTTGAAATTGGTTCAGAATGGTTCAGAAAATGTAGTTTCAAGTCAATCCAAATGAAGAAAATTCACTTCAATTAAAGGTCTCAAAGATGCTGCCAACACTAGGGGGTTGAATGCCTTATGGCACAAGACCAGGGTCCAGAACCTCGGAGCTAGGATACCAGAACCCCTGGTGCACGTGTGACCAAATGCATGGAGAGCACTGATGAGTTAAATTTACCTAGGCTGCAAGCAGAGTTCAAATGGTAGAAGCAAACAGGACGTTCTTTGAGAAACAGGTCTCGCTGCCTCCTGCTTGAAGTCTCTGTCTTGCTTATCGACACATAAATGTCTTCACAGTGAGACAAATTTCAGGATCTAAGAAACCTGCATATTACCTGTATTGCTATTCAGGTCAGAAACTTAAGCCCTCTTACAGTCAGACTCTGAGCTGCTAGGCACATTCCTTATGTGCTGTCAGTGCCAAATCCTTAGCATTAACTGGCTTGACTTTGTAAAAGTAATAATCCTTCCTTTGGTTGATCATTGTACTGAAAACTGGCACTGCGTGCTCGTCTGCCATGTCACCGGGATGGACAAAAACACCCCAGCACACCATGGTCTAACTCTTCATCGACATGTGAATGGGCACGCCCCCTGACCCAATCTGGTGTTGCCCTGGGGAGGATCTCCCCCCCGCCAGAGTTTTGTGAATTCACAGGACTGAGCCATATCTGAGAACTTCACTACACAATGTCTGGTATGACATCATCTACCATGGCCTCTCTGGCTGGTGCAACACTTCTTAAGTAGCCTAAATGTGTTTTGATGATGCAGAACATCAGTGTGTGCTCAGGGTAAGATTAAGGCAACTGAGGCATAACCTCACCTAGATCCACTTTGGCCCTGCCCTGGTGTCCTGACCAGGCTTTCTCCAGCATGGCCCTAATCCTCCCAGGGATGGTAGCAGTAGGGGCTACTCAAGCAAGAGCTGTCTTATTGGGTTGATGGGAGCCAACCAAAGCTGTTTGAGCAGGTGAGCCTCTGCACTACCTGGACCTCTGGTCCATCTCTTCAGGCAGGCTGGGATATGTCCTGGAGGAGGGAGAACTCAGCCCTTGTTCACCCCTCTGAATATGGGGGGCCCCTTCTGACAATGCCCTGCAGAGACATGAGGGGCTAGTTACAGTGAGGGCACTACACACATAGAGCCCTCTGTTAGGGTATTGTTGGCACAGGGTTTCAGAGTTAACAACCCAATAAGATGAGGCAGGCAGTTGACACTTCTCAGAGCTATTGTTTCAGGCTCTCTGCAGACTCTGGCAGATGCCTCTGTTCATTATTTCCAGATTAGTTCTGCAACTATGAGAGTTAGAAACAATTTTCAATCAAAACTGAGATTTGATTTTTTTTTTGGTAAATTATCACAGGACTCCAGGAGTTAGTACCCTAGGAATGGGTCCATAGTGGCAGTGTTTTAATCCAGTCCTGGATGCTCTCAGCATTGTGCAGCATTGGTCCTTTTGTTAACTTTCTAACTTATCTTAAACTACCATTACTCTGCACTCAGTTACCCAATCAATTCCATATCCATTAAAAAATGATGCCCTACGAGTGCAGCTTGAGTGTTCTAGTCTACTTTGTAACTGAGTCAATCTGTTTTTAGCAATCCGTTGCTTCACCCTATCTGACTTCTGTGGTTTTTGCTTAAAACATATCACTAGATTTCTAAATTTATCCTTACACCACACTGACTAGTTTCTAATCAGCTCACTTCTCTCCAGAAGTTTTGTGATTTCATCCCTTAGGCAAAATTGTAAATACATTCATATCACCAAGATTACAAGCCTATAAGAAATTTGTAAGCCTAATAAATTCCTGGATCATTCCTACTGTCTTCTTAAACCCTGGGTTAAACTTCCTTCTCTTCAGTGTTCTGGTGCCTTCCTTCTTGGAACTATTAAAGAACATAAGAATTGTCATGCAGAATCAGAAAGCCAGTCCATCTAGGCCAGTATCTTGTCTCTGACTCTTGCCAGCACCGGATGAAGGTGTAACTCTAAACCCAGGGGAGAGAGCTCTCCTGTCGGCTTACTTAATCCACCTCCCTGAGAGGCAGTAGGTATGTCGGCAGGAGAAGCTCTCCTGCTGACATAATGCTGTCTACGTGGGGTGGGTTAGGTTGGTGTAATTATGTTGTTCAGAGGTGTGGATTTTTCATCCCCCCTGAGCAACATAGTTATACCAATACAGGTCTGTAGTGTAGACCAGACCTTAGTTTCAAAGCCTTGAAAGCTTGCTCCATCTCTTCACTGAGGAGCTACTCTATCTCAACTGGCAGATTATCAGGATTGATAAACATTGTTGATACAGAGAACAGTTTGTAAACTATGTTCCCCACTTTCAGATTAGGTGTTCCTGACTTCTTCTGCCCTACCCCAGGTATGGTCTTTAGAGTAGTGGCTTCTGTGTAACATGATACACCAACAATTGGCCTTCTCTAGTCCTGTGTTGCTAGCACATACACTTTATTTGTCTCACTCACTCTGAGGTAAAGCAGAAATGACTTCATTAAAATCTGTGGAGCAACAACCATGTAAAACTGTTGAAAGGCGAATCCAGCCCAGTGTCCTTAAAAGAATTCTGCCCTTCAGTGGTGTAAATTCTTATATACCTATAGTTCATTTGTATTCCAAATGATTTTACAACACCAGAAACAATTGGAGCTTTCTGGGCAGCTCTCAACAGTTCATGCCAATAAATGCATGGGCCTATTTGTATTCTACTCAAGGTCTCATACTATGCCCTTCGCTACAGTATGTGAGGGCCTTCTCAAAGTGCATTAATTGATGAGACTAGCATCTGTCATATAGAGTTCATTCTTTCTCCCAGGAGGGAAAATTGTGTGTGGAACTCTCTCGCGAACAGGAGTGGCTAACTGGGAAGTTTTGCAAGGGAGTTCTCCAGGTGAAGGAAGAATGATTACGTGAGTCTTGGGGTAAGTTTGTTGTCTGTAGCATGTGTGTTTGTGGTGTACTTGCTGCTTCACTGAAATATGCCATGTTGTCATGTTTTCTAGACCTTTAATCATTTTTTGTTGCTCTTCTCTGGACTTTCTCCAATTTGTCCACATCTTTCCTGAAATGTGGCGCCCAGAACTGGACACAATACTCCAGCTGAGGCCTAATCAGCGCGGAGTAGAGCGGAAGAATTATTTCTCGTGTCTTGCTTACAACACTCCTGATAATACATCCCAGAATGATGTTAGCTTTTTTTGCAACAGCGTTACACTGTTCACTCATATTTAGCTTGTGGTCCACTATGACCCCCAGATCCCTTTCCGCAGTACTCCTTCCTAGGCAGTCATTTCCCATTTTGTATGTGTGCAACTGATTGTTCCTTCCTAACTGAAGTACTTTGCATTTGTCCTTATTGAATTTCATTCTGTTTATTTCAGACCATTTCTCCAGTTTGTCCAGATCATTTTGAATTTTAATCCTATCCTCCAAAGCACTTTTAACCCCTCCCAGCTTGGTATCACCCACAAACTTTCAAAGTGTACTCTCTATGACATTATCTAAATCACTGATGAAGATATTGAACAGTACCCAGAACTTGTTACAATGTATCAATGTGGGGGAAGAAATTAAGGATGTTATGGACCCCTGCTAAGAAGTCACAGGTACAGCTGTCCCTGAATTAGGATATATCACCTTATTGATCTCAGTGCAAATAAGGATAAGGGACAAGAAAAGGTACACTAAAAAGGTGCTTTATTTAACATAAGGTAAGTGAATGGACAAAATATCTCAGTGACTTGCATGGGCATAAAGCCCAGAACCCTCTCCCTCTACAAATGACAGACAAAGGTATTTATACTTTACAGATCAAAGTTCATCTGATCGTCTGCCTCGGCCTTGAGATGTTGGATCCAGACCTACCACTGCACTTGGGGATGACAGGTGGCGCAGGAGGAACTCGGAACTTTGATTGCTGAACCAGGATTAGGATCAGGATCACTTCTCAGGTAAGTAGCTGTGGTGGTATCTCTGAGATCTTCCGGTGGTTCTTGATCCGATGATGTGAGTGCGGGCTGCTGCTAGGCAGGACAGTACCCTAGAGCCTGTGTGTGGGGCTTTTATATCCTCTAGTCAGATTAGTGACCACCTGACCAGTCCTTTTCCCACCTTTCCACAAAAGAGCACCAAACTCAAACAAAAGGGTGCCAAAGTTCCAAAGAGAAGGGTAGCCAACACGACTACCAAACAGCTACTAGCCACCGTTCAAGATGGTGATTTTTAATATTACCATTTCCCAGGTAAATAATACAAGACATCACAGACATAAATCAGAGCATGCATATTAAAACATAAATACATGCATAATGCTTTACAAACTGATCCCTGTGGGACCCCATTTGTTATGCCCTTCCAGCATGTCTGTAACCACTTATAACTACTCCTAGGAACGGTTTTCCAACCAACTATGCACCCACCTTATAGTAGCTCCATCTAGGTTGCATTTCCCTAGTTTGTTTATGAGAAGGTCATGCAAGACAGTATCAAAAGCTATACTAAGTCAAGATATACCACGTCGACCGCTTTCCCCCTATCCACAAGTCTTGTTACGCTGTCAAAGAAAGCTATCGGGTTGGTCTGACATGATTTGTTTTTGACAAATCCATGCTGATTGTTACTTATTATCTTCTAGATGCTTGCAAATAGCTTAATTATTTGCTCCATTATCTTTCTGGGTACAGAAGTTAAGTCTGTAATACCCCGGGTTGTCCTTATTTCCCTTTTTATAGATTGACACTATATTTGCCCTTTTCCAGTCTTCTGGAATCTCTCCTTTCTTCTTTGACTTTCAAAGATAATTGCTAAGGGCTCAGATATCTCCTCAGTCAGCTCCTTGAGTATTCTAGGATGCATTTCATCAGGCCCAGGTGACTTGAAGACCTCTAACTTGTCTAAGTAATTTTTAACTTGTTGTTTCCCTATTTTAGCCTCTGATTCTACCTCATTCTCACTGGTATTAACAATGTTAGATGTCCAATCACTACCAACTTTCTTGGTGAAAACCGAAACAAAGAAGTCATTAAGCACCTCTGCCATTTCCACATTTTCTGTTATTATTCCACCCCCCACCCACCACTGAGTAACGGGCCTACCCTGTCCTTGGTCTTCCTCTTGCTTTTAATGTATTTGTAGAATGTTTTCTTGTTACCCTTTATGTCTCTAGCTAGTTTGATCTCGTTTTGTGCCTTGGCCTTTCTAATTTTGTCCCTACATACTTGTGTTTGTTTATATTCATCATTTGTCATTTGACCTAGTTTCCACTTTTTGTAGGACTCTCTCTCTCTCTCTTTTTTTTTTTTTTTTTTTTAAATTCTTATTTTTAGATCATTGAAGGTCTCCTGGTTAAATCAGGGTGGTCTCTTGCCATACTTCCTATCTTTCCTACGCAGTGGGATAGTTTGCTCTTGTGCCCTTAATAATGTCTCTCTTTTTGAAAAACTACCATAATTAAATTTAACATCCCTGTGGCAGGGAAAACACTACAGCAGCCCAATACTGTAGCATTTAATTTCAGAAAGGGGGACTACACAAAAATGAGGAAGTTAGTTAAACAGAAATTAAAAGGTACAGGACCAAAAGTGAAATCCCTGTAAGTTGCATGGAAATGTTTAAGACACCATAATAAAGGCTCAACTTAAATGTATATCCCAAATTAAAAAACAGAGAGAACCGAAAAAGTGCTACCATGGCTAAACAACAAAGTAAAAAAAACAAGGAGAGACAAAAAGGCATCCTTTAAAAAGTGGAAGTCAAATCCTAGTGAGGAAAATAGAAAGAAGCATAAACTCTGGCAAATGAAGAGTAAAAATATAATTAGAAAGGCCAAAAAAGAATTTGAATAACAGCTAGCCAAAGACTCAAAGTAATAGCAAAAATAAATTTAAGTTCATCAGAAGCAGGAAGCCTGCTAAGCAACCAGTGGGACCACTGGATGATCAAGATGCTAAAGGAGCACTCAAGGACAATAAGGCCATTGCGGAGAAACTAAATAAATTCTTTGCACCGGTCTTCACAGCTGAGGATGTGAGGGAGATTCCCAAACCTTAGCCGTTCTTTTTAGGTGACAAATCTGAGGAACTGTCCCAGATTGAGGTGTTATTAGAGGAGGTTTTAGAACAAATTGATAAACTAAGCAGTAATAAAGTCACCAGATCAGATGGTACTCACCCAAGAGTTCTGAAGGAACTCAAATGTGAAATTGCAGAACTGCTAACTACTGTAGTTTGTAACCTATCATTTAAATCAGCTTCTGTAACAAATGACTGGAGGATAGCTAATGTGGACCAATTTTTAAAAAGGGCTCCAGAGGTGATCCCAGCAATTGCAGGCCGGTAAGCCTGACTTCAGTACCAGACAAACTGGTTGAAACTGTAGAAAAGAACAAAATTGTCAGATTTCAGAGTAACAGCCGTGTTAGTCTGTATTCGCAAAAAGAAAAGGAGTACTTGTGGCACCTTAGAGACCAACCAATTTATTTGAGCATAAGCTTTCGTGAGCTACAGCTCACTTCATCGGATGCATACTGTGGAAAGTATAGAAGATCTTTTTATACACACAAAGCATGAAAAAATGGGTGTTTACCACTACAAAATTGTCAGACACCTAGATAAAAATAATTTGTTGGGCAAGGGTCAACATGGTTTTTGATGAGGCATGATTTCCCTTTACAATCTACCAGAATTCTTTGAGGGGGGTCAACAAGCATGTAGACAAGGGGGATCCAGTGGATATAGTGTACTTCAGAAAGCCTTTGACAAGTTCCCTTACCAATGGAATAAGAGGGAAGGTCCTCTCAGTGATTGGTAACTGGTTAAAAGATAGGAAATAAAGGGTAGGAATAAATGGTCAGTTCTCAGAATGGAGAGAGGTAAATAGTGGTGTCCCTCGGGGGTCTGTATGGGGACCAGTCTGTCCAACATATTCATAAATGATCTGGAAAAAGTGGCAAACAGTGAGGTGGCAAAATTTGCAGATGATGATACAAAACTACTTAGATAGTTAAGTCCCAAGCAGACTATGAAGAGCTACAAAAGGATCTCACAAAACTGCGTGACTGGGCAACAAAATGGCAGATTTCAGAGTAACAGCCGTGTTAGTCTGTATTCGCAAAAAGAAAAGGAGTACTTGTGGCACCTTAGAGACTAACCAATTTATTTGAGCATAAGCTTTCGTGAGCTACAGCTCACTGCATCGGATGCATACTGTGGAAAATACAGAAGATGGTGGATTCATTATAAAAAGTAACTTATTTCCCCTTGTTTATTCCTTCCCCCCCACCACTGTTCCTCAGACGTTCTTGTTAAACCCTGGATTTGTGCTGAAAATGGCCCACCTTGATTATCATACACATTGTAAGGAGAGTGATCACTTTAGATAAGCTATTACCAGCAGGAGAGTGGGGTGGGGGGAGAGAAAACCTTTTGTAGTGATAAACACCCATTTTTTCATGGTCTGTGTGTATAAAAACATCTTCTCTATTTTCCACGATAAAATGGCAGATGAAATTCAATGTTGATAAATACAAAGTAATGCTCATTGTAAAACACAATCCTGACCATGCATATAAAATGATGGGGTCTAAATTAGCTGTTATCACTCAAAGAATGAGATCGTGGAGTCATTATGGATAGTGCTTTGAAAACATCCACTCAATGTGCAGCGGCAGTCAAAAAAGTGAACAGAATGTTGGGGAATCATTAAGTAAGGGATGGATAATAAGACAGAAAATATCTTATTGCCTCTACATAAATCCATGGTATGCCTACATCTTGAATACTGCATGCAGATCTGGTCACCCCATCTCAAAAAAGATATATTGGAATTGGAAAAGGTTCTGAAAAGGGCAACAAAAAATATTAGGGGTATGGAACGGCTTCTGTATGAAGAGAGAGATTAATAAGACTGGGACTTTTCATCTTTGACATCTCTTTTCAAAGGGGGGATATGACAGAGGTCTATAAAATCATGACTGGTGTGAAGAAAGTCAATAAGGAAGTGTTATTTGCTCCTTCTCATAACACAAGAACTAGGAGCCACCAAATGAAATTAATAGGCAGCAGGTTTAAAACAACCAAAGGAAGGTTTTTCTCACACAACGCGCAGCCAACCTGTGGAACTCCTTGCCAGAGGATGTTGTGAAGGCCAAGACTATAACAGGGTTCAAAAAAGAGCTAGATAAATTAACAGAGGATAGGTCCATCAATGGCTATTAGCCAGGATGGGCAGGGATGGTGTCCCTAGCTTCTGTTTGCCAGAAGCTGGGAATGGGTGATAGGGGATGGATCACTTGATGATTGCCTGTTCTGTTCTTTCCTTCTGGGGCACCTGGCATTGGCCACTGTAGGAAGACAGGATATTGGGCTAGATGGACCTTTGGTCTGACCCAGTATGGCTGTTCTTTTGTTCTTATTATTTACACATGGTGTCCATTTTTCTTTATGATAGAGCTTTTAAGGTGAAAACATACTAGTACACTAATTGGCTCAGCATTTTGCACTTAACTGGGCATGAAGACTTAGGCTCCAGTAATACTTATGCATGTGTTTATCTTTAGCCCACAATGATAGGTCCATTGGCTTCAATGGGACTCCTCACAGTGCCTAAAGTTAAGCATGAGCATAACTCTTTGTGAGATTGGGACCTAAACTACCCTCTTGTCCTTAGAGGTGTCCTTGCAGAAGTGACTTGAGGGTGAGGCACTGTATGGGATACTTGCCCTACCACTATCACAGCTGTCCCAGTTGTGAGGATAGGGGATTTCAGGGCTGTCACAGGGCACTTTTCACTAGATCTAAATTCCTTTTTTAAAAAGGGCATGGGGGAGGAACAGTATTTTCTTTTCTTGTGAACCTAAAGTGATTCGACTTTTGGACTCGTGCCTTATACCACAAAACGAGATATGTAATAATTGCCCAGAAAAGTATAGTCTGTCATGCTTTAATGTCTCTCTTATTACTTAATTGTCTTGTATTCTTTGGCAATAATTTCTCCAACACAATCTCCTAACATAATTTGGCAAAAGAAATGTGGAGGAGGGGAACCCAGGGAAGGGAAAGAGAGAAAGGGAGGGAAAGAATTGGTGCCAGCCCAGGGATACAGAGGGGAAGAGAGACCAGGTGGGGAGCTAGATGATGAGGGAAAATATACAGACCATGGTGGGAGGAAAATAGATGGGGGATCTGGGGAGAGACATAGAAGACGAAGGAAAGACTGGGACCCAGGAAAATAGTGACAATGATGAGAAAAAGACACCGATATGAAGGCTTGCTCACTTCTACTCTCCCACCCACACAGACTGTTTTGGTAGAGGTAGTATATAGATGATACTCTTTAAAATGTCTGAGTTTATCTCTAGATTAACCCATCCTATGTACTATTATGTGCAACTGTTGTAGGATGTTAGAACTGTCATGCCTAAAAATGAAGTAGCATCCTGCTATGTATTTTCGGGTCACTCCTAATTACCGTCTGATGTGCTCTTTCTCTTCTCTCTAGTCCCCCTCGCAACCCATAAATGTATGTACAATGAAAATGGTCTGAAGTAACAGTCTAAAGGATCAGAAAAGTCAGTTGTCCAGTAGAGGCAGCCTTTAAGTGCAAGTGGACAAAATTATTCTGGAAACACTGGGTTTACTTTAAAGTGGTCACTTAGAACATAAGGGTTGCCTAATGGAAGTGGTCCTGTGTGGGGGTTTCATCATAGAAAATCTCCATGTATTTAAGCAGGCATATTCTCTATGTATAATGGCATTCAATCTGAAGTCTTGATTTAACTCCCATTACTGTCTTTCACCACAGAAGTGGCTGCATTTCAGTCATGGATGAAATGATCTCTGCACTTGATGCCCAATCCTGAATCCCTTACTCAATCACATCTTCCCTTGACTTTCCTAGGAGATTGGATGGGTCAGGAATTCAGGATCAGGCAGGCCTTCAGCATGGGAAATGTGGAGCAACGTAAGCAAGGTGCATGAATGAGTCTGGTAAACCTCTAATCTATACCACATTATATTCTTCATTCTGCTTAAAGTTATGACTGAAAATCGCTCTCAGAAAAACGTCAGATGCATCATACCATTTCAGGGGGAAATGTTTCCCCTCTCCTGTTTCCCCTCTCCTGATAGCTGCATCAAAGGGAGGCTGCCTGGCTGATTCTATCAGTGTAATATATTCAGAGAAGAACATTTTCCTGCCTGTGTCAATTCAAGTAGGATTGAATGAGATCAGGCTGAATGGGTTTCTTCAGAGTTCAAACTTTTCCAAATGTGGTAGGTTCCAAAAACCTGACTATGTCTGGCTGTATGGGGCCTGGCACTTAGCGTCTTTGCCTAAGTAGCCTTTGTGGGCTACCACCTTTGTTGAAAAAGTAAATTTTTAAGGGGCTCGGAGCTTCCAGCCTACCTGCTCAGCTATGGAATATGCTCTGATAGGGGCTTGATTCTCCACTGTGTTGGAGCTGCTCTTGGACAAAGTGGAGGAAGTGGGGACACAGGGAGCGGTTGCAGTTCTGGTTCTGGGGAAAATTAGGCCTAGTCATGATTAAGCCTAACTTAAGCCACTGGAGAATCAAGTGGTGGAACTCTGTTCTGCAATGCTGCTCCATACTCTGGGATGCACGTTCGTCGCCCCCAGCAGCCCCTCTTTTCCCCCTTATGCTGGGTGTGAGGAGGGCAGCTACCATGGGTGGCAACTCGGCTGTCACCAGCAGCATTGCCCTGATGATGGGAGTCCTCCACTGGCTTTTTCCAGCTACAGAAAGGCCACATGACCTTAGTGAGCAGAGAAACTGGCCCGGATGTGCTCCTGCCCACTGTCTTCCAAAAGAGGAGCTTTATTTACAAGTTGTTGAAAAGCTTTCAGCGCTGTGAACTGCATGACACGCAGCCCTCTTCAAGGTTGAGAAGGGACCTTGCAGATCAACACTCTGGTTGCTGGCAGACAAGTACTTTCCCAGGGAAGTATGAACTTTCATCACATGTAGATACAGACTTTATATATTTCACTGATATCCTCACCAAAACAGGAGGGCACTAGGAGGTGGTTTTAGAGAATTTGCAATAAAACATTTTAGGTCTGGCTGGTTGCAAGGAACAGAGCTGTGACAATGGAACTAAGATGGCTGCAGTATACAAAAGTGTTCAAAATTGAATGCAGCAGGTAAATCAATAGGCATCTATTGTCCCATGCGCTGCCCACTCACTGCATCTTTTTGGTCAAGCTGCTGCCTCGTTTCAAGTTCTATTTTTTGGAATTGTTCAAAGATTGTATACCTTGTCTTCTGCTTCTACTAGTTGTTGGGATGTGTTGAAAAAGCATATTAGCATTACACTGAAATGCCCAAGCACGACAAGATGGTTAATAAGTGGTAGAGTCAATCTGTCCATTATGAAATCAGGTTGCGGGTGTTCTTGATGCGTTAGATAAGATCAACGTTTCACACAATCTTATGCCAGAACTTCAGTTGGAAGGTGATAGCATACAAACAAATGTTTCAGAGTTTTTGTTTCGTGCTTTGGCCGAGATGTGGTATACTATCTTATAGAAAATTTACATTTTGAGCAAAAAATTGCGGAGTCCTGATCTTGATGCTAAAATGGCTTGTGGTTTACTTGGCAGCCTTTGAAATGCTTTATCAGAATTACTGCCTTTTTTTACTTATTGCCTGTAAGGAAGCTGCTGCTTCACAGGCTGAAATGTTAGGAATAACCATGCTGTGCAGAGAGAAACTGTCTTGAAGGAAAGTAATGTCAGGTGGAATTGTAGAAGATGAAAGGTCATCAGATCCTGGAACCGTTCTTGAATATGAGGGTTTTCAACCCTATTTTAGACACAATATTAATACAGTTGGACACTAGGATGTGTATGTACAGTGGAGTCAGAGAAAGGATTGCTTTATTGACTGCTGAGAACCTGAAAAGCCTCAGCAGTGAAGACCAAAGAGGCACACCTGAAATTTAGCAAGCAGCTACCCTGAGGATCTAAACTCAGTTTTGAGAACAACACTGAGCTCTTTGGCTTGCAAAAACTGGCAATCTTTAAGCATGACTTGGGTGCAAAGGCGTCAGTTGATCTCCTTAACTACGTTCACAAAAGGTCTTTCAGATGCAAGTTTCCCTAATGGCACTATATATAGTGCTGTCTTCCTATAACTGGCTGCTAATGAAAGGAGTTTCATCAAGCTAAATTTAATCAGACTTATCTAAGAACATCCATGGGGCATGAAAGATTAAACAATCTGGCAGTTATTTCTGCAGGTAGACTGGGATGGGCTAATTAATGAGACTGCTTCAGAGAAGGCTAGGAAGTATTTAGTGATGACTGCAGGGTTTTCTCTCCAGCGTGGAGAAGGGGGGCCCAGATCTGAGTCTTCACAGCGTGCCTGGAATGCCCTGGGCATGGCACAGACATGGGGAGTAAAGGGGTGGGGGCATCTAAAGTTAAGGGGGAATTATGGCAGAATGAGGCTCTGCTCCATCCAACACTCTACTGGCATAAAGTCCCAGAGGCCCCCTTGAGCCTTCATTTATGCTAGGGCAGGACAACTGAGAATCAGGGTGCCACGGCTGGCTCCCTGTCAGCCTTCCCTCTTCACTGCACCTGAGCAGAGTTGGGGCACAGTGGAGAATCAAGCCCATCGCATTTAAGTACCTATAAAATGCCATGTTTGAAAGCATCCTAACGATCCAAGGTTGAACACTATGAATGGTCACTGACTACTGTACAGGCCCCATATGTGTGTGTCTTATAACTAAGGCTGGGGAGCTGTGGGAGACACACACACCCCTGCCACCCGTGGTGGCTGGGGAGCTCCAGGGGATTCCCCGCTGTGGAGGCTGGGGAGCTGTGGGGAAGGGCCCCCTGCATCCATGGTGACTGGTGAGCTGCAGGGGACTCCTGCCACTCCGGGTGGCAGGGGAGCTGTGGGGGACCCCCACCACTCCGGGCAGCAGGGGTACCCTGCAGCTTCCGGCCACCACGGGAGGTGGGAGTACCCTGCAGCTCCGAGCTGCTGCGGGCTGAAGTCACGGAGGTCTGCAGAAGTCACAGATACTGTGACTTCCGCAACCTCCATGACCAAATTGTAGCCTTACTTATAACAACAGCTATACCCCATTATGGGGTTTATAATAGTATGCTGTCAAAACAACAAAGATACAGTGCATTTTGTGTGGGTTTTTAAGCTAACACACTCTTCTAATATCATGTATGAGAAATTGAGTTGTTTGATTACATAACATACCAGAGAAATTCTTCAAATGCGTACATTAGATGCATGGGAAAAGAAATTCCCCTTGTGGGTTCTGTTATTGACCACAAACTATTCTGCTAGCCTAGTGACACTCGCATTCAATAACTTGTACCATAAGATCTAACTACAGTGAGAGATCAAAATAGCTGCTACAGATTGCCTCTAATCTAAGTCTTCTAGTGCATCACAGTATCATAGTCTGTCTCCTGCTATGCAGGAAGTACCATACTGAGGGCATGTCTTTGCTACAGGGCTACATCAGTGCTGCTGCAATTGATGCAGCGACATTGATTTAGCGGGTGTGGTGAAGACATGCTAAGTTAGTGGGAGAGCGTCTCCTGTCGACACCGCGATGTCTACACCATGTTGTAAGTGGATCTAGCTAGAATAACATAACTGGTGTAACTTAAAACAATTTACCGTGGTAGTGTAGACCTAGCCTTAGGTTCCTGCACCGCACACATTATCCTTTACGTGACTAGAAGACAGGTCAGGAAATCTTGGAATATAAAATGGGTGTCTGTTCTGTTTGTCTATTGAGACATGGGTTAGCACAGTGATACTCGATAGGTGGCCTGTGGGCTGCTAAGGCTTCCTGTGGGGCCTGCCAACTCACCTTTTAAAAAAAAAAAAAAAAAAAAAAAAAAGTTTATAATTAAATTCACTGCCTGGGGCTGAACTCCAAGAAAGGGCACCAAAATACAAGTTCACCCAAAGTGCCATTTTCCCTAAGGCCAGCCCTGGACATCGCCCATTTTTTCATTAGTGATGGAAATGGAGCAAAAAATGAATGTGAGTGGGAGTAAACATTGCAAAGTTGACAGCAAAAACCAAGCTTTTAACCAAACTGGAGAGCAGATTTTCTTCTTATCCCACCTCATTTAAATGCAAAACCTTTGTGTCTAATATGCCAAACCTCTGTATCCATCTGTAAGGTCATCAACACAAGGCACCACTTTGAATCAAAGCACAGTAATGTCAACATGGCCTATCCTGCTGGCAGTGTTGCAAGATGTGACAAAATTGAAAATCTGAAGTCTTTTTATCACACTTCAGATGTCATTCTCACAACATCAGCAACTGTGCAGGAAAAAGCAACAGCTGCTTCTCTTCGGATACTGGGGTACTAGCTAAAAAGAAAAAGCCTTTCCTAGATGCTGAGCTCGTGAGGGAGTGTACATTGGAAATGCTGGAGGAGCTTTTTGCAGGAGATAAAAACAAAGATTACATGGTGAACCGTGTGAAGCAAGTTCCCCTATCTGATTCCATGGCAGTGCACAGATTGGAGGTAATTTACGAAGGCTGTTTGTCAGCACTGCTTTCTGATTTAAAAAATACCAAATACATGTCTCTTGCAGTGGATAAATCAAGCAATTTAAGTGACACTGCCCAGCTATCACTGTTTGTTAGATTTTATTATAGTGAAATTTTCAAGGAAGATTTTTTTGTGCTTAATACCATTAGAAACCTACATCACAGGAGAGATCATTTTTGAAAAGGTAAAACGCTTGTTGTCTCTACTGATGGACCTTGCCCTTCTGAAGCAAAGAACATTCTTGATTCAACTGATTAAGGTGCCTTTCCATTAGAAATTGTAAGGCTCCAGAGCTCAGATGTCTTGAAGGCAAAATTCAGAGAAATGGGACTTTGTGATTTCTGGACTCAATATGCTGACCAGTTTCAGAATAGCCAAAAACTAGCCATCTATCTTTTAACGATGTTTGGATCAATGTACCTCAGTGAATCCGGGTTTTCTACAATGAACTTTATAAAAAACCAACACCGCAGTCACCTGCCATATGAACATCTTCACCAGTGCATGCACCTTGCCCTGACCTCCTACAAACCACTCTTCACAAAACTTGTCAGAGATCATCAATGTCACCTCTCCCTTTAGAGGGTTCCACAAACACGGGTAATAATGTTGATTTATCAACTTTGTTTAAAAATAGAAACACTAATGCTTATGTTGCAGTCAAGGTCTTTATTCGTTGGGAAATGAAGGGGTTTTGTTTTTGTCAGCCTTCTGCATAAATGGCCCCGTCTTGTCACAAATTCTCAAATCAGCCCACAGGTAGATCCACTTGAGTATCACTGGTTTAGCACATCAAATTTTAAACCCAGATTAATCTTTCTAACATTGACTAGCTTCCCTGGAATCAGAGCTCATGTGGCTTCCTTTCATAAACCTAGTCCTGATCCATGTAGTTATCCCTGGATGCTACTACATTAAAGGGTAATTCATCTGTCTTTTGATCATTTGAATTCCATCCTCTGTACATTTAGCAGAGATCAGTTATGCTCAGGGCTCGATTCTGCATGTGCGTAGCATCAAAAAGCAAGACATACAGTATGTCTGGAGAGGCTACCAATAGCCTAAGTGAAAGCTGTGCTGGGATTCCGATACTGGGAAAAGGTGCATTGGGATGGACAGGCATCTAACCCGGTCTAACGAGCCTGTGCTCCAAATTCTGAAGACGGGATTGTAACTTGACAAAGTGTGAGAGCTCTTAGCTCTACACACCAGTTATTCACATACTCCTGCTTAAAATTAACATATTGGGCGGGGTATAGTACATCAGCACTAGATATTTCATATATTGCCTGGGATAAACCAATGCACTTTTGTCTCCTCAGATACCTAGACAGTAGGAAGATACTACTTCACGATATATGATATATTTTATGTTTTCAGAGAATTATACAAACATTAACCAGTTAAGCATTTTTACAGAAGGGGAAACAGACACCGAGCCAAATTCAAGCCTGGTTAAATTAATTGAAATTATGGGTGCTGCAACAGAGATTGATCTGTTCCAGAGAAGTTACATGATTTGCCCAAGGCCACAGAGTGAATCAGTGGCAGAGCCAGGACAAGAATCTATGACAAAGTTTCTACTTCTCAGTCCCTAAAATAGTCCCCAGCACCTTGATATGAGCTTACATATTTTCCGCTCACTCAGAGGTCCCAATATATGATCAGTCCTTTGGCCACTTTGCACCACGCTTCAGCAAATTCTGGTTGTAAAGCCAATGTATCTGGCCCCAAGAAGATCAGCCAAGTCCAGGAGGAATCCTGTAGTGATGTAGAGTCTGCTGTGCTGACTCTACATCTCCCTACTTCTTCTGCCAATGTAGTGGGTGTGACCAGCCCCCGCCCCCAGTCTGCCAATCTCTGACTGTGATACTTAGTGCTACAATCGTATATGAATGTTGCCATGGTCTTTGTCTTGAAGCTGACACTAGATGTCACTTTCTCTCACTAGTGGACAAATGAATTCATCTGCACAACAATGAATACAGTAAAACCTCAGAGTTACGAACACCAGAGTTACAAACTGACCGGTCAACCACACACCTCATTTGGAACCGGAAGTATGCAATCAGGCAGCACAGATGGGGAAAAAAAGCAAATATTGTACAGTACTGTGTTAGATGTAAACTACTAAAAAAGGGAAAGTTTTTTTAAAAAAAAATTTGACAAGATAAGGAAACTGTTTCTGTGCTTGTTTTATTTATATTAAGATGGTTAAAAGCAGCATTTTTCTTCTGCACAATACAGTTTCAAAGCTGTATTAAGTCAATATTCAGTTTTAAACTTTTGAAACATTTTGTTCAGAGTTACCAACATTCCCGAGGTGTTTGTAACTGAGCTTCTGCTGTAACTTCAGAAGATTCTGATAAAGACTTTGCAGTTTAGTGTACGAGTGGGGGGCTTTTTTATGGTTCACATAAAGCAGTAGTATCTGCAGAAAGATTTCCCAGCTCAGCAGTATATCATAGACATGTTCATCATGCTGGGTGTACCACATGCTTGGAGGGAAGCACTGTAGGTGTTCCAAGCCCGAGGCCCTTCAGACTCTCTTGCTCTCGGGTGGTTTCCCATAAATGCTCCCAGATTCCCAAGAAATAACTGGGGATTCCTTAATTAAGACTGCCTGAGATCAAAGATGCAATTATTTAGTTACAGGTGGCAGCCCTATTCCTATGGCAGTGCAGTACAGGGGAATGAAAGTCCCTGTGTAACCCCTCCACACAGTCCTCTTGCCTGGTACTGCAGCCCTTTGTTCTCCTGCTGAGGCTACTCCTGGCCTCCTGCCAGCAATAGTGTGTGTCTATCCAGCTCTCAAGCCCTCCAGTTCCAGCTCTCAGACTGCAGGCTATGAATGAAGTAAGAGCGTGTGGGTCCCTGCATGCTCCCAAGCTGTCTGCTAGCCAGCCTTCCCTGCACAGCCAGCTCCCAAGCTCCTGTCTCTGGCCTGCTACTCTGGCTCTAAGGCTGCTCCCAGATCTCCCCTGAGCCAGCTCTCCTCTGTCCTCAAATAGTACTTTCTTGTGCTTGTGGGTGAGCCCACTCCTGGCTGGAAGCTGAACTGGATGGTAACATGCTCAGTAATGACTTACTGAGCAACTGAATTAAAATGTTTGTGTCATAGGTTGTTTTGGCACATAAATTTCATAATCTTTTTGATATTTAGAGGTCAATAATGCAGAAAAGGAAGGGAGCCAGCAGGAGCAAAGGTTACATGAGATCCAAAGAAAATGGTGACGGCCATAATGTAGTGAGTAAATTGTGGATTCTATTGCAAGTCATGTTTACTATCCACCAACATCTTTCTTCACTCCCCCCGCCCCGAATCCATGCGCAGATTAGCTGGTTCCCCTTCATTCCAGCTTGTCCAAAATGTGTGGTAAAGAGGAAAAAAGGCCTAGAGCTATAGTTTGTGTATAAAAACCAGCTGCACATGAAAAATAATTGATGTGATTTTCAAACTACTATGGTTTGGGAAATGAAATGCCTAATCAGCCCTTACTCTCAGAATGAACAGGGAGCCTAAATTCTCACAAGCCTCGGAAGAGAGCATTGTTTAAATGGTTAGCTGTGGACACACAGGGCCTGATTCACCCACAGCCAATGCTGGGGTCTGCTGGCTTAGAACACGGTGGAAGTAGAAATAGGGGGGATATAGGCAGTAGTAAGAAAAGGTGGCCCTAACCTCCCTTCTTAATGGGGTACCTTGTACAAGGCCACCAAAGACAAAACAATTGGCGGTGCTGGCCAGGGACGCATTGTGGTTATGGCACATCCCTTCTGGTTGAGATCCTATGAAGGCCATTTTAAACTTTCCCTTCCTTGCCAAAAACACTGATGGAGGCCAGAGATGGAAACACTGTCTGCATCCACCCCCAGGAGATGAATCCCCCTTTATGGAATGGAGGGTGCTGGGGCAGCAGGGACACTCTTCTATGGACTAACAGGGCTGGTACTGTGCACAAAGTTAAAAGGAGTCAGTGCTTTGGCAGCCCATTTCAGAAGTGGGTCAGTGTGTGATTGATAAAAGGATCATCCCTTTTTGTAGTCACATGCAAGAGGTAGAAGAAGAATTGACACACCCACACTCCCTCAGCTTCGATTCTACATAGAATATATTAAGATTTTGATGGAAAAACTCTGGGATTTCCTTTTCCTCTCTCTTTTCATGTTCCCTAATGAATCTCTACATTTTTAGCACTGGCAGGCAGAAACAGGGTGCATTCCATTCTCATTACAGGCTTCTTAGAAATAGCACTATCATTGCCATAATGTTACTGTGACTTGACTTCCAATTACACTAAATCCCATGAATGGGCTTTCATTCTGCTATGCATGCTGGTCCAGCATGCCAAATACTTTGCTCAAAAAGCTGATCACAGTATACAGTGAAAAGTAAGTTCTCTGGTTTCTTCATTTATTAGTGGGATTCTGACTAATATCAAAACACAGCTTAGCTTTAAAAAGAACTGAATGAGGAAGTGTGAGTCTTTAGTCACTGCTTTGCATTATCCTGTAGCTAACTTGCTCACAGGAAACTGAAGAGCCAAACTGTCTCAAAATGTGATGAGTCAGTGAAGTGCTTTCTCTACTTGCTTGTTAACAGTTGGAAGAAATTCAGTAATTTGCAAAAAAAAGAAAAAAGCACAAGGGTTATAAACCAAAGGCTTTAAAAAATTAGAGATGGGTCTGGTTTGAAAGCCCAAGAGCTAGCTAACTTAGGGTCTGATCCAAAATCCCTGGAAATCATTGGAAAGACTCCCATTAATTTCAGTGGAATTTGATTCAGGCTCTTATTTTCTTAAAATAGGCAAATCTCTAGTCCTAGTGAAAAACCTCTCTGTAAAATGACATACTAATGTACAGACTCTAAAAGCCTCAACTTGTAGCCAGAGGATCGGATTCTTCCCCTTACCTCAGCAGTGGCGTAAGTCTATACGGGACCCAGATCTACCAAAATTTTTCCACAGAGAAAGACTTTTCCTTCTGCCCACCCCACTATGAACAGAGTGGAATTACTTGCCCATGTGAGGTGGACCAAAGATGTAGCTTCATATGTCTTGTCTACATAGGGGAATTCTCCCAGACATCCTAACCGGGTCCATTTTAAAACCAATTGAAGTCAAAAGCCTCAGGCAGACACAATCATTTTTATAAACCCATGTAGACAAGATCTTAGGGACCTCCTTACTACTCATCCCTTGAGTGTTCAGTTGTAGATAAGTGGGAATCCTCACTCAGAGATCCTAATTAGTCTCTCATTACTGACACCACAAGTGTTCTTCTTCTAGCACACACAATGAAAGGATAAACCAAGCCACAAGACAATACATCAACCACATATCTTTACAAGTGTAAGAACCCTAGTCTTGTGATCCTTTTGTATTATATTGCAGCATATCACTTCAGTCAAATTACTGAAAGGAGTGGAGAGTGGATATTGTGATGCTACAAACTCCTCGCTTTTCCAATACTTTGTTCACTGCCATTCACACCCACACACCCAACAGTTAAAACCCTTTTTATGTTAGTCACCAAATATTTACAGAAAACACAGTGAAAATATGAGTTAGAAATCTCTTTGGTGTGCTTTTCATGACATACGGCTGAAATTCACCCCAGTGCAGAAGGCCCTGTTCATCACTTTAGCCTTTAATGCAGGGCTTAAGGCAGAGGTTCTCAAATTGGAGGGCAGTCCCCCAGGGGGGCGCGGAATGTATGGGGGGGGGCATGAGAAGCTTAGGGGGGGAAAAACAACTTACGGTGAACATTTTCCCCACAGCAATGAATAACAAGCAAAGATGATTCCTCCAGACATATCAGGTCCTCAGATGGCGCTGTGCATTTTGGCAGATTTCTGTTAGGTTTGCATAGCATTATACACGGTCGTTGCCATCTGTACATTTAATATGTTTGCTACAACACGATGTTGCACATTTAATTGTAAGCATGGACCAAAATCACAATTTTGCTTTTGCTCTTATTACAATGGATCATTGTCTCATTCATGCAGCAGGAAAAAAACCCAACTCAAGTGAAAAACAAAGAAGCCAAAAATGATTCAAGTGAAGCACCGCTGCAGCATATAGCTGTATATTACTTGTGTGGCGAGGGTGGTGCATAAACTATTACAGACACAAAGAAGGGGGGTGCGATCAAATAAGTTTCAGAGCTACTGGTTTAAGGGTCCTCAAGCGTTCCAGAGGGCACTCTGTGGGCAGGCCTCCTTCTTCTTTACTGACGTAAATTTCACCCTGTCAGAATGCAAACATGAAATAATCTACAACTGGGTGCGTAGTGAATTAATCTAGATTCCTTGCGTTTTGCTAGTGCCATTAAGGAATAGTGCAAAAGAGCTGATTAGCATGACTTTCACATGGAAATGTTTTGGAGGCTTAAGACACAATTTATAAGACATTGTCCATTTCGTGGCAGATGGCCTGGTGCGGCAATATCTGATTACCTTTTGGGTCAGATCCTCAGCTGCAGTGAACCAGCGTCTGGCCACTGACTTCTATGAAACTATGCCAATCTAGATCAGATGAGGGTGTGGCCCCATGGATTCTAAAGATGCAGTACATTTTCACTGCACTATTCCATCCCGCTATAACATCTGCTGATTAATTTTATTGTACCAAATGATACGTTTGTTTTCAGAGGAATGAATGCTGCATAGCTGTAGGACAGAAAAAAAACACGGGCATTCTTGTGGGCTAATGAGATTGTATATCACAATTAAAACATCTGTACTAAAACTAGTTATCCTGCAGTTATGTTCATTGGAAAAGAATGTTCATGTCTGATCCCCCCCCTCTCTAGTACTAGACAGTGATGTTCCCTTTGAATAACAGTTCTGTCACCGATACAGGATTGAACTTCCCACCATTCTTCTCTCTGGAACTGGGAGTGAATTTACTGGCAGAAGCCAAATGACACACATGACAGTGCTTACATCTGATTACTTTAATCGGAATATCTGTAAAACTGCACCTCACCCAAAGGCTCTTTGTTAAACTATAACAGGAATACACATACTTACACTGATGCCTGTACAGAGAGGGGTGATCTTTGAACAGACTTCTAGTTAAAAAGTAAACCTTATTTTTTTTACTTTTTTTGAGATTTTATGTGAAAATACGCATAGAGTCCAAACTGATTTAATAGTGCAGTGGGGGTCATTTCAGGGAAGTATTTTTCTAAAATTAGCTTGGTATGCATGTCAGCCTCTGATCATCCTTGCCCTTGGAATGGGGCTTAAGGAGAAGAACTTCTCACAAAGAGGCCCTCACAGAATTCCCTTAGCTCATCCTATTGGGAGGTCAGGATTTGGTCCCAGCAGCAAAGACTGAAGGACTCTCCTCAAATGTGGGTGAGACCCCCCAGGATCTATACAAATCCCAGAGAAATCACAGGAGGCCAGAACCATCTGTGTGAGTCCCTTTGCCCCTGCACTGATTCTGTTCCTTCGTGGCCCCCACCACAACCTGGCAGCACAGCTCCATTGCAGCCACATTACCAGGGCCTTTCCCTGGCCATGGCAAACCCCACCTCTCCCAGGATGCATTATTTTTTCTGATTAATTTCCACAGTGCTTGAGAGGGGACAATATGTATTCTTCTGGCCCTGTGACAGACCCACCCATTCCTGCCACTCTCTGCGCGCTGAGTCTCCGTCCCTTTCTCTAGCATCTGCTGATGAGGCGGCTGAGCCCCCTTCCAGGGGGAGGGCAGGAGCTCCCATGTGCAAAGTAGACCCTTCTGTGGAGCTAGTGGGAGACAATCTAGGCCTAAGTCATTAACAAATACATTCAGATTATGTGATTGCTCTTTAAGTAGCTCTGCAATTCCAATAGTGCATAAGAAATACAAGCATGGAGGATAGGTCCATCATATCAACCATTTTGTAATAATATTTCTCGAGTTCAGTAAGGCTTTTGATACTGTCTAACAGGACCTTCTCATAAGCAAACTAGGGAAATACAGCCTCAATGAACCTACTATAACATGGGTGCACAACTGGTTGGAAAACTGTACTCAATGAGTAGTTATCAATGGTTCACAGTTAAGTGGGAAGGGCATATCGAGTGAGGTCCTGCAGCGATCTGCCCTACGTCCAGTTCTGTTCAATATCTTCATAAATTACTTGGATAATGGCATAGAGAGTACACTGAAAAAGTTTATGGCTGATACCAAGCTGGAAGGGATTGCAAGCGCTTTGGAGGACAGGATTAGAATTCAAAATGATCTTGACAAACTGCAAAAAAAAAAAATTAAATAAAGTGAATGAAATTCAATAAGGACAAATGCAAAGTACTGCACTTAGGAAAGAATTATCAATTGCACAAATACAAAATGGGAAATGACTGTCTATGAAGGAGTAGTGCCTAAATGGATCAGGGGGTATAGTGGATCACAAACTAAATATGAGCCAACAATGTTATATTGCTGCAAAAACCATGAGCAACATTCTGGGATGTATTAGCAGAAGTGTTGAAACAAAGACATGACAATTAATTCTTCTACTCTATTCAGCACTGCTAAGGCTCAACTGGAGTACTGTATCCAATTTTGGGTACCACATTTCAGGAAAGATGTGAACAAACTGGAGAAAGTCCAGAGGAGAGCTAATCTAAAATGATTAAAGGTCTAGAAAATGAGAAAAGAATGAAAAAAAATTGGGTTTGTTTAGTCTGGAGAAGAGAAGACTGAGTGGGGACATAGTTTTCAATTATGTAAAAGGTTGTTATAAAGAGCAGGGTGATAAATTGTTCTCCTTAACCACTGAGGATAGGGCAAGAAGTGATGGGTTTATATTGCAGCAAGGGAGATTTAGGTTAAACATCAGGAAACAATTCCTAACTGTCAGGGTAATTAAGTACTGGAACAAGTTACCTAGGGAGGGTGTGGGATCTCTGTCATTGACGGTTTTTAAGAACAGGTTAGACAAACACCAGTCAGAGATGGTAGATAATACTTAGTCCTGCCTCAGTGCAGGGGACTGGACTAGATGACCTATCGAGGTCCCTTTTAGTCCTATATTTCTATGATTCTAATAGCTATTAGCCAAGATTGTCAGGGATGTAACTTCATGCTCTGGGTGTCCCTAAACCACTAACTGCCAGAAGGTGGGACTGGATGACAGGAGATGGATCACTCGATAATTGCCCTATTCTGTTCATGCTCTCTGAAGCATCTGGCACAGGCCAGTGTTGGAAAACAGGATGCTGGGCTAGATGGACATTGGTCTGACCCAGTATGGCTGTTCTTATGTTCTGAAGTACTGGACACAGCTAGGGGTTCAACAGATTTTACTGTTAGTCTGTCTGTTTGAAATCATGAAACAAGAAGGTACAAATCTGAAGGATTTGAAACAACTGTTGTACTTATTAAAAGTAATGGAGCATAAATACTGATTGTGTGAAATGCAAGACCATTGGGGAGAGAGAGATGCTATAGATCAGGGTTTCTCAATCCAGATTTGGGTTGCCAGAATGGGTCAGAGTTGCATGGGAGATCTGTGAGGAGGTGAGGCAAAGAGGGTGGCATGTTCTGCCCCCATGCGGGTGAGAGTTCCGGGGGAAGGTTTGAAGAACCCAACCTGCACTCATCCTGCCACAGTGGCTCCTGCTGCTCTAGTCCCATGGGACTGGTTGGGGTCAGCTCCCCACACCAGGTATTGTGAGCAATGCATGGAGTCTCAGCATCACTCACTTTGGTCCAGCTGCCCCCGCCCCCGATGTCGGGGGCCTGGCTGGGCCAAATCTGAGTGAGCAATGTTGTGACCCCATGTGCCAGGTCACAATACCATTCACACACGCACAGCCAGCCCCCTGTTGGTGGGAGGGAGGTCTGAGCCAAAGCCAACCAGTGCTGTGACCCTGCAGGTTGCAACACCCGGACCAGGGAGTGGAGGCAAGCCCAGCCGGCCAGTCCTGTGGGACAGGAGGTGCAGCAGCCCCTGCTGTAGGATTTCCAGGCATCCGGTTTTTGACTGGAATGCCCAGTTGAAAAGGGATCCTTGCGGCTCCGGTCAGCACTGCTGACCGGGCCATTAAAAGTCCGGTCGGGGGTGCAGAAGAGCTAAGGCAGCTCCCTGCCTAACCTGGCTTTGCATGGCTCCTGGAAGCAGCAGCCATGTCCAACTCCTAGGCGCAGCGGCAGCCAGTGAGGCTCCACGTGCTGCCCCTGCCCCTGCCCCCAGTGCCAGCTCCGCAGCTCCCATTGGCTGGGAACCACAGCCAATGGGAGCTGCAGGGGCAGCACCTGCAGGCGCAGGCAGTGCACACCTTGCCGCTGGACATGACAGCCGCTTCCAGGAGCCGCGCGAAGCCAGGCAGGCAGGGAGCCTGCCTTAGCCCCGCTGTGCTGACGCCTGGGAACCACCTGATGTAAGCGCTGCCCCTGCAGCTCCCATTGAGCCCACTCCTGCACTCCGAATTCCATGGCCCCTGCCCTCAGCCTGCACCCCCAGCCAGAGCCCTCACCCCTTCCCGCACCCTAACCCCCTTCTCCAGCCCAGAGCCCCCTCCCGCACCCTGATCCCCTTATTTCTGGCCCCACTCTGGAGTCCACACCCCCTGCCAGAGCCCTCACCCTCTCCCACACCCTAACCCTCTGCCCCAGCCCAGTGAAAACGGGTGGGGGAGAGCGAGCAATGGAGGGAGGGGGGATGGAGTGAGTGGAGCCTCAGAGAAGGAATGGGTTGGGGTGAAGCCTCAGGGAAGGGGCGGGGAAGGGGTGGGGCAAGGGTGTTCGGTTTTGTGCGATTAGAAAGTTGTCAACCCTACCCTGCTAGGTATACATGATGTACTTATTTAGTATTTATTATGTTAATTTGTATATTATATATTGTGGGTAAGAAATATTTAGTGAGCCAGATGTACTTTGCAAGAAAACTATTTACTGAGTTGTGACAGACCATTAAGGTTTACAAAGGAGGGTCCTGAGTATCCAGGGCTGGAGCATGAGCAGTCAGGCCTCGTCGTTGGAGCTGGAGTCAGGAACCAGGCAAGGAGTAAGGCTGGAGCAGACCAGAGCAGGAAAGGAGCAAGGCTGGGAGGGGAGTGGGGGGGTCAGGCAGACACAGGAGCGATTGCAGCTGCAGATGTAAGCTTGGAGCAGCCAGTCACCTGCTACTGCTGCTAAGCTTCAAAGCAGGCCAGCTGGCTCCCCTCCAACAATCAGGCAGTTCTGCTGCAGCTCAGCTGTTGATTAATCTGCCTGGAGGCTGAGCTAATTAGTCCCAGGCTCAGCTGCAGGCCCTTATTCCTGACAGTACCCCCACTTCAGTGGTGCCTTCTTAGGGTTCCCAGGTGTCTGGTTTTTAACTGGAAAACGTGGTTGAAAAGGGAGCTGTGGTGGCTTTGGTCAGCACTGCTGACTGGGCTGTTAAAAATCTGGTTGGCGGGGCTGGCAGGCTCCCTACCTGGCTCCATGTAGGGGCTGGCATGTCCCCCCTCTGACTCCTAGGCACAGGGACAGCCAGCGGGGCTTTAGGCACTGCCTCCACCCCAAGCACCAACTCCGCAGCTCCTATTGGCCAGAAGCCACGGCCAATGGGAGCTGCAGGGGCAGTGCCTGTGGACGTAGGCAGCACAGAGCGCCCTGCTCCCTCCACCTAGGAGCCAGAGGGACATGTCCCTGCTTCTGGGAGTTGCCCAAGGTAAGCACCGCCTGGAGCCCACACCCCCTCCGATGCCCCAACCCCCAGCCCTGAGCCCCCTCCCGCACCCAAACTCCCTCCCAGAGCCCACACCCCAGCCCTGGGCCCCCTCCAAACTCCCTCCCAGAGCCCGCACTCACTCCTGCACTTTGAACCCCTCAGCCCCAGCCCAGAGCCCCCTCATGCACCCCAAACCTCTCATCCCTGGCCCCACCCCAAGCCTGCACCATCAGCTGGAGTCCTCACCCCCTTCCGCACCCCAACCCCCTGCATCAGCCTGGAACCCCTTCCTGTACTCCAAACCCCTCATTTATTGCCCCACCCCAGAGCCCACACCCCCTCCAACACCCCAAACCCCTGCCTCAGACTGGAGCCCCCTTCCACACTCCGAATCCCTCAGCCCCATCCCCCAGCCCAGACCCCCCTCGTACACCTCAAACCTCTCATCCCAGCCCCACCCCAGAGCCCACACCCTCAGCCAGAGCCCTCACCCCTCTTGCTCCCCAACCCCTTGCCCCAGCCTGGTGAAAATGAGCAAGTGAATGACCATGGGAGAGAGCGCCAGAGGGAGGGGGATGGAGTGAATGCGGCTGCATACAACCAACGCCACATGCATAAACTGGAACACTGAGTTCAGGGAGCAGAAACCAGGAAATGAACAGGAAGCAGGAAGGCAACAAACATATACTAGTTATCACACCAGGCAGGGAGCAGGGCTGGAGTCATAGGCGCTGACTCTGTGGGTGCTCCAGCCCTGGAGCACCCATGGAAAAAAATTAGCGGGTGTTTAGCACCCACTGGCAGCCAGCTTCCCCCTCCCTGCAGCGCCTGTGCCTCCCACCCACCAGCGGCCCCCCAATCAACTCCTCCCCCTCCCTTCCAGCACCTCCTGCACACCGCGGAACAGCTGTTCAACAGCGTGCAAGAGGTGCTCAGGGGAGGGGGTGGAAAGAGACAGAAAGGGGTGGGGGTAGGGCGGGAAGAGGCAGGGCAGGGGTGAGGTCTTGGAGGAAGGGATAGAGTGAGGGCAGGCCTGGAGCGGAGGGGGGGTCGAACACCCCCTGGGTAGAGAAGAAGTCAGCACCTATGGCTGGAACAGGACAGGAACAGGGCAAGGAGCAGGGTTGGAGCAAGGCTGGGAGTTCAAGGCAGGCACAGGTTCGATCACAGCTGTGTTGGTAGAGTTTAAAAGCAGGCCTGGTGACTCCCCTCAGCTAATCAGGTGGTTCTACTGTAGCTCTGCTGAGCTAACTAGTCCCAGGCTCAACTGCAGCCCCTCATTTCTGACTAAAAAAGGTTGAGAACCACTGCTTTGGAGAATAATTGTCTTGTGAGTTATATGATCTTCTACTTTTAAGGGCCCGATCAATCCAACCAGCTCTAAAAAATGAGCAACTAAAACAAAACTGTTTGTGTAGTGTGCACCAATGTCCTGCCTCCCCCAGCCCTGCCAAAGCACTGCAAAACAAGAGGCTATCATTCCTGTCATGTGAAGCATCCATAGTTAGAGGCCCTGAACAGATGAGCATTGTACATTTCCATCCCGCAACTACTGTATATTTATTTAAATGCATTTTTATGGCTCACATCTGACCTCAAGGCAACTGAATAACATGGGAAGCTCAGTGAAAATATTTTTGCTTCCTATGGTCCAGGATGATTACAGAAGTAGCCAGAGAGGGCAAATGGCCCGTATCAGGCTGTCTGGTTACTGTAGAAGGCTATGCAAAAGAGGAGGGGAGAATGCAGATATTTGGCTTGTGGATACAGAGGGCACACCTGCCAATGGCACTTGACAGTAGCACGTGGCAGGCTTATGCAATTGTTAAGGTAAAGACATTACATTGGCCCACTCATTCTCCGTTTGGTGGCTTCTGTGGGATCCACTTTCCAGTGTGTTATGCAATCTTTCCTTTTATTCCTTCCACTGTTTCTGTGCAGTGCTGTACAATGGTGTTCCAACAGTGACATTACCAGTACTACAATGCATCCCCCCTCATCGTGCTGTCATAGTAGATTATGCTGCAGTTAGTTTGCTCCTCTTTCTTGGCCCCCTCCTGCTCTCATTCCCACTTCTCTCTCTTTCTATAATCTACTTGCTGGCTGCTACCCTTCAGAACTATGCAGTGTAGCTGTAGCCCTGTTGGTTCCAGGGTATTAGAGAGACAAGGTGGGTGAGTTGATATCTTTTATTGGACCAACTTCTGTTGGTGAGAGAGACAGGCTTTAGAGCTCCACAGAGCTCCACCCTTCAGAACTATAACTCATATGTGGTGCTGTCTTCTGACCTCTGTGCTGCAATATTCCCTAGTGCCAGGATGGTGCACGCTGCTCCATGCCTAAATTAAAGCAGATATTTCCTGACTTTTGAGCAAGAGTGGTTGTAATCCAAAAAGTGACTATGGAAAATGGTACCATCCTAACTGACCAGATAAGTTTTCTGTGCTTACTCAGTCTTATTTGCTGGCCAAAATAAGACACTACTCTGTTGGATCATGTTAAAGAAGTTCTGTATTAAAATCACAAATGAGTTTGATTCCCCATAGTTTAAATTCCAGGTTATTACTAATTAAGAGGTCTCTTGGTTTTTGGTACTGTTTCTCTCCCTCTATGTGTGAAACTTGCAAGCTGCTAATTGTGTTAGTACATTCTAAGACAGAGTCTGTTCTCAAAGCAATTCTTTGTAACAACTACTACTCACACAGAGAGAGACTCAAAGCAATACTCTGTAACAACAGAAACAGCACCCAGAGACTCCCTGCCCTTTTGTTGTATTCATCTCGCTTTGTTAACAATTGTGATTAAAATAGAGATAAAGGATGTCTGTGGATGGATGCTTGGTGTGGATAATAATTGAATGATCAGGGAGATGCCAGCCTAAGAATCCAGTGTCCATCGGCTGAAGAAGGCGTCAAGTGGAAATAAGCAGAGGACCCCCGGAGGGCAGACTGGAATCCACCCAACAGCCTCAAGAATGGGAGAACCAAAGAACAAGATAACATCTGGCAGCACGGAGCCGTCAGGAATGTGCCATCTGCTGATTGATTCAGCAACAGCATGATGAAGCAATTCCCATAGACTGGCATAGGAAGAAATTCCTATAAAAATGGACTCTAGAAAGTGAGAACTTTGGGGTCTGATTCTGCAAACCAACTTCCAGGAGCATCAGATGAGCATCTGACAAGGCCCTGCTCCCTCCTCATGTCCAGGCCACCTGGCCAGTGGCTTGGCATGAGCAACTCTAAGGCTGGTAACTATAACAACCTTGCAGAACCTGTGTGTTTGTGTGTATGAATGAATGTGTGAATAAATATGAGATTGAATGGAATGTTATAGCTATAAAACTAACTGCTTACTATGATTCTTTCTGCATTCACAATAAATGTGGCATTTTGCCTTTTCCCCTTTAATAAGATCCTGCTGGTTTTTATTTTATTGGTATAACAACTCTTTTTGGTTTGGTTTGGTTTTGGTTTATTTTACTTTTGCTGACCCTGCAGACCAACACAACTGAGAGACAGTGAGCTGGATTCTATTAAATTGAAAGATTGAAAACTGGGGCTAAGTCTTCCTATGAGCATGTACAGTGTCTAGCATATTTGAGGAATACTGCAATATAACAAAATAAAAATAGTAATCCTTCTTATGCATCATCAGTAGAATTGTTTACTAAGTGCCAACCAGTTACATTTGTGCAAACCTATTAACAGTAATTTAAATGAAACCTGACTGGCTGATGAAAACTCCAATCCTTAAATTATATCCAGGCATGGGTGCTGGGAGTGGCTGCTGCACCCTCCCCCCGCCCCTCCTGCCCTAGCTTGAAGTGGTTTCCATCTTATACGAGGTTTACAGTTTGGTTCAATGATTCTCAGCACCCCCACTATATAAATTGTTCCAGCACATCTGTACCCTCATTCTCAGTCAAATATGTCACTCTGACTTTCCGCATATTTTTCAGTTTATTTTTTTAATTTGGCAGGTTCTAGTGGTAGACTTTTTAAATCATTTCAGGGATAGTCATTTATTGAAGTTGATTCCTTAAGTATTTTAAAAATAGAGAGTGCTTGTGGTCCAAACCATCCACTTTAGTTCTTTACTGCTTTTCACAAGTTTGGGGACTATTTAAACTTGATCTCTATGATCCACTTATGTTGAAGTGGGTGGAGTGTTGTAATATATGGAATCAGTCTGTCTTAAACAGGAGGCATTTATTAAACACAACAACTGCTTACAGACTCAACAAACAGACATCCACATAACTTGAAATCCAGTTTTGTCTCCTTTGTTTACCAGGGACCAGAACCCTGTCTGGAAATCTAAACAGTACCTAGAGACATCAAGTGATTAAATAATACACTTCAAGTAAATATATTATTACAGAGAGATTCCAGGAGAGGCTGCTCGTGGGCTGGCCTTTTCCCCTTCTGGATGTCCTCCGCTGCTGCCTAGCACTTTTGGAATTAATTGAGTCCAGACCCAACACTGACTACATATCCTTCTGATATTTCCTCTTTATATGACTTTTGCAGGACATTGATTTCAAAAGATGCCACTCCCTGTAGAGGACTGAGTGGCTCAGTCCTATAGAGGGAAAGGTATCTTTTAAAATCAATGTGGATCAACTACACAGTTAAAGAAATGAGTATTGAAAAAACAATCTGACTTGTTAAAAAAGCAAACCAACCACTATTCTTGATTCTCTATCATTAAAAAGTCTTCCTCTTGTTTATTTCAAGTCTGTCTCTGTCACTTCAACTGAAATAAGCAGTCACTCCTGTTACCAACATGGCCAGCAGGGTGCATATCACAGTTTGTCTAGCATATGATACCACCAATAATGTCCATTACCATGTATGACTCAATGACAGAATCATTAGATGTAGTCTTCGTAATGTCACAGAGAAGAAAAAACACAGGGAAAACACTTCTTATTTAGGATTCTGGCCTTCCTTATGCATTACAGGCCTGCCATCTATATTAATGGCAACACTCTCATTAACTCCAGTCATGCATGATCAGGCCCCAAATAGCAACTTTCCATAGCTAGTAGTTGCATTACTCATTAGCACCCCAAAAAGGGTGAAGGTTATACTTTTAAATATAGAGGTGATTTTTTTTTTATTCCTGACATTTAGATCAATTTAAAAGGAGGATCAAATTAGCCAGTGACCAAATTAAGAGAGAAACTGTAATTGAAACACTGGAAATGTTTCTTGTTTCATTGGTTTCTGGTTACTCTGACAGATTATGCAGGAGAACCATGTAAATTTCAAAGGTTTTTCCTTCCTTCCTAGAACTAATATGCCATAATATAATTCATAGATTCTAAGACCAGAAGGAACCATTATGATCATGTAGTCTGACCTCCTGTATGTCACAGGTCATAGAGCCTCACCTGGTAATTCCTGAATCAAGTGTATAACTTCGGTTTAAACTACAGCATAATATGTAGAGAGTTCGCTGATCTTGATTTAAAGACTTAAAGTGATGGAAAATCCACCCTGTCCCTAGGAAAGTGGTGCCAATGGTTAATCACCCTCACTGTTAGACAAATTTAGATGCACATTTTTATTTTCAGTTTCCAACCATTTAATCTTGTTATGCCTTTTTCTGCTAAAGAGCCATCTACTATCAGTAATCTCTTCACCATGTAGCTACTTATAGCTCATTCGCAAACAAGCTATTTCTTAACCTTCTCTTGGATAAACTAAGTAATTGAGGCTCTGAAATCTCTCACTATAAGGCATATTTTCCAGACCTTGAATCACTCTTGTAGCTCTTTTCTGAACCCTTTCTAGTTTTTCAACATTAGTAGAATGGAATAGATCTTTGAAGAGGAAATACACAAGTAGGATATTATTTGCCTGGACTTTTGGGGTGGTGTAGTGGAAGAGGACGGTTATGGTGTGCTATGTGAAAGTCTATAGAGATACTTTCTGGACCCATCGTTTATGGTGGAGGATGTGGAAATATTCTTGTAGCCCACCAGCCTTGGCTTTTCACAAAATATATATTTTTCTCAAATAATTACCTTTTTAAGTTTCAATTTCTGATGTTCATTCTCAGCACAGGAGGGCTGGAAGAACCAGCATGGAAAGCTTCTGAACAATCACCTTTTTTACTTATCTGAATCTAACCTGGAAAGTGAGCATGTTGCAACCGTTACGAAATTTTTCAGCCTTTATTCTTTGCACTTTGAACTTGGATAAATTTATTTTAAAACAACTGCTGTCATATTTAGATCACCTTTCAGCATTCCCCTTCCCAGATAAAAACTGCTTTATAAATATCGCTCCATTGATCATAGGTTTTATAATCCTCATGTGTATGGGCTATCAAAATGCCCTCTGAGAGGTATCTAGTCCTGTTATCATCCATTCTGGTTGTAGAACTTTACCATTTGCCCCTGAGTATTCAGTTATCTCTATTTCGGTAACACAACTAGGCTGATAGTGTTTGAATATCTAATTTTCAGTGCAGATTTACATAACACAAGAGGAGGCTTCTCATTTCCATTGCTGATGTCATTTTCTTTAACCCTCAGCTAGACATGTGCAGTATGCAAGTGTGTGTCTAGACAGGAACTCACTGTCCCATATGCACCAGGCTAATCTCTTGTGTGCTTACCACTTGACAGTCGCAGTGCTGTGCTGCAGACGGACTGTCACCTCTCTGAGAGGACTGGATCCAGACTTCTGTGTCTCATCCAACTGATGGCTGTTGAGGAGACAGAAAGTCCTAATGATTTCTAGTTCACACTTAGCAGAAGGGGAGGTGAAATGCTGGGGTGGGATGAAGGGAATCACTTACAGGTATGTTATGATGAGCACTGTTTTATGTTGTCACTCTGGTGCAGGGATTATCACGAATGTGTGTGTGTTTAAAGCACAAGCAAGCAAATGGCTTTCAGGGCAGTGCAGTCTCCAGTCCAGCCCTACTCCCTCCTTATGTCAAATAGGCCCCAGCGGTGTTCAGGTGGGTGCCTGGAAGTGAGTTGTCTCTGCTTCATGGGCCATTTGACACAAGGGATATAGGACTAAAGGATGGCTAAGCTGTGGGGCTGGGGCTTTGGGGGGAGGGACAAGGGATAGGGACTGGGAAGCAAGAGGGGGTGACTGGGAAAGGGGCTGGCTGATCTGGATAGGAGAGGGAAATTGCTAGGGCAAAATGGCTGGAGGTAGCGATGGCTGAAGGAAGGAAGGGGGTGGGAAGGATAACTGAGCTGGAGACAGATGGTTGGGAGAGCTATTGGCTGAGAGGGAGGAAGGATAATGGGTGGCAGAGGGGATGTCTGGAAGGGCGAAGGGCAGGAGGGCTAGCTGGGCTGGGCGGGGAGCAGGGGGCTAGCTGAGCTGGAGGGGGAAGGGGAGAAGGGCTGGCTGGGGCAAGGGGAAGAACAGGACTAGCTGGGCTGGAGGGGGGAGAACAGGACTAGCTGGGCGGGGCGGAGTGGCTGGGAGAAGCGCTGGTCGGAGCGGGACAGAGGGGAGGCTGGAGGCTGAGGCTGGCCGGGCGCCCCCCCCCGCCCCCCCCCCCCAGGTTGCTGGCCTGTCCATCTGACTGGGGAGGCCCCTGGGCACGCTCGGGTCTGAGGCGGGCGAGCCCGGGGCTCCCCGGAACGCTCCCGCCAGGAGCTGGCAGTCGGAGCTAGCCGCTCCCCCCGGCCTGAGGGAGGCTGCTCCTGGGGGCACAGGGAGGCGGGGTGCGCGGCGGGCGCCGCTGGAGGAGATGTGGCTGGGGGCGGTGTCAGCCCCCAGCCCCCTGGAGCGGCAGCCAGTCCCTTCGCGCTGGCTGGCTCCGTGCTCCCTGTGCAGTACGGCGAGGCTACAGCCTGCAGAGCCGGGGGCTGTCAACGGAGGGGAAAGCCAGCGAGGGAGGGGGCCCGGGAGCCACAGGCACAGAGATCGGGATCAATGCAGTAAAATGCACCTCCTGCAAGTGCCCCTTGGGAGGAAGCAGCCGCAGGCGGCGGCGGCGGCAGCCGGGAAGTGAAAGGTCCGGAGAGTTCAGCTTGCCATGCCCTGCACGGGAGCAGCAGGAGCCCGGCGGGTCCCCGCGGGGAAGTGAAATGTTCTCAGCGAGGCACGCGGCTCCCCGGGGGCTGGAGGAGCCAGCAGCTGTCCCGCGATGTCACTCCCCGGGGCAGACTCGGGGGCTGGAGCCTCCCTCCTGCCCTTAGCACTCCAGTGAGTGGCGAATGAATGACCTGCCGGGAAGGATTAGCTCTGGAGAACCGTCTTCATGTGCAGAAGAGATTCCAGGCTCCTGGTCCTCCTCCTTGATTCATGCACTTTGACCAGGAGTTTGGCCATGGAGAGCTGGGTCTGGCTCATTGTGCTTCTGGGCTGCTCTGCTGTAGCTGCAGGTGGGTCTTGATGTATTTTCATTCCTTCTAAACCTTCTCCCCAATCCTTAGCCTCTAGGAAGGAATAAAGCCCGAAGCTGCTGGGGAACACAGTTTCAGACTATGAAATCGCTTCATATTCCCTATCTTCCTCCTTCTCCAGCAGTAAATATATGTAAACCGATGGTTAAGGGCAGTATTTACCCTTAACGATCAAAGTTTATCTTTGTAGCCCGATTATCATTTTCAGAGCGAACAAAGAAGAGTTTTACTTGCAATGTGTACACCACCTTGTATATCAACAGACATCCTTGGACTTTTCCCGAACAGGTTTCGGATCCTAGTGTTCCTTCGCAGCCTCTCAAGTAAAAGATGTAACATTCGCTTTTTAAAAATGTGACCGTCTCTTTAACAAGCTCATAAGAGAGTGTGAAAAGTCAAGTGGACTGGGAAAGCCAGGGAAGACATCAGGAAGGTGCAGTGAGTTCAAGAAGGAAAGATGACAATGTAGCGTACTGGTTAATGCCATTAAGCAGCGTTTTTAATCTCAGCCCTGTTTCTGCGTAGGGCTACAGGGAACAGGAGCTTCCTGAGCAGGAAAGAGAATAACCAGCTTGGATTATTTTAGCTACAGCTGGAATGACCTGTAAAGGGGAAAAGTGCTTCTTCCATGGTCAAGAACAGTCAGTGTTGCTAAGAAGTGTCCATTCACACCTCAGGTTCTTTTGTTTTGTTTGGGTTTTTATTGATTCCTCAGAAAGGGGTCCTCAAACAGTAGAATGTCCTACGTTCAAGTCACCTTTCTCTCCCTTTTCCACCTTCCTTTCCCGTTAGTTCCTGGACATACTATTGGATGTATTTCCCAAGTCCGTTCTCGTTTTGCCAGAATTTATTTTCAGGAATGCAAATTAAATTCCACATGAGGCAGCTTGTCACACTGCTTCCCATCCAACCCTGCAGATGCACACCAGCAGTCTTGTGTCCATCTCCTCAGTCTCAGCTGTAAGGGGAGTTTTCAAGGGCTAAATTGGTACAGACTGGCTAAGCAACGTCTTAAAGGGGACATAGTGACTGTCTGGAATAGTTTGGAGAGGGATATAACTAGGAGGTAATAAGAATGAAAGTGGAAAAAAAGGAATATTTAAACAGAACACCAAGAAAAGCTTCCTGACACTGAAAGTATAGGAAGCTCCCCCATGTGAGACAGCCAAAATTAGACTGGGCAAAGCACCAAACAGTGCCTTGTAGCTGCCCTGGTAGGTGATGGAGTGGGTGTCCTGATAAGTGTTTTCCAGCTGTAATTTCTGTGTGCTATCCCTTTATCACATCTGACTCAGAGGGAAAAGTCAGACGCGTGCATTCTTTCTGAAGTAACTGCTATTTCAAGTTTATGCACAAGAAAAGCAATCTAAAGATCTCAAATAAGATAAACGTGCCTGGACTTTACTGACCCTTAGAGCTGACACCCCACAGTGCCTACGCTCATGTTGCTCACAGCACCTTTACCTGAAATAAAGATAAGATAGCTTTCATTCACTCCCTTTGGCTGGCTTATTTATTTAGAAGCTCCTTGGTATCAACATCGCACCACTGAGATTGTTCCTTACTGATTGTTCTGAGTCTTACCAGCTAAGATCTACAGGATAATGTAGCTCTAACAATCTCGGTGTCAGTTACTATCCTTGTGGTGTGGAAACCATTACTTCAGTATTGGAAGGGAATGAGGAAAGCAGAATTCACAATGTAGTAAATAAAGTTTTTAGTCATGCTTGTAATGATCTTTACAGTACTGATGGCAAAACTAGCACACAGATAAACCAAAGCTTTAAACCCCTTTCCCACCCTTGCCAAATGTATTTAGTATAATAACCACTTTGCACTTACAAGAATCTCAAAACACTTCACAATTAGGCTTTAATATTGTGTTTAAATATTAATATTTAATAGTAATATAAACTGTTTATATAATGTTTTCTTGGAGCGTTTTCAAGCTGAGGGCTGATTTTCTTTTTGAACAAACCTCATTATCAGCTTGTTGTAGAAAAATCATATAATCAATTGCAAGGGTGTAAGTGAAATGTTACAAGGCAAGTATGTCAACTGAAAAAACGCTTAAACAGGAAGCATATGATAGGCCTGGATATTTTACAGGTGAGTCATGGTGTACCTTGTGTGCTCTTGTCCATTACTAAAGATTGCTGTTCAGTGGTATGTACAGTATATAGGGTATGAAATAGCATATGGTTAAGCATAACCATTAAGGGGTATGGAGAGGCACCTCTTTCTGGTAATGGAAGAGCTGACGTGAGTTTGTGGCTGACAGTGCTCCAATCTGTCAATTTTGCTGCATTCTTGTGGTAAACAGCACTAAGCCAGAAAACTGTCACATCTCACAAATTGCAACACTCTGCATTGATCATTCTAATTTTTTTTCATTTGAAAAAAACCTATTATTCAAAGGCTTTGTTTTTTCCCCCAGTGTAAGAGGCAATGGCTTGTGAATTCCAACAGCCTGAACCTGTTCCCATTGACTCCAGTGGGAGCAGGATCCACTCCCAAATGAGGAATGAAAACTATGGGCCTGATTCAAAGCCCCTGGGAGCATAGGAGTTAGGCTTTGATACTAGCAGGTGCTAACCACTTCTGAGTTTCCTCAAATCCCGTGGACTTTAATGGGAGTTGTGTGCTCAGCATGTCATGGACAAGCTCAGACCTCTGCAGGAGAGACAGGCCTACCAAAGGACTACAGAAAATGTTTTATTTACATTAATCCGTTTGTCAATTTAAGTATAATGCATTTGCATCTGAACAGTTACTGTAAGCTCCTTGGGGCAGAACTTCTAGGTGAAATCCTGGCTCCATTGAAATTGCCATTGACTTTAGCAGGGCAACGATTTTAGTCCATGTTTTCCTCTATATACTATACAATACTGAGCACAAAGATAGTACTTGATCAATATGGATACTAATTAAAAATCATATTGAAGTCCTGACTAAGAACTGACATATTTATTTAGTCACAAAAGTGCTTTCTATTAGAGGTAGTAATTTGAAATGTAATGGTGGAGGGTACTACAGTAAATATTCACCTGTTTGTTTAACAGGTAACTTCACTACAATAATGTAGCTAAAGAATCCAAGAAAGCAGCCAACACATAAATTAAGTCATCCCGTGGTAGGCCTAACTGATAACGCAATGGTAAAATACTTCTCTACCTCTCAGGAGAGCTGTGTAGATTAGTTTATGTTTGGACAGTGCTTTGAAAAGGATCTCTATAAGGGATAAGTGTTGTTCTGTGAATTTTACAGTTGTATTTATTCACTGTTATAGGTATAAGTGTATTTTGTAAATTTGAGATGAGACTGTCTTATTTTAGTTATTGCCTGCAGATGTCCTTTTTAATGCACTTAATTTCTTATCCCTGTAGGGGATTCATTATTTCACAGAGTATTTTGATCATTAAAATCATTCCAAGATATTTTTAGCCAATGCAATCTGCCCATTTGTAAGTGCTTTATAAACAATGTTCCACAGCTTTTCTGAGTAATCTGTATAAAAAACCTGCATAGATCCTTGGTATTAGAAATGGGGGTGTGTGGGGGGGGGGAATCTATCAGATCGTTAAGTCTACCCCGCTGCTAATGCAGGATAGAACTCCAATGCAACTACTATATACCAAAGCTGAATAACAATAATAGCCCCCAGATAAAGGGATGTATTGGCTATTAAACCAAAATGACACTTGAACTTAGCAAAAAGATCAAGAAGAAATCATAATCATTAGTGCATAAAGCTTATTGTGTATGTTTGGCCCAGTGATAAAGAACACATTATGCACCTCAGATGTTTTGGCATGCCCATTTTCAAGTCATCAGAGCTGTTTTGTTTATTTTTTTTAAGTTAAATGGCTATGGGTCATAAAATACAATCTAGTTCCTGACTGACTGCCAGCTTCATTAATAGGTGGAAAGTTTATAATAAAAATTACTAAACCATGACTGTAACTTTGCTAAAGGTTTCATACTGAACCCCTGTGGTGATTTTATTTTCTGTGTAGACACTGTAATTGCATGAGTTTTAAATCAACAAGACTTCTAGACAAACCTGAACAAAAACCACATAGACTAAATTGCAGGGCAACTTGCCAGCACCATTTCAACAGTGGAATTTTTTCTTTACACACCATTAGTGACAAACTTCCAAAATATGAACCAGTGTACTGACTAAATCCTGACCTCTTCAGCACCTAGGGAGGGGATGCTTCAGTGTTCCTACTGTGCAAACAACCTCCAGGCTCAGTAGGAATACTGAAGCACCTTGCTTGAATATCCCTCCACAACTCACCTCCCTGTCTCCTACCGAAAACTCAGCTGCCTCATCTGCCCAGTAAGCCCTAGCACCACCCAACCTCCACTAGGGTGACCAGATGTCCTGATTTTATAGGGACAGTCCGGATATTTGGGGCTTTGTCTTATATAGGTGCCTATTACCCCCAGCCCTTGTCCCGATTTTTCACATTTGCTGTCTGGTCACGCTAACCTCCATGCCACTTAGTGCTTTCTTCATGGCCTCCTCCCTGTCCTGTGATGGGATGGGTCTCTTTCTGCAGTCTTGAAGAGAGGGGTTGTATGGCCATACACTGAGATACGAATATATCTTTGTGGGTATTCAGACAGGGTCACTGCCCCACTTTAAATCCTCAGCGTTTTCTGGGATAGCTCATGAAGCAGCTTGGTTTCCCCTAACACAGGGCAGCAAGAGAAGGGACTATTCCCTTTCCCCACTGAGGTGGCTGCGATACCAGGGAGTGCTCCATAATGCTTATTGTGGTAACTAAAAAACACTCAAGGTTCCCTAGAAACTACCCAATAGGACTTTTTCCTGCATGTGGTTTCCAGGGAACCCTTGAGCGTTCCTTATCTACCACACTAAGCCTTAGGGGGCATCTACTGCCCCTGGGCTTAACGTAGCATCCACTGCAAAGGGAGAGCGAGCTAGGCTGAGGCAAAGGGGCTCTAGGGCTGTTGTAAGCGCCCCTCAGTGGAATAGCCGGGGACATATTGGGACCAGGAGGAAGTATGGCTGGGGAGGGCCTGTGCTCCAGGTGTTCTCTGGCTTGCAGGGGCCACTGAAACAGGTGCAATCCTGAGGGCTCCCCTAGTTTACAGCAGCTCCCTTCAGCTCCTGACTCTGGGCTTCTCTCCTTGTTCTCTGTGTTGGCCAGTGCAGGATTTAGCTCCACTTGTGTTAGGGTTACACAGGGAGCTGTTTCACATGGTAAACTGAATGCAGTTGTCTGAGAGCAATGCCGTTAAATATAAATTGCTTTAGATTAACACGTACTTTCCTCCACCTAGGACTGAGCAGTGTTGTTGGAGTTGGGTCCCATTGCGAAAAAGCGTGCAACCCTCCAATGGGAAACCTAGCCCATGGACGAAGATTGTGGACAGATACCACATGTGGGCGCAACTCCACTGAGTTTTACTGTTCATACAGTGAGTATGCAGACCTGACATGCAAGCGGCCCAAGTGTGACAAATGTAATGCTGCTCACACCCATCTGGCTCACCCACCCTCTGCAATGGCCGACTCTTCCTTCCGTTTGCCTCGCACATGGTGGCAGTCAGCTGAGGACGTGCACAAGGAGAGGATCCAGCTGGATTTGGAAGCTGAGTTTTACTTTACTCACATGATCATGGTGTTTAAGTCAGCAAGGCCAGCAGCCATGGTTCTGGAGCGATCCCAGGATTTTGGGAAAACATGGAAGCCTTACAAGTATTTTGCCACTAACTGTTCAGCAACTTTTGGCCTAGAGGACGATGTGACAAAGAAAGGAGCAATTTGCACTTCAAGATATTCAAGCCCCTTTCCTTGCACTGGGGGAGAGGTAAGTTCACTGGCATGTTAAAGGGATACTGTCAAGTAATGTTGGCCCTGAATTCAGGCTCCTTATAATCCTTATAACCTTTACTCCAGAATTTATATTTCTCATCTTAAAATGCCACTGTCAACTTGAAATCTAGTTAATTTCAAGAAATGAGTTAAAAGTAGTTGCAAGTACTACACCTGTCCCTGATCCCCTCTGCCAATCTCTGAGGTTTTACAATCACATTTTCCTACTTTTAAAAAAGTTTCTCTCTCCACTGTTGCTTTGTGAAAGACTCACACAAGCAACAGGTGAATTGACTATACTGGAAAAATGTTGAAACTGGCAAACACACAAAGATATTGTTAATTTCAGAAAGTAAACAAATGGAATGGAAGGAGAAAACAGAGAAAAATATTTTTTTCCATTCTCTTTCAGTTCTAGTAATTTTAAATGTTACTTGTAACAATAGGTCAAAATTTGACAGAAATGGGGTTATTTTTCAACTGATGGTGTCCATGTCCCTGTTAGATAACTACCACTGTCACCAACAAATTAAAGTAAAATAAACCAAAAAGAGCCACTGCTAACGTTGACCCTATAATTTTCCTGTAATTCTGTGGAAGAAGGACATACTAGTTAATTAAGAAACCCCACTCCCTCATATATGCTATGTGCATGGACGCTAATATGAAAAAAAGAGGTAAACAAAAGAAAAGTAGAAGGGAAAAATCACATTTGCTAAAAGAAAAATGACAGTATTGAAAAGAGGTTATTTTTATACATTACAGATAACAGAAAATAAAGAACATATGCCCAGTGCACTGTTTCGCTTTGTTGCTTACACTGATAATTCAACTAGTTTTCTGAGAGATTCCCTCTAATGAAACCCTAATACAGAAATTAAGATCTGTTGTGTTGCTGTCTCTGGGTTTACACTTTCATTAGTGGTGAGGTATCCTCGGTGGACTGTTGGTAAAAACTGCTCCCTCTAGTGGTCTTTCAAGAGTTTTATGATCAGTTTACAGTGCTTTTCAGATGTGTTTTGTTTGTTAAATCAAACTTTTGATTTTCCTTTGGAATAAAATAGAGAATGGGGTGAGTTATTAACAAAAAGAAAGATCAGTTTTATTCTGTTAGACTGTGTTGATTATTTTCTTTGAAGTAAGGCTCCCCATGCCATCATGCGGGAGATCAGTATACTGTACATCTCCAAGTAAATAAGGCTTGTCTACACTACAAAAGCTTTGTTGGTAAAGCTATGCCAGTAGAGCTCTCTAGTGTAGACACAGTGTATACAATAGAAGGAGTTTCTCTGCTGACATAGTAACACCACTTGCCTGATGACACTAGTTATGCCAACAGAAGCATTCATGTCGGCATAGTTGCAGCTACACTGGGGTTTTTGCCAACATAGCTATGTCAGCTAGTGGTATGATCCTCCCCCCCCCCCCCCCACTTCTAGCCAATTTACCTGTGCTGGCAAAGCTTTGTGGTGTAGACTGAGCCTCAGGAAATCATCTGTTGATATACAGAATCCTCACAGTTTCCCACCCTCATCCCAGCAGTTTCATGATTCAGTTCATAGACATTTAGGGCCAAATTTCTACTCTTGGATATGTTCATGGAATTCACACTGAATTCAGTGAGAATTTTGCTCTGAGATAGCCATATGTGGTTCTCACTGAATTCAGTGAAAATCACATATAGATATCCCAGTGTAAAATCTGACCTTTAAATGAAAGGATCAGATATGAATAAATTAAGTTGTGATTTAGTTTCCCTCAAATTTTGCATTCAAAGGGAGGATTCTTTGTACAGTTTTTTTACTTTTTGTTTGTTTTCTTCACAGAAGAATATGTTAGCTCCATAGCAGGGCTTATGCCTGTTTACCCCAACTGAGGATCCAAGCCACAGTCTGAAAGCAATTGCTTTGCTAAACGGTCATAAGGATTGTCACTGTTAAAAATTAACAATACACGTGAAGAGTCAAACAATATCAGCCAACATTGGAGTTATTCAGAGTCAGCTTTCTCCAGGATTGGGTCCCGGTTTGGTTAAGAAAGGAATAAGGAGTACCTGTCCAAAGGAATACATAAGTCTATTCACTAAAATGCATCTTCCTATGTAAAAAGTCAAGGGAGGGCAGCAGCTGTTCTGGTCTGGAGAGAAACTTTTAAGTGCATTCTTTTCATTGAAGGAATGAAAGCCTCTAGGCTCACTGAAGAGGCCGGTGTCCTTAGTAGTTACTTTATTAATCCAGTTAAGGGTTAAAATAAGGGGACCACAAGGGAAAACTGCTTCCTGCTCCCCCTCCTTTGGTAAAACCAGAGAGAGAGCTTCCCCTCATGCTGGGGTTGGGACTCACTAAACAAGGGAATCTGCAGTAGAAGTAGCAGGAGGTGCCAGGCTGAGGAGTTTCTGAGGCTCTCAGCATCTCCACCAGTTGTGTGCCATCTCCATATGATTATGTAATGCCACATTACCACGTAATGTTGAGCCCTATGACGATAGCCACGCCAGGATTGGTGACCACTCCCTCTCTAGTTTGACCACAGAAGAGTGTGATTTATGTTTTCTCATTCACACGATTCCTTGTGAGCCTTTCTACAAGTGATGCTCAGAGAGAAGAAATTCAGCACTGACTTCAGTGGGTTTGCAAAGAGTGTAAACCAGGGCAGGATTTGGCTCATCCGAGGTTGATTCTGTACCCACTATGTGTGTATACAGTTCCCACTGAAGTCATCCCAGTAAAGTGTGTCCACATAGAGGTGTGCAAATACAGGCCGAGTCAGTTTACATGCGTGTCAGTGGAATTTCTGCATGTGCAGCAGGTAGGGGATTGATAGCCCCCTGTGTGGACACAAAATTTGTTTCTGCATCCGATCTGCGATCCGCAAACATGGTCCATGGATATCCGCAGGTTTGCTGGGCTCTGAATATAAAATTTGGATCCATATCCATCCTCAAATATGGTCCACGGACATCTACAGATGTAAAGTGGATACCCGCAAATTTGCAGGGCTCTAAGGATTGAGACCCCTACATGTAGAAATCAGCAAATACCTTAGGTAAGGGAAGGAATTCAGTATTATTCCGTGTATTTCAGGTAGCAATCTACAAAGCAATCCATTCACAGAATGGCCTTATTGTTGCAGTGTCTAATATGTTGGCTTCATTTTATTGTAGTTTGTGATAATTGCAAAGAAAGGAGACCTCCAATTCCAAATTGTCTTATTATTTCATATTTTAAAACAAATGTTGAGTCGAGGGGACTGGAGCCCTAAATCATTTGGGAGTTTATGCATGTGGCACACTTCAGTTCCCTGCATTTAAACACCACTTGTATTTACGTGCAAAGTAATAACAGCAACTCTCTGGCAACCAGATGGCAAGCATGCATGCTTAGCATATATCACATTTAATTTATTACAGCGTGCTACATTCCAGCAATTACTTCTAACTGCCAATAGCAATGTGTATCTCACCTAAAGCAATACCAGAGTTTTGTGTGCTGTTTTGAATTATGCACTGCTGACTCCCACTAATCGTAGCACCTAATTTCAGACATATGGAAACAGTTTCAGTTGAAACGGTAGTTTCAAATATGCAGCCATCTTAAAATATCTAGCTTGAAAGGGTATTATTTAATTGCAGCTAAGTTGGGCCAGTATTCTTTAAAACATCAGTGTAAACTCTGAACTGCTAACAGGTCTCTTTAATATAAGGCAACTACTGTATAGCATGACAGCCAACTGCGCATAAGCCCCTTGGAGCACCACTTGAAAAAGTTTCAGTATCATATATAAAAGTCAAGGTACAAAAACACAAGCTGTGTGCCTGTGTAAAAGCAGTGTGGTCTAAAGGTAAAAAGAAAGGGAATGGAAGTCAAAGTACCTGGGTTCTGTTTGTGACTTTATCACTGACAGATGTGACCTTGGACAAGTTACTTGGGGCCAAATGGTTAAAAGTGGCCTTTGATTCTGGGCGTGGCCACTCATATCCTGAGGCCTGATGTAGAGCAGAGATTGGAACCTGGGTCTTCCAGATGAGTGTGTAACAACTAGGCCATAGGCATTCGGATGTTTTCACTGGCTCAACGCCTAAAATGGAACAACTTCCGCAGGAGAGCTTGGGTGCTCCTCCTCAGGCTAAACAAGTGGTTAGGGCACTTCTGTAGGAGGTGCAAGACCAGTGTTCAAGTCACTGCCCCACTTCAGGCAGAGTAAGGATCTCCCACATCTGAGATCGGGGCTCTAACCTGTGGGATATTGAATAAGAGGGGGGTATACCATCATCTCATTTTCAATGAGAAAGGCTTAGGTGTCTAACTCCAGGAGAGGGTTCTTGGCTGTGAATCTCAAGTGGAGTCCCCAGGTAGGTAACTCCCAACCTAACTCCCTTTGACAGGTGAAACTTAAGCCACCCCCTACTTCTTGGCATTTCCTACTGGGTAGCTTAGATGGCTCCCTGCTCAATGTGCTGGCTTTTGTGACTCCCGTTCTTAGGTGCTAACTCTCCAGTCCCCATCATTGTAGAAGGAGCCTACACACCTAATTTAGAGCTGAAGATTTCAATGGGCATCAGGGTGCCTAAAATTGGTCATGCCAATACCAAGCCTAAGTTCTCTTTGTGGATCTAGCCTTGAGTACCTAGAAGAAACAGGGATTTGTGATACTGTGTAAGAAGAGCTTGCCTGAAGGTGGTAAAATCAACAAGCTTTTCAACGCTAGATTCAGAAAACAGAACCAAGTAAGCAGTACGGGGGAGGGGTCAGTGAGAGGCTAGATAGAGAGGAAAATCAGGATCAGGCCTGGCTAAAATGGATTAGCAGATGGCCCCTGCCCTGAGGAGCTTACAATTTAACTGAAGATTCTGTGCACTTCCATGCTACGTAAATAAAGGATTGTGTTTTTACTCTATACTTTTTATACAGGTGAAAGCCTATTCCAAGTCAATGTCCTGAGTATATGCCAGCGATGGCTTTAGCAACTCAAACCTTTGCACACTTATTGAACGTTTCTTTTTAAGGAGACTCAAGCAATTAATTGGGGCCAAAATACAGATTTTTTAAAAAGACAGGGCTCTATGAATAAAAACTGGGCTAGTAACAGGCCTATCCTGATTCTTATGTCAGAAAACCTCCCTTATTTGCATCTTTACCTTGATGCTGATTCTCAAAAGAGATTTATGACACCACAAGAGGCAAAATGCCAAGTCCATAGGTTCATTTTTAAGGCACAAAGCTCAACATTTATGGAGATATAAGAGATATTGAATTGGCCCTGGGAGCTGCTTTTCATCTTTTTTCTTTAATAGAGCAGCTTTGTGTTTCCCTTTCTGGCACTGGGACTGGGAGCTGAGCACAGGGATGTTGAAAAAGTAACAGGACTTTAGTAAGAAAAGAAGGCTAGGTAATGGATGAAGCTTCATTCTTGTTCCAACCCTACTCCCAATCTCTTTTCTGGGTAAGTCTTGGGATCCTCAGATGTCTACTTGTCTTCCAGAGAGGAACACAAACACTTCCAGCCCTGTATTGTAATACACCCCAGCCAGGGCCGGCGCTAGGTTTTTTGCTGTCCCAAGCGCCAAAAAAAAAAAAAGGCCCAGAGTGCCGCCCCTTGAAAAGTGCCACCCCAAGCACGTGCTTGGTTTGCTGGTGCCTAGAGCTGGTGCCTAGACCCCAACTACTGCAGCCTGTCAGCCTTGCCACCAGTCCCTAATCTCCCTGATTTTGCAGCTTGCTCATTTCATTTCTACAATTGCATCCTCCGCTGATCTCATTCTAAGCCTCGTAATTGTTCTCTTCCTATGTGTCTCTCCTCCTCTTGCTTACTTTCTATTCTGGCAATTACAAAATCACTGGATCTAATTCACCACTACTTTGCATCTTGTCAATTTAATTACATCCACTCTGGAGAGACAGGGGTGGGACACTAAGGAACAAGCTGGAGAATAAGAGATGAGACTGGAGAAGGAGAGGGCAAAGTGGAGGTAAAATAAAGCTGATGAACGTTTTTTCATTGAGAAGCAGAGGTAAATGGCTTTCCATCAAAAATGAAAACTGTCATAGAATTTTCATTTTTGATAATTTTTTTGTTTGTTTTTCATGAAAAACTGAAATTTTTGGTAAAATCTTTTGGAGTTTTTTTTTAAACAAAAGATGGAAAATTATAACAAAAATGTTTTTTTTAAACCAAATATTTTAAACAAAAGATGGAAAATTATAACAAAAATGTTTTTTGGAAACCAAATATTTATCAGGTTTAGATTTATTTATTTTTTATTAAGAAACCAAAACACTTCTGCAGGAAATTTCAGAGGAAATGGGGAAACAAATTTTTTAATTTCCCATGAAAAGAACTGGTATATTTTTATTTAGCTGTAATGTAAAATGTTACTGCTGTTTTGAGTGGAGAATTTTAGTTTGGGAGTGTTTTATATTCACTGCCATTTACACCTGTGCACAATGTATATGAAACACCACCAAATCAGAATTCTCCGCTCACACTGGTGGGAGCATTTCACGCCCATTTTGCACAGGTGCAAATGACTCCCAAAGGTGCAAGGCAGCAGAAAGTCAGATCCCTACCCTTGGAGATTCTCCATAGATTCTCCCTCTTCCCCTCCAGCCTCAGCTCTTCCTCTCCAGTTTGCTCCCTGCTCTGTCCAGGTACCAGTCTCCTATTCCTTTTCTCCCCAGAGTGGGTGTAACTGACAAAACAAGGTGCAAGCAATGAAGAATCAGGTCCAGTGCAACTCAAAGAAGTGTGTGCATTGGCTCTTGAAGTTCCGTCAGCACAGCCACTGCTTCACTCCTTAAGAAAGTACAGCATGTGGCCAGTATAGAAAGTGATGGGGCCCAGGCTCTGTCTCCTCCCCATCTCAGTTTGGGTACCTGACACTGGTCTTGTGCAGTTACGCTCATATAACCAAAAAAAGACTTTATTTGTGCTCTGTCCCTGTTTGGGGTAATAAATTGGGAAGCTTCTTGCTCACAAACTCCTTTGCAAAGGAGCTGGGCACAGTCTGACCTTGTGTGATTTATTGTAAACTATGTAGTTTACTCCTATTTGCACATGTAGACTGTGATAAAATGAAGTGTTCTGCAATACAGATACTGTAAAGCAAGGCTACTTTCTAGAAGGCCTGGACATACAAGCTGACACCTGAAAAACCCTGAGCTGGGGGAGAGCAAGGGGGAGAAGATCTCGACCCTAATTCTAATTCCACCCGGTGCAGAGATGATGATCTGCAGACCTTCTATGACAGGAGCCCTGGAAAGGCATCACAGGGTGAGTTCTAGGGTCAGAAAGCATAGTCTAGGCATTTTGACAGAAGTAGTCTGGAGCGGAGGGACTGCAAAGGGAACACTGTTGGTGAAAATAGAAGCACACAATATTATTATTATTTATTTCTATACCACTATAGATGTGCATGGTGACAAATCAAAGAGGAAGTCCTCAAATATAGTGCCCATCTATAAAAAGGGAAATAAGGACAACCCTGGGAATTACAGACCAGTCAGCTTAACTTCTATACTCAGAAAGATAATGGAGCAAATAATTAAGCAATCAGTTTGCAAACACCTAGAAGATAATATGGTGATAAATAACAGTCGGCATGGATTTGTCAAGAACAAATCGTGTCAAACCAACCTGATAGCTTTCTTTGACAGGGTAACAAGCCTTGTAGATAGGGGGGAAGTGGTAGATATGGTATATCTTGACTTTAGTAAGGCTTTTGATACTGTCTCGCATGACCTTATCATAAACAAACTAGGGAAATGCGACCTAGATGGAGCCTACTATAAGGTGGGTGCATAACTGGTTGGAAAATCGTTCCCAGAGAGTAGTTATCAGTGGTTCACAGTCATGCTGGAAGGGCATAACGAGTGGGGTCCTGCAGGGATCGGTTCTGGGTCAGGTTCTGTTCAATATCTTCATCAATGATTTAGATAATGGCATTGAGAGTACACTTATAAAGTTTGCGGACGATACCAGCCTGGGAGGGGTTGCAAGTGCTTTGGAGGATGGCATTAAATTTCAAAATGATCTGGACAAACTGGATATCACAGAGTAAGAGAGGGAGCTGTGCAGCCTTAAAACCCGTGGTCAGGAGGGAGAGAGATGTGGGTCTCCACCCAAGAGTGGTGACAGCTGAGAGCCAGAAGCCTAAATTTGGTGCCCTTGGACCACAAAGGAAAATACAGGTGCAGCTGCATGGAAACTCTGACAGTCCTCTCTCTCTCACTTCTCTTCTTGCTTTACCCTGGGGTAACTTCATTGGCTCCTGATATGCACCACTGTAAGAGGGAGGAGAATCAGGCCCTTGAAGTAGAGTCTACTAAGGGCAGGTCTTTACTACCTGCTGATCGGCAGGTAGTGATCGATCTATCGGGGATCGATTTATTGAGTCTTGTCTAGACGCCATAAATCAATCCCCGAATGCATTCCCCGTTGACTCCGGAACTCCAGCTCGCAAGAGGCGGAAGCGGAGTTGATGGGGGAGCAGCAGTGGTTGACTTGCCACCATCCTCAGGGCCAGGTAAATCGACCTATGATACACCGACTTCAGCTATGCTATTTGCGTAGCTGAAGTTGCGTATCTTATGTCGACGACTCCCCCCCCCGTGTGTGTGTGTGTAGACCAGGACTGAGAGAAGAACATTTGGAGCTTAATACAATGTAGATTATGTTAATGTGGTAATGATGAAACAGATTTCCATAACAATGGACAGCAGCCTGAATAATGTTAACATCTTTCTGTCAATTAATTAATGTATGTCTAGCGATCACAGTTTATACAACAGAATACTCCACAATATACACAAAGGATGCACTGATGCATTATAAATAGGACTGTACAATTAAAAGTTAACCATTCTTAAAATATTAAATTTAGGAACATTAACGTTTGAATAAATGTTGACTGAATCGTTATATTGCATCTCAAGGGGTGGAATCAAACTGACAGTAAATTCAGTTTCTTGTAGAGAGTCATTATTAGGCACTTCACTGTTGTCACGATGCAGCTTGCATTTTGCGGTTTAATTGCTTGCTTGCAACATATTTTCATGGGCTTTGCATAATGTCCGGTCGCTCTATTTTGCTTCAGCTTGAAAAACTATCTGCTGATTCTGAAGAGTTGTTTATACTTAATCACAGCCCCCAAAGAACATGTGAGTACAAAGGAATGGAAATCCCATGTGGACTGATCCATTATTCTTCAATATAACTTACCATACAGCCGCCTTTTATTGAGTGTTGACATGAAAAACCTGTCCCCTTTCTCCTGGCTACTGACTAACCTTTTCATGCAAGAAACATATATTAATTAGTTTAAAGGGACCTGTTGGTTAGGCATGAAATTAAGCAAGTATTGCATTTTCTTCATTTTGGTTCCATCCTGCAGTAAATGAGACCTTTTTCTTGTTTATGAAATATAGGCCTTTCAGTAGAAATATTCAAAATCTCTAAGAATAAAGTCTCACAAAAATGATAGTAAATGGAGTTTTTTGAACCAAGTTGGCATAATTGCACTGATTTGGAACTCACTGACTTCACAAGCTGGGGAGGGTGGTGTGGAGGAGAAAAGCAGTAGCACTCAACTGTGAAAGCATGATAATTATGGAGACTGTCACTGATTAGCTCTTCATGTTAAATATGATTGCTGAAATAAATAAGACTTTTTATTGATCTGTAAAATTATAATGAATCATAATCTAATGAGGGCAGAGGGCATATTCTGATCTCACTTATATCACTCTAGATCATCTTAACGCCAGTGAAGTCAATAGGGTGAGTGTGGAATCACTGCAATGTAAGGTCCTGATTCAGCAATGCACATGAACACATGCTTAACTTTAAGTGCACATTTAAGTACTTTGCTGAATAGGGGTGGACTTAAGCATGCACTTAAGTCCTTTGCAAAACTGGATTCTAAGTGAGAACAAAATCTGGCCTTCAATTTGGTAGCGTGTCTTTCTATTTTCCCACTTCAGTCTGGTCTCAAATAAAGAGGAAGTATTTCACGGGCAAGATAAAACAGTGTATGCTCTAGTGAGCCAAGGAAAGTGTTTTAACTCCTTCTTAAGGAGAAAAGAATGGAAATACGAAGAGGTAAGTGGTGGCCAGCTCCTGCACAGAGTCCACAGATCCTCTCTCTTCTTGTGTACCCTGTGCAGGAACTTATTTCAGTTGCAGCCCTTGTACTCTTCTGGAAGTTTTGCATGAATAGAAACTGAAGGCCAGATTCTCCTCCTCTGTAAGGGGAATTTTTGGGACACTACAACCATTGTTCCATCAGACCTGTGCTATCAGGGAGCAAGAAGAGAGGAGGAGCCCTGCACAACTGGTTTGGGCTTCCATCAGATCCCAGAGATCTGCCAGTTTGATGGATCAAACCTCTGGCCAATTCCATGATGAGTGCAGAGGACAATCTCTGTCCCCAGCCTGGAACAATTTGGTTAAACTCTGTATGTGGAGGGAAATCTCTGCAGAGTTGCTGACCTCCAATCCAATGGTCTTTTTTCATGGGAGTGGGAAATGTGGCCTTGGTAAAGTGTTCAAGTTTGACCATACGTTATAATTGTAATAAGATTAGTATAAGGAGCCAGGTTCTGATCTAAATCATGCTAGTGTGTTGCAAATCCAGAATAACTTTACTGCCTTCAGTCAAGCTACTGCTCAGTTACATTGATGGAGATTGGAACTGGATGCTGCAGTCAGAGATAGTCAAATACAAATTAAAATGTATTTCCCCAAAGACTCAGCCATAAAATCTTTCAGTTGCATGTTCAGATTGAAAAACCATCTCTAGTGCACATGAAAGTCTTTCTCTCCCCCTCCCATCCATTCCTCCCGCGCCCCCCATACAGGGTCATATTAATACTTCTCATCTTAAATGGTTCTCATCTTAAACTTATCCTACTCCACAGCATTAAGATAAAAGGCCTCAATGTAGCTGAGTTCCCACTACAGTATTTTAATAAGTTAATAACTTGTATATAATTGTTCATGAATTCATGGGGGTGCTAATAAATCACTTTGAGAATATTACTCATTGTCACTGTTTGCTGTTAGAGAGTCTCTTCGGCAACAAATATTGACGCACTAGCATCTTTTGAAGCATCACATATGCACATTTTACTGGTGTGTGTTTGTGTCTTTGAATGGTTGATTAGTATTATATATCTGCTGTGACAGATTAGCCTTCAGATGATTTCCCTTGTAGCATTATTGCATCCAGCCGGTCTTCATTCCTCATGGATTTATATACCAGCTCCTACAGATTGTTCCTGGAACTAACACTGATTAGAGCAGAGAACAAAAATAAATGGTGTCCATTTGCCCAAGGGCTTGACCCTGCAAGGCACTGGTCACTTTTAACTCCCATTGGCACCAGTGGGAGTCCAGAATGCTCAATGGGATCACGTTTGGATTACGTAAACATCCCACTCTTACCTCAAAAATATTTGCCCATCTCTTAACCCAAACTCGTACCTTCTTTTAGGCTTTGGAAAGTTTGCCTAAGAACCCATCATATTCCTTCTTAATTAAATCCAAATCTCATGTGCTTTGGGACACATAGGCCCCTAGGGCATGGCAAATTTGGATTCAGTAACTTGCAGGACTAAAATGAGCTGTGCAGAGGAGAGGTGGATGTGGCCTTGAAACAGATGTGGCCTTCAAACCATGAGAGATTTGCTCATCACTACTAACATTTCTGCTGGCCCATTTGCTTTAGTTGCCCTTGGCAGCTGGACAAACCCAGAAGACCACAGCGAATGTTAACATGCATGAAAGGAAACGTGTTTTCAAATGTCCCCAGTGTATGCTGGTATTTCATAGAAGAATTTAAACTCACTCTTCCTGATCTTCCATCTTTGGAACAAAGGCACTTCATTCGCTACACAAGGTGACATTACAGGACTGGACACAGCACCCACTTGAGTCAATGACAGAATTCCCCATGGTGCTAGAGCAGGTCTATTTACAGAGTAGTCCTGACTAGGTAAAAAGTAGCTGGGGGCTAGGCACAGGACAACAGCGTTACATTATACCAGAGAGACCAATAGAGGGTGCAGGTACTTAATTCATTTAGAAAAGACAGGGACTGACATAATAATTTTCTAGGAAAGCGATGAGGGGGAGGAAGACGTTGAGCCTGTTTAATGGTGTATTTGTTTTCTCTGGGTGAAGTGCCTGGGATACTATTGACAGACAAGTACTTCGGGCCAGGTGGCGACAGGGCCTATACTCCCCTCAGCGACCTTGGAGCCCGTGCTCCTTTGTTATACCTCCAGGGGTGCCCAGGGGAAGAGGCTGGACTATGCCTCACTTGTGGAGAGCAAGCTGCACCATCTAAAGGACAGTGCATCCTGCCCAGTGCACCTTTGCAAGGGGCTCCTCAGATAGGGATTAGGCCTTGGGGAGTCACAGTCACCTTCTAAGCTCTGCCCGGGGCATTATGACTGCACTGCTCCCTACCTAGGCCACTGGCTAAATGCATCTGATCCTCCCCAGGAGTGACCCTCTGCAACTTCTGTTGTACTGGCCTGCAGCATGCTCTTTTTTGTCCTATTCTATCCCTGGGTTTTCTGGCATGCATCCAGGTTTATGGCTCTTGGAGTTTGGCCCTTCACTTTACCAGCTGTTGAAATGCAGCCACCTCTGGGATGGAACATGGTAAATGTGTGACTGTGTTCAGCCACACTTACCCAGCGTAGAACAGGAAGCGAAGAACATTGTATCCAGCTGAAACAAGCCCTGATCCCGGGGCTACCACTGACAAGTGGCTTGGAATTTTCTACAAGAAGTCAGGCCCTTGGTTTTACATCTCATCTCATAGCTAGCATCTCTTGCAATGTTGTGCGCCAATGGTCCAGTATTACCACACAGGGAAGACTGATTCGCCTATTCAGATTTCGACAGCACACTAATTTAACTTGGAGGGCTCCCACTTTGTAAGATCTAGTGAGATGATAGCCCAGATTTTACTGCTGCTTCCCAACAAGACCGCCAGTGGGCTGACGTAGGACCATATCCTGCCACCAAACTATGTGCAAAACTCCCAGTGTTCCACATCCCGTGTCACCACCTATGTCAGCAGGTTGGAAGATGGTGGCATCCCACTTCTTTAATACATTTTCATTTTTATTCTTTCATTTGCATTTAACATTTTTTCCTTTCCTATATTAGATGTCACACACCATCAACTGGATGATTCTCAGACTTGCTTTAATCCTGCAAATTATAGTCACAAAACTTCCAATTATATGCATTGACATTCTATATGACATTTCCCAGACCTGAAGAAGAGCTCTGGGTAAGCTCGAAAGCTTGTCTCTCTCACCAATAAAAGATATTCCCTCACCCACCTTGTCTCGCTAATATCCTGGAACCAACATGGCTACACCAACACTGCATATTATACGGACTAGCATATTAAAAATATTTTGGGTAAATGTATTACTCTTGGGTTGCAAAGGAATTCCCTTGATCCCCTGGTCCCCTTGCAGGTGTTCTCACTGAACCTCTCTAACTGAACACCCTATCTCGCAGGCTTGTGAAGTTGTGTGTCGTGCTCGGAGGTTATTCTGTGGTTCTGGGGAGCGAGCCAGTTTTTTTTAATGGCACTGTCTCTGAACAAGCAAGTGCAGCTCTCTATCAGTCTCATTCTTGGGATGAAGCTCCAAGCTTAGTTGATCTCACATACACTAAACAGGTACCGCAGGCAGGCCAAACTTGAGAACATAAATCTTACTGGGGGGGGGGGCAGGGAGGGAAGAGAAAGCTGCCTGAGGGAAGAATATTTAAATATCATTTTTCTTGCCAGCAAACCAAAGGGGTTCTTCTGTGTCTGTTCTTTTTCCTATGCCATACAGTGCAGCCTTGAAAATTGTAACTTTTGAAAAGAAGACTCTGGATTAAAAGACTAATTGAAATTAAAACTTTGCCTTTATTGGTGCATATCTGATGATGCTATATATCTAAAGGGATTTTGCAAGACAGGAAACTAAACCTAAGTGTATCTATATGTGTTTGATTTAGTCTCACGACAGTTACAATAAAAAGATCAAGCATTTTTATTTATTTATTTATTGTAATAGTGTCTTGTAGGAAATTCTTGGTTAAGCAAACTAAGCCATTTTGGGAACAAACTCTTTGTTCAAGGAGCAACACAACTTAATCGGAGGTGAAGAAATCCAATAGTTTTGAGCTATCTGTACTGAATCGATATTTCTGTGGTGTGAATGTTATTCATATGTGCAGTGTTGTAGCTGTGTCAGTCCCAGTCTATTAGAGAGACAAGGTGGGTGAGGTAATATTTTATTGGACCAACTTCTGTTGCTGAGAGAGAGAGGCTTTCAAGCATACAGAGCTCTTCTTCAGGACTCAGTCCTGAAGATGGTCAGACCTGAAGAAGAGCTCTTTGTAACCTTGAAAGCTTGTCTCTCTCACCAGCAGAAGTTGGTCCAATAAAAGATATTACCTAACTCACCTTGTCTCTCATTTATATGTGTAGCATTTGAATGAAGACTAGCATGATATAGCACTGTGCTATACTGAGATTGTACCAATAAACCAGCGTGATCTTGAAAGGAAGGGATGAAGAAGAAGAAGTTGCCTATTATTACCAGGTTATAGAGGTTTCTAGGGAAACCTTGAGGATTTTGTGTAGCTTTTACTCATGCATTCCTCAGGCAAATACCTGTTGGTTTGTGTGTGTGTGTAAGGATTTCTGACCCATAAATGTTATCGTCTTTGAGGCTGAAAGTACTTTGAGTTTCATAAACGGCATATGGGGTGGTCCTTAGTATGAGTTGCATATATTATTTCTGCTTATTAACTCACCCTTTTGTGACAGCTCCTGATTGACCCATTGCTGACCACCTACAGCCCTGGACAGCTCTGCAAATATGTTATTTATGATACAGAGCATCTGTTACCCTAGATATTTATTTACAAAGTTGAGATGTTAGTTCCTTGAAACTATGAAAACAAACAAATTCAAACACACAAACTAAATAAATAGAATACTGTGATCAATCTTCTAAAGCCACCAGAAAGATGACTTATTTCAAATTTATGGAATTTGCATCTGATTTTTGTTAAAATTGTTTAACATTTAAATTGTGAAGCAGGAATTATGGTTTGTTTGCCTATTTTTATCTCTGTGTCATAAAGGTTACAGAAGGGATTGGTGGGAGTTGTGTGAATGGTCGTCTTTGTCATTGGATTAAGCAGCCACCTATCATAAAGACCACAAAATGTGTCATCTCTATGATGTCTCATTGACGGATTTCAACGAACTGCCTTTGGTCATGCAATAGGAATTCTGCTGTGCCATAAATAGGGGTTGCCTGCAGAGATCTAGTGCTTTCCATGAGGCTACATTTATGGTCCACAGTGAGCTTAGTGATTTCTCAAAAAGTGTAATCTGTATGATTAATCAGTCTTCTGATTTTTTTCCCCATGGTGTCCGATCTCTCATTAATAATGCTGAGGTGCACAATGTGAGTGTGCAAACACAGGTAATATTAATACTTTTCACTGGAAAAAGAGAAGCATCTCTCCTGTAGAGTCCACTTTATCTGACAGGCCGGCAAATAAATCCTGTATTAGAGGAGGACTCTATGAGCAATACCTGCCCACTTTAAGCTCTCTAAACCTCCCACATCTTGTTAATCATTTGCAGCTTCTGCCAACATTTTTTTTTTTTACCCATGATGTACATTGCATAAGTTTCTCTTTTAGTTGCATTTAAAGTTCAGGTGGATGTACCAAGTTAATTGCTGAGTGGGAAATGTTATAAGTATTTTATTATTGTCAGCATTATTAATGAGAGCAGAAATTCATTAGGTTAAATTTTTGCTAAGACAAAAATGGTTTGACAGGAAAGAACTAAACCAATGTAAAATAAAACTGTTGAGAGATGCTGTTGAGTCAAGTTCAAGATCTTGGCCCTTATCTTCAAAGCACTCAGTGACCTGGGCCCAGCATATCTAAAGTTTACCTAATGTTCTAAGATGACAACCATGGTTAGGCCCAGTGGAGCTTTCAGCCATAAGGGTGAAGCTTGTCTGTGCAGGAAACAGAGTTCTCAGGGGCCGGTCTGAGACTGTGGAACAAACTCTCCCAGGAGCTAAGGACCATCACAAATCTCACCACGATCTGCTCCAAGGGCAAGGTGTACTTCTTCAACCTGCCTTCTCTAATGTAAACAGTTAGCCAGTATGTACCTTTTAAAAAAATATCCAAACCCTCCCACAACAAAACGCTTCACCTCTGATACCGTGGTGCTGAGAGTAATATAAAAAGCTGTGTAAAACAGAATAGAACTATGCTGGAGGAAATCATTTGGCTGCTTTCTAAGAGCCATTTTGGTCTATGGTCAGAACAGGAGACTGACAGTGAGGATGCCTGGGTTCTATTCCTTGCTTTGGGCAAGTCACTAAAGTTCTGTGAATCAATGTACCCCTCTGTGAAAAAGGGAATGATCATCTGTAATTCACAGGTGTGCTGTGAAGGATAATGAATTAATACTTGTCAAGCGTTGTGTGATGCTTGGATGAAAGGTGCTCTACATATGTATCCATTACTATGTATTATTACTACAGTGGAAGTCTGGCTCCTGGGGACAGGGTGATGCAGCAGAACTTGGAAGTCACGCTGTTTACAGAAGATGTCAGGATGTCCACTTCCTTTAACAATCCCAGTGGAGACTATCATAGGCTTGCTCCTAGGTACATACCTTACCCCAGCTACATAGTGACCAAAGTGTATATTTTGTGACTGGGGAGATATGTCAGTCCCTGATTTTGCCAGGGCAGAGAAGTCTGCAATTCTTGTTACCCATGATCAAGAAAGATTAATTTAAACTGGAACAGGCAAAGAGAAGAGCTACTAGGATGATCAGGAGAATGGAGAGGAAAGAGGTTTGCTTGTTTAGTCCAGCAAAAGGACAGCTGAGAGGGGATCGGACTGCCCTCCATATTAGTGGGTAAATACCAAGGAAGGTAAGAACTAATGTATATAAGTTGGCCATGAACAAATTCAGGCTGGAAATTTAGAAGAAATTTTCTAATCATCAGCGGGGTGAAGTTCTAGAACAGCCTTACAATAGGAGTCGTGGGGGGCAAACAACTTAATTAGTTTTAAGAGCAAGATGAACAAATTTGTAAGTCCACTTGTATGATGGGATTGTGTGTGATGGTAGCAGGGCTCAATAGCCCCAGCTTACTTCTGGTTTATGTCTTATGTTCCTACAAGTTCATGCTTCAGGGTTTCAGGTGGCCACCTGCAGGGGTCAGGAAGGGATTTCTCCCTTCTCCCCCCATCCTTTGTCCCTCCATGTATTCAGGGAAGGGTTTTTTTTAAATCTTCTTCCTCTGAAGCAACAGGGATGGCCACACCTAGATATGGGACAATGGGCACGTGGGCCAAGTTTCTGAGGTGGCTTTCTCTCGCTCAGGTGTTTGATTGGCTGGTTCTTGCTCACATACTCAAGGTCTAACTGATTGCCATATGTGGGGTGGGAGGGAATTTTCCCCTGGGTCACATTGGCAATGACTGGGCGGGGCGGGGGAGGGGGAGATGTTGCCTTCCTCTGCAGTGCCTGGGTGCAAGTCACTTGCCAGCATTATCTGTGTACACTCACTTAATCATTTTGCTGCCATTTCAGCAAATATTTATATTTCAGGGGCCTGAGGCACTGGTGCAGCTCCATCCCTCGTATACTCTGCCTGTGGCACATAATAGCCTAGTTGCCTGTGGACTGTAATACTTTGATCTAATTTCAGTTGTTGGGTTTAGTGTGTGAGTGCTGGGTGATGCTGGTGACCTGTGAGATACAGGAGGTCAGACTAGATGATCTGATGGTCCCTTCTGGCCTTAATCTCTGTGACTCTAAGTCTCAATTCTTGATTACCCAGAGATTCCCCATCTCTTATTTACAACTGTATAGTTTCACTTTTGTCTTTCGTTAATGTGCTGGTAGGTCTATGGTTGTAATTACTGCTAATGGCCAGGTGCAGAGAGAGGAACATGGAAACAATCTCACCTGTGAGGCTATTTTGCATCTATACAAGAACTAAACAAGAAGCACAGATGTGAGGCCAAACTTGCATTTTAATTTGGGGAGGGGTGCAGTAGAGGGGGCAGGAACCCCTTTGAAGTGAGACTGCCTGGTTGGGATGGGTTTCCACAGTGTTCCCTCACCATGGTGGCTAAGCTTACATTTTACTTTCTATTTAAAAAGCTTGATCAGTCTTTTTTCCCCCTCGAAATCCAATTTCTTTGATGAAAGTTGAAAGCAGCCACTGCTGCAGGCTCACATTATGTAAAGTCCCCATGGGCACACAGGTTGCACCAAAACAATTACTATTTCTACAAATCACCTTAATTACCACCTGGGAGATTTTCCATCACGCTCACCCAGGGAGGTGATTACTTTTAACTTTTACATCTCTTTTTATAATAAGAGTTTAATTGGTCCAATAAAATCTCCTGTTTAAGCTTTTTCAAATAAGAAAAAGTAAAGGTTAAAAGCAGTTGCCACTCTGGGCTACTGCTATGGGGAAACTTGCGTTATTGTAAGAGGAGCTCTGGGATGGGGGGAGGGTGGTATCTGTGGGGCAGCAGCAGAGGAGGTAGTCTTTAGGGTGCAGAGCACTGGGAACCTGATTTTCAGAGGAGCTGAACACCCACAGCTTCAGATGAGGTCCATGGCCAGTGCATTTTGATACACTTGTGAAGCCCAAGAAGACTAGGATCACGTGTTTATGGGATTAGCATCAGGACAAACCCAGAGGAAGAGTGCACAGGAGAAAATGGGTTTCAGGAGGAAAACCATGAATTACCATAGATTACTGTGAATTACATGGAAATACTCAACTTGCTTGCCGGGGCACACTGGGATGTCACTTATGCTGGTGTATAGGCATTTTTGCTATAAATTTCCCATCATTGCCATCACTGGTGGTAGTGCCACTGGTGGGACACTAGTGTAGAAAGGGCTTCAGCGGGGCACTGACACTGTAAGCCCCATTTTATCTCACCTCGCTCAGAGTAGGCCTATCCACCATGGTAATTAACATGCTGGTGGCTGCGGGTGCCGTGTGTATGGGCTCATCCTAGCAACCGCTGGCAGAAGCAGCAGTCGGAAATGTATGGTAAAAAATCCTAGAGTCGACCTGACCATGCTGTAAACCTGTACTTTTATTGCGGAATGCTGTTGGTATCGTCTAAACTACAAAAAAAAGTCTTGAAAAGAAATAATAACCTTACTTAGGGCAAAGCCTGCCCCTCTGTATTGGGGCCTTGGATCGCAGCCGAGCTGCACCAGTACTACTAAGCAGGGAGTGGGAGGATGTGGGGGTGCATGCAGGGGTCTGCACACCCATTCACTACCAAGGAGTCGGGGGGCAGGCCAGGAGGACAGACTTGTGTGCAAAGTATTTGCACTGAACTGCAAGCTGGGTCAAATTTAGCCTTATCTTTACAGGTTTGTGCATTCACAAACTCAAGCTTATGGCAATGCACAGACATAGGCTGGTGCTGTTCACACAGCTGCAGATCCTGTGGCCTGGGGGTAAGGATTCCTTCTTCTCCTGTCCCCTGCAGAATTCCTTAGCACATGGCTGACTTAGTTACTTACTGGGGCTATGTACAGGGCTCAGGGATTTAGGGGGAGATTTTTCAAGGCCTGAAAGGGAGTTATGTGTCAAGTACCCACTGAAAGTCAGTGGGAGTTGGGTGCCTAATGCCCTTTCTTTGCTTTGAAAATCTTCTCCTCAGCCGTTATTGCTTCACATGTTCAAGCATTACACAGACTTTAACTAAACTAGAGATGTCACAACAACACGGTGATTAAATGCAGCCCAAAATCATGGTCAGGTTAGGTATATTTATTCCTAATGCCAGGGTACCAACAAAAATGATAGATTCCTGTAATGTAAACTTGATAATTTTTGTTAAATAATTTACTGTACATTATATTCCCTCTTATTTTTTGGTGTATGTTTCTTATTTCTTCTCTCAGGCCTGGTCTACACTTAAAATTTATACTGGCATAGCAAAGTCAAGCAGGGGTGTGAAAAAATTACACCCCTTAGTGACTCAGCTATGCTGACAATCCCCTAATGTAAATGCAACTGTGCCAGCAAAAGAGTGCTTCTCTCTGCATAGCTAATGTCATTTGGCAAGGTGGTGTTTGTACACTGGAAGAAAAACTTCTGCCTGCATATGCTGCATCTACCCTGGAAGGCTATGCCATCATAGGCTCTGTTGTGTAGACATCGCTTCTCTCTCCCTTCTGAGAAAATAGAAAATCTTACATACTTTTTCTCTTGCAGTTTTTTCCTGTGTTCATATAAGATACATAAAAGGCAATAAAAAAAGAATGAAAACTAAATGGGATCAGCATTCAACCGAACCAAATGCCAAGGATCCAATTGGGAACATCTTTAGTAGAACAAAGTGTTTATATTTAAATTTTCAGCATGATCTTTGTTTACTATTTGGTACTGGTGAGATTACACAATGCTGGCACTGGCCTGCATCCTTTTGGATCCTGCAGCATGCTCCTCCTCATTTATATGAAATACACTGATATGTGCGCAGTCTCTCTCCGCTGAGTCTACATGTACAGGACAAGTTGTGAAGAGGAAGGGTCCTGAAGGAGCATGCCGGTCTCTTAAAGTGAAGAATCCCGAGATAGAGCATGTGCATCCAAAACCTCAGGGCCCCCATTTTCCTTCTGTAGTATGAATTCCTCATGTTGGTTTCGATGGCAGTCCCTGATATCCTGCCAGGAAAGAATCAGGCCCCAGAAGGTCAGGTTAATGGACGCTCTGGTGACCTAAACACATCTATGATTTATCTGGAAAATCTTGCTAGCTGTACAGTAACTCCTCACTTAGTCATCCCAGTTAACATTGTTTCCTTATTAGGTAGCTGATCTATTTGAGAACATACTCGTTTAAAGTCACGCAATGTTCCGTTATAAGGTTGTTTGGCTTGCCCCATTTCACCTGCCCGCCTGGCACTCTTGCGGGGAGCAGTGTTGGGGCGTGGGGGCTTGCCCTGCTCCACCCACCCGGCATTCCAGCAAATCTTTTGTTGTTTTTGTTGATTTCCTCAAGTGACTTTGACTTCAGAGCCTATTTGTTGTGTTCTCAGTGCCATTTTCCTTCCCACTGTAAAAAGCTGCCCTGTTATTGCTTCACAAGTGTAAGCATACTTGGGTGCTTGCAAAAAGACTTTTATGTACTTATAAATGGAGATTATTATGGTACAGGCTGGTTACTTGAATGCAGCACATTCTCAGACATTGTTTTATTTATATGTTGGGCTGTGTTGTCACATTTGTGGAACTGCAAGTAGATAAGGCTCTTTGTCCATGAAAAAGATGAAATAATCATTAGCTCAAGTGTCACCCATTCAAGGGTGTGAGGGAAAGGGCTGCTCTGCTGCATATGTAAGTGGGGGATTGGTCCCGTTATTGTGGGGAACTTTCCTGGCTTATACACTACCCTGGTGGAATTGGCTAGTGAAAGGATCCGAGTCCTCGCTCTCACTCCCTTTACCCAGAGGCCTGCCTGACGTCAAGGATTCCCCTGCCACTCTCCTGTGTGGCAGAGTCCTCATAACCCCGACAAGGCTGGGCCCAGGATTCCTTGTGGGCTCAACCCCCAGTCTTGTCGTGGTCACTTAGGATATGGGCCAGGGTGTCCCCACTTCAGGGTGCTCTCTCCGCTCTGGACGCTTCCCTAACCCCCTGATGATTGCCAGGGGCGGCTGGTTTGTATAACCCATTGAGATTATGTTCTGGTCCAAGTCCTGCCCCAACAGACTGCCTTGTAAGACTATACATACATATATATATTTAAAATAATGTAAAAATGTGAGGGCTCTGGGGTGGGGCTGGTGATGAGGGATTTGGGGTATGGGAGGGGCTCAGGCAGAGGGTTGGGGTGCAGGGGTGAGGGCTATGAGGTGGGGCTGGGGATGAGGGGTTCACAATACAGGAGAGGGCTCAGGGCTGGGGCTGAGGGTTAGGTGCAGGGGGATGAGGGCTCTGGCTGGGGATGAGGGGTTTTGGGTGTGGGAGGAGCTCAGGGCTAGGGCAGAGGGTTAGGGTGAGGGCTCTGCGGTGGGGCGGGGCTAGGGATGAGGAGTTTGGGGTGCAGGCAGGCTGCCCCGGGGCTGAGGCCAGAGAGGACGACTCCCCCCAGCCCTCTCCCCACCGGCAGCAGCGAGCCCCAGGGGAGGGGCCCCTCTGTTTCCCCCTGGCAGCACACTCACCTCGCACCATTGTCACTGCATGTGCTCCTAGGGCCCCTCTTAGGCCCAGGAAGCCCCCTTGCCTCCCCTGTGGTGAGTGCCGGGGGAGGAGGGCTGCATCCCATGTGTACCTCCTCCCCTGCTGCTGCCCCTCACTGTAGCCTCACTGGGGGTGGGGATGGGCCTGCCCCTTGCCCAGCGTGGGGCAGGAGCAGTGACTGTGGGTGGGGGACTCCCCTGTGCTGGTGGAGGGTCCCGCCGGAAAAGGAAATGGCCTGAGGCAGAAGGGCAGGGGCAGCCTGCCCTGGCACTAGTGGATGGGGGGCAATAGGATTCTGTGGCGGCAGCTGATGCTGGGAGCCAGCCAGCAGAGTGGAGGCAGTCCCCAGCCGCAGGGAAGAGGCAGGGATGATCAGGTGCCAGGGGGAGGTGCACATGGGCAGCAAGTGGGGGCCGGGGGACACTCGGGGGAAGTGCGCGGGAGTGGCAGGTGGGGCCGGGGGAGAGCCCCGACCCCAAACATTGGTGGAGCTGGGCCCCCGTGCCCTGAATGTTGCTGGAGCCCAGGCACCACGGGCCCATATAACTCGCCGCCCTAATGATTGCATATAGTTCAAACAAATACAATTTATTAAACAGCACTCAATTTTTAAAAATAAGGGAAAAAATGGGATAGGTTAAAGGAAAACACATAATGCTGCTCTGTGGCATAGGGACGTCACAAACAGCTGTCTCTGGAATGTAAGGGCAGTTCACAGCCTGTTCCTCACACGTCCCCCCCCAGGCCTCCCTCCCAGGCCTTGGCTGTGCTGCAGGGGTGCCGTGGATCAGTCTCTTGCTCTGCGGGTGGCTAGATGCCTTCAGGCTCTATGTAGCAGGACCCTTCTTCCCAGTGTCACTCCCCCAACCCCCATTGGGGTATGATTCCCCTCCCCCGCCGCCAAGTCTGGCCTGCAAGGCCTCTTGGCTGGGGCAACTCCCTGTGCTGGGCTCTCTGCCCAGGGTCCCCCTCATTCTCTGTAAACTGCAGCCCAGTACAGCTGGGGTTGGTTAATTTCAGCTGAGCCTCCCTTTCTTGCCAGCCTGGATTTGAGCCAACAGGTTAGTGAAAGGAAGAGCCAGAGCCAGGGGGAAGAGGACATTCACCTGACCTGAGCTCGGCTCTGCAGGGAGCCAAGAAAGTAGGTTTAAAAACAAAAATCCGCTAGCCAGACCCCTTCCCCATCCCCCCGCGGTTCCAGGGTTTGATTTCTGAAAACAATTGGGCAGCTAACCCTGGCCAAGCCTGGGGAAGGAGTAAAGGGGAGTCGAAATCAAGCTAGCTCCACCTTTGATCCTGTAGTAAGGGCTTTATCTCTGAAGGCACGGTGCCCCCCGCCCCATTGGGCATATGGCCATGTCTCATCCCATTCCACCCCACCTTTCATCTGTGCGACTCTCCTCGCCAGCTAACCTGCCTTCCCACCCACCTCCCGCCCTTCCTGCTTCATTAACCATCTTTCCCTGCATCACAGGGTGCGCTACCTCCTACGGAGCAGCAAGAAAGAACACATTTGGGTAAAAACAAGCCCTGGCTAATGTGCTGCTCTCTCCAAAGTGTGCCTGGCTTTAGCAAAATATCTAATTAGCCTCCACAAACTTCTTTTCCTCGCCTGCAGATTATGGTGATCTCAACCCAAGAAGCCCTGGAATGCGATTCCTTCTGAAGACAGGCTCAGTTGAGACATAATGACATTGACTTGGTGTGCAAAAGAATGTAGTAAGAAGAGCGTGGAATGGATTTTATTAACACTGTTGAGCTGCTTGTGAATGATTTTGTGACTATACTTGCCTGGGCGCATACACGTAGATACAATTCTGTGGAAATTTTGTTTAGAGACATTTTTGACTCCTTTGGAGTGCTTAAACAGCTACATCTAACGACTTTTCGGGGTTTGCCTGGTGACTTCCAGCTATGTGGAATTGGCAACACTGCTTTCTCCTTAGCTCAGCCCCACTCTGGCCCAGGCAGTTTCAGCTTACATGGAGGATGGGGCCCTCCTGGCCTCCTGACTCCTTCATAACCTGCCTGCCCTGTAAATCAGGCTGACCTGAAGCATTGGCCTCTCCCCATTTCCCCTGGGGACTGTCAGTCTCAGGGTCCTGATTTCCCACCAACCCTTCCCCTTTCTTTTGGTACTGGGAGCTAGCCAACCAAAACCCCCCACTAAGTTTTAGTAGCAGGCCAACAGTCCCCTTACACATAGGAGACCGAAGAAACATGCACAGTAGGGTTTTTTCTTAAAGGCACAGTGAGCCTAAATCTATATGATATTTGTTACTTTTTTTTTCTTTTGCAAGTGCATTGGACTACAAAACAGATGGTGAAGAATTTCCATTGAAACTTTTTTTCCAATGAAAAATTGGGTTTCCAACTAAACTAAAGTAATCACAAAAAGTATCTGCTTTCTGTGGAAAATTTTAATTTTTTTGTCCAAAAAAAAAAAAAAAAGAATGTCTGAAATGGAGTCCGAAATGCTGCTGCGGTGCATTATGGGAGTTGTAGTTCATGTTCCTGGTGCTCCCAGTTTCCTCTGTGGGCTTGGCTTCCCAGCTGGACTTCACCTACTCTGATGCACAAGCTCCCCTCACTAAGAGAGTGCATCCTGGGAAATGTAATCCAACCTGGGAGCCTGGCCTATAGAGGAAAATGAGAGCATGAGGCACCAGAACTACAACTCCCATGAGGCACCTCAGCAACATTTCCAAATTGAAATATTTCAGGTTGTGGATGAAATATTTTGGATTTCAATTTTTTGCTGAAACCTGAATATTTTTTTCACTTTCAGTAAAATACTCCCATGGGGAGGGGGGCATTTTCTGACCAACTCTGCCATGAGGTCTTTTTAAAAACAGGTTTTGACTGTATGTAGAGGTTGCTTCCAAGAAGATGGAAAATCTCTTGTCTCAATTTCAAAAGACTGCTGTATCGACATTGCTTTATATCTCATTTATAAGACTAATGATCCAACGGAAGAATTTCATGTGATGTGGGAGGAATGCATCTCTTATACAAAGAAAACACAGATGTTGAACTGACAGATGCACAAGATTCATTGATTTCTATGGAAATGCTCCAGATTTACACTGGAGGGAGTTCAAAATCAGGCCCCACAACAGGACTGACATGCAGGCAGGAAAGACTCTGCATGCCTGTACTCATGATCCTGGTGAATTCATGCCGCTGGGTTTACAGTTGAGGGTTACCCAATGAATTCAATTTTAATAGTTGCAGTTCTTGTTTGGGGGCCCAGATAAACAGACTTACAGACATGGTGAATGCAGTATTGCCGACCCCAGCTGTTCAAAAATCATGGGTCAGGCACCAAAAATCATAAGATTTTGGTTTAAAAATTAAGAGATTTTTTTTAAAAATAGTACGCTTGGGGCTTTTTGGTTTTTGAGCCTTTAAGGGGTACTCAGATCACATTTCCTCTGCAAACATGAGGCCTGGAAACTTACTTTTTAAAAAAGAGAGTTGAGATTGTCACAACTCGGAGCTGAAAGCTTGAAGGAAAATATCTAACGTCACAAAACTTGTGATGCAATCATGAGCTTTGGCAACACTGTGAAGGGAAATGTCTTTATGATAGGTTATATTTTGGGGAGTCTCTTTATTATTTATGTATTATGTGTTAGGTGCTGCACAAAACACAAACATAAAGGAAGTCCCTGCTCTGAACAGCAAACAATGTAAGGATCCAATCCTGCAAATACTATCTATGAAGTATAGTGCTTTCAAACATGAATAGTCCCATTATCTTCACAGTAATGAGCACTATACTGGTATTTAGTATTTACTTAATCAGAGCCTGAAAGACAGACACGCAAAGATGGGATGCATTGGGAAATACAGTGGCAGGCATGGCTTAATAGTGGTTTGGGGTTTTTTATCATTGTTTTAAATTATAAGATCCCATCTTGTGGGCCTCACTGAATAAGCATTTTTAAGGGAATCTTGAATACCAAGGCCACCCTTATTCAGAACTGAGTAATACCTCACCCCATGAGTAAGTTCCACTGAAATCAATGGGACAGTCCTCAGAATAAGGGACTATTTGATGTAAGAATGCCAATATCTAGTTCCCACAGAATGGTCTCCTGTGGCCGTGCCCCTTTACTCTATTACATAATTTCCCTTTTAATCACACAATAGCCATCATTGCATGAATGCTCATGGGCGGGACCCATTCTAGTATTTTTTGAGATGGAAGGGTGATTAACCATAACTCCTGCAATAAAAGACTTGCATAGTGGGTGTGGGGAATTTGTTGTTCCTCTCCCATGTCTGGAACCAGTGGTGTCACCTTAGTCAAATGCTGAAATTCTCCTGCGTAAATCAGCTAAGAATAGCAAGATTGGTGTGGAGTTGCACTGTTATGATTTATTAATACTGAATTTTGTCCTGGTGATTGGGGTACTGTATTACTATATTGGGTTAACTCAACAGGGACGTTGGGAAAACAAGCAAAAAGTGGAAACAATGGTTCATAGTAAGCCACCCACAGTAAACACTTGAGGATTGTTACAAGATAATGGCAGAACCATTGACTTTGAGGCGTCTGGCTTGACCTCTTGTGGAGCCTACAAAACTGGTTCAGACAAGAAGGACAAAAGCCTGGAAACTCACAAGAAGAAAGGATCCCTGGTGGGTTTTAAAGGGACTCCCTCTCTAGAGTTGTTGTTGAGGAGCTGTAAGTCTGTCTATATGGGCATTGCTGGGGCATCTGAAGAAGTTAGGTCTGCCTAGGCTATCATGAGGCATGGGAAGCAATATAGGTAGACCTGCATGTAGATTGTTGTTTTAAAATCTTTTTATCTAAATGCTTTGTTTGTACTGTTGAAATGAAACAAGAGTTTGGTTTAAGAAGGTTATGTGGTCGCTATACTCACTTTTGGTCACAAACTCTTGAAGGGAAGAACCTCAGGTGCCAGAACCCAATCAGACCTGCAGGGTAAGCACAGTCAATCCTCCGAATACTGAAGTCCAGGGCCCATTTTGCGAGTTGAAGAATCATATGATTCCATCCCAGAAGTGGTAAAGGTCCGAGGCCTAAGACCTGAGGGGGTGCACACAGAAAGATCAGGAAGGAGACATTGGAGCAGCTAACCCTGAAAGTGTTACTACAATTAGTTATTAATGAGACAGGAGAGAGTGAACCAAGGGGTACGCTAGAGTTATTGCTGAGAGGTGATGGAATAAGTCAGTGAGCTTGACAATTGAACAGAAAAGTCCAGCCAGGAAGTGCATTTTTTTTCATAATATACTGCATCTGGAGGTTCCAGCTCGATTGGCTAGCACAGAGAAGAGGATTACTGTTTATATGGCAATTTGGGTTTTATTTTGTGTTAGAGAGAACTTGCATTTTATTACAATGAACCTAGTAGTGGGGGGTGTTTATTAAGTTAATGATTTTAAGGCCAGATCCACTAGTATGCGCCAACTGGTCTGCACTGCTCCAATGATGAAAAGCAGCAATAAACCTGGTGTAACTGGCCAGTTAAGCTGAGTTTATGGCTGTTTTGCATCACTGAAGCAGCACAAAGCAGCCAGAGTATACTGATGAATGTGGTCCTTAAAGTCTACTGGGAATTACAGATAGGAGATCATGTTTAGCATCACTATACTCAAGCAATCATAAAAAGAAATGATTGTAACCTTTTAAGAACCAGGATGAAATACTGGCTCCTCTGAAGTCAATGATAAAACTCCTATTGACTTCAGTTGAGTCAAGATTTCACCTAATAATGAGAGGTTTTTTCCCTTTTAATTGTCAGTACTAACGTTGTAAATATTGACCACATGCTTGGTTTCAAATGGGCTTGACAGGCAAGAATAATTTAAAACGATGGGAATAAAGAACCATGCCTATAGCTACGTCTAGGATGAATTCATATTTCCCTCACTACTCTGATCTGAACCAGAAAAGACTTTCAGAAGCTATTTGTGTTGGTCTTTAATCATGAGGAACTCAGTGTTAGTTTTTACTGAAAATTCTCAGCCTGCTTTTCCCATCACCTCAGCTAAAAGGAAATGAATGTCTAGAACCTGGATGTTTTCCAGCCAATTTTCTTTCCATATCTGAAGGCATCTCATGTTCATGAAGCCCCTAAAATGCTATTGTGATCAAAATTATACAGTTTTAGATTTGGGTAAATAATAAATCCTGGGGATGTGTGCAGGTCCTGACATTGGGATGTGTTTGGGTTTGTGTTCGTACCTGCCTGATTTAGTTTTTTCTTCTGGAGGAGTGTAAAAGAGGTGGGGTCTTACTGAAAGAGAGACAAAGGCCTTTTGAAGCGTGTAACTAATTATTTATATCCCTCATCCCAGGCTCAACACTTTTACTCACGGTGAGCACAACTCACCGACCAGCCTGTCCTCCCACTGCCTCTCCCACCCTAAACCAGTCCGTTTCTTATGGTCTGTTAGGTAAAGGGAATTAGGTGCTTGACTATCTTTAAAGCTGCCAATTGGATGATGGGTGCAACTTAGCACAAATGTACTCTGGACGCAGAAGCAGCACACGCACCATTGTTCACTTTGCACTTGTCAAAGCCCGGAGCTGTGGTATTATGCACTTTCTAACGTCCAACATCAGGCACCGGGATGTCCAAATCACTGCTGTCACCAGCACACTGATTGCTGCCACATTTGGCATGCTGACAAGGCGAACAAAGCACACTGCTGCCATTCAGCTCAGAATTGTAAAGAGCTCTAAATCTCCTTCCATCCCCTGACAAGGCTTCCTCTGGCTGAAATTTGGCAGTTCTGGAAAAGTGCCAGGTCATGGCCAGGAAGGGAGCCCAGGCAGAGTCTAGAGATGAGAGAGCCAGGAGAGGCAAAGCCAGCAGTCTCGTGAGTCGGCAGCACCAGGAGCCAGTATTATTATTTTCTGCATAAAGTCATTTTAAAGTTACAGTGAAACCCTGGTTAACTGAAACAACAATGTCCTTCAACAACAGGAGGGTTGTTTTTTTTAAAAAGGCATGGATTATCTATATAGCTTGTTAGCTGATTCTCCAATTATCCATCAAGGGTGGAGCCCAGGAAAAAGAGACAGGGGACCAAGTAAGAGGCAAAGTGTCAAGGACTGTGGGGAGAACAATTTAGCATCTGGCGTACCTAAAGTGCTTCAGCTAGATTGTTCCTCTCATGCGTCTTGTATTCTGCCTCTTCTCCAGCTTCTTCCCCCTGAACTCCCCCACTTCTGGGTAATAACATACTTCATGTTTACAGCCCGCTCCAGACAGGAATCTAAAATCGCTTTATAAACATTCATGCATTTAAACACCACCAGTGAGGTAGGCGGAGTATGTTTTGTGAACCCCATTTTACATCTGGGGAAGCTGAGGGTTAGAGAACTGTGCTTATTTCCCAAAAGTCACACAGGAAATTTGTGGCATGGCTGGGAATTGAACCCAACTTTCTTGATGCCCAGCTCTGTGGTTAACTGTAAGGCCTCCTTGCCTGAGACCTTCAGAGAATCAAGATTGTACTGTACATTGAAAGCTGATAATAATATTAAAGAACAACAAGCTTCTCCGTCCTCTGGGTTTACCCGTATGTGACTTCTATGTCTGTCTAGGTTAGGCCTGCAGCTGGTGGTATGAAGGCTAATTGCTACATACACATGGAGCTCCACTGATTTCAGTGGGGGTCCATCCAAGCAGATTAGTCCACGTACATAGGTGCTATCAATAGCAAGATCAGGATCTGTGATTGTAAGGTCCCTGGGTCAGGTTCTATCTCACATTACATCTTGTCGGGTGCTGAGCATATAGTCAACACTACAGTAATGACAGTGTTCATGATCACACTTTATATTAAGGGTACATGTGGACATTTATGAATGGTTCATAAACGACTAATATCTTATAAGCACGACACATATAGGGGTAGTAAAGGTTATAGATGGTTATAAACATATCAGTAAAAAGGTTTTTAGATGTTTATAAACAATTGATAAACGATTCATTCAAATATTATTTTAAAAATATTATTCATTATCTTGTTATTTAGAAATGTACCCTTCATATAAAGTGTGATATCATACCAATAATAATCAATTAATAGATTAAATACCTTGCATGCTTGCTGTTTCTGGTATCACACTGTATAGACAACTACGTTAACAAGTTCCAAATAAATCTCTTAAAGAAAACTAGTTATTTTTATCTAGTGCTCTCCAGTTAAACCAATTTTTGCCTGTTCAGTCCTGTTGAAGTTAAAATAAAGTCTAAATGGTATTTGCTTAAACCTAAAAGGCCCCCAATTTTTCTTTCTTATCTCAGTCCTCTGGGTTATCTTCTTGCTGTCATTACTCACCACACATAATCACTTTCACACTAGGAAGCACCCTGGGTCAGACATGAGCCAAATATTTGGAAATCTGCTTTATTTGCCAAAAAATACACCCAGTTTTGGGAGTGGGAGTTAATAAGCCAATGGACAGAAGCTTTTTACATCCTTTTTACATCCAATGCTCGTTACTTCACGTAGTGCTTACTGTTGTGAGTAAGCCCATTGACTTCAATACTATTCATGGTAAAATACTATGCCAAGTAGTAAGGGTGAAATCCTGGCCCCACTGAAGCCAATGGAAAAATTCCCATTGATTTCAATGAGGCCAGGATTTCACCCTAAGGGTTTGTCTACACTGCAATTAAACTCCATCAGCTGGCCAGTGTTAGCTGACTCGGGCTCATGGGGCTTGGATTCACGGGGTTGTTTAATTGCAATGTAGATGTTTGGACTCAGGCTGGAGCTCACGTTCTGGGACCCTACCCCTTGTGGGGTCCCAATGCCTGGGCTGCAGCCCAAGTCTGAATATGTACAACTCAGTTAAATAGCCCCTTAGCCTGAGCCCCATGAACCCAAGTCAGCTGGTACAGGCCAGCTGTGGATTTTTAATTGCAGTGTAGACATACCCTAAGTGTTTCCAGGATCAGGCTCTGCCTTTTTAAAAAGATGAACAAAAATGCTTCTCCTCTGGATAAAACTTACTTTGCTACTCCACTTTCTTGTAGACAGGACAGAGCAAACTGGGAATCTCATTACTCAACTCATTACTTTCTTTCATGCACCATGGGGGACAGCTGTTCCATAACATAACAGAGGGCAACCCTTCCCCAGGTGTGATCAAGCTCTAAAAACCTCATCACATCTTACTGTCATATCAATTCCAGATGTCACAGACAGTCCTGTAAATCAAACCAGAGGCAAACTTTTCAGAGAGTGCAGTTTGCAGACAATACACTTCAAACCTTTCAAAAGACTCCAGTTCACATCCCCAGTTCTTCTTTATTTATTTGTGTCTGCTTTTCTTTGTTCAGGTTATATACCGAGCTCTGTCACCACCGTATTCGGCTGAGGATCCATACAGCGCTGAAGCTCAGGCACAGTTGAAGATCACCAATCTTCGAGTGCAGCTGCTTAAGCGACAGGCCTGTCCCTGTCACGGCAATGACCTGAATGCAAAGCCTCAGCAGTTCATACACTATGCAATCTACGATTTTATTGTAAAGGGAAGCTGCTTTTGTAATGGCCACGCTGATCACTGTGTGCCTGTTGCTGGATTTATACCTGTCAAGGCGGCAGGAGTCTTCCATGTGGTATGTATGACCTGTGTAAGCTTTACCCTAAGAGAGACAAGAAATACAGCAGAGTTGCTTTTTGTTTTCTTGTTTTTATATATAATATTCATAGATTCCAAGGCCAAAAGGGACCATTGTCTGACCTCCTCTATAACACAGGCCATAGAAATTCCCCAAAATAATTCCTACAGCAGATCTTTTAGAAAAACATCCAATCTTGATTTTAAAATTGTCAATGATGGAGAATCCAACCCAACCTGTGGTAAATTGTTCCATCACTGTCAAAAATGTACACCTTGTTTCCAGTCTGAATTTGTCTAGCTTCAACTTCCAATATAATTTATGTGTATAACCCTAGTCAAATGGTATTCCCCAAAATCAAAACAAACTGAACCAAAGCAATGTTCTAATAAGGGATGGCTTAGTGATCTAAGCATCAGGTTTGAACTACTTTAACTTCCTGGTGCCATAGTTGAAAGCTGGGCAGGGTCAATTCAGATCCTCATCCTTTCAAAGAAGATAAATGACTTATCTGCAGTATATTATTGTGTCTCTTTCAGATGAAACCTTAAAAACTAAAGTCACTTCCCGCCCCCAACCTTCCACCTAAACCCTTACTAAAAAAAGAGGAAATTAATACAATCCAACCAAATAAAACCTACCAAAGCAGAGTTTAGACCCCCCAGAAGACAGAAGAGACAGGGACTCCATGAAGTGATCAATGGCTCCATGTCTAGTTGGCAGCCGGTGTCAAGTGGAGTGCCCCAGGGGTTGGTCCTGGGGCCGGTTTTGTTCAATATCTTCATAAATGATCTGGAGGATGGTGTGGATTGCACTCTCAGCAAATTTGCGGATGATACTAAACTGGGAGGAATGGTAGATACGCTGGAGGGCAGAGATAGGGTACAGAGGGACCTAGACAAATTGGAGGATTGGGCCAAAAGAAACCTGATGAGGTTCAATAAGGATAAGTGCAGGGTCCTGCACTTAGGACGGAAGAACCCAATGCACAGCTACAGACTAGGGACCGAATGGCTAGGCAGCAGTTCTGCGGAAAAGGACCTAGGGGTTACAGTGGACGAGAAGCTGGATATGAGTCAGCAGTGTGCCCTTGTTGCCAAGAAGGCCAATGACATTTTGGGATGTATAAGTAGGGGCATAGCAAGCAGATCGAGGGACGTGATCGTTCCCCTCTATTCGACATTGGTGAGGCCTCATCTGGAGTACTGTGTCCAGTTTTGGGCCCCACACTACAAGAAGGATGTGGATAAATTGGAGAGAGTCCAGCGAAGGGCAACAAAAATGATTAGGGGTCTGGAACACATGACTTATGAGGAGAGGCTGAAGGAACTGGGATTGTTTAGTCTGCAGAAGAGAAGAATGAGGGGGGATTTGATAGCTGCTTTCAACTACCTGAGAGGTGGTTCCAGAGAGGATGATTCTAGACTATTCTCAGTGGTAGAAGAGGACAGGACAAGGAGTAATGGTCTCAAGTTGCAGTGGGGGAGGTTTAGGTTGGATATTAGGAAAAACTTTTTCACTAGGAGGGTGGTGAAACACTGGAATGCGTTACCTAGGGAGGTGGTAGAATCTCCTTCCTTGGAAGTTTTTAAGGTCAGGCTTGAGAAAGCCTTGGCTGGGATGATTTGATTGGGGATTGGTCCTGCTTTGAGCAGGGGGTTGGACTAGATGACCTCCTGAGGTCCCTTCCAACCCTGATATTCTATGATTCTATAATTCTAAGTCTGCTCGGGATTTTGCTTTGCTATTACATGGAAGGCACTCAGATACTACAGTGATGGGTGACAATATAAAACCCTAAGACAGATAGATAAGCTAGATGCTGGCTCTATATAGACTTTAAAGTTCGTACAGTACTTCTTGTAAGAGTCAGACTTTTCACATTATTCTGCAGCAGGCTGTGCACCAGTTGGCTGCCATCCTCCATCCCAGAGATGGCTGCATGTGTGTAGTTTGTGAAAGGCTTTGGGATCCTGTAGCGGCACAGGACGTAGCAAACAGAGCTGTAAACAGGGGAGTTTCAGTGGGAGTTTGTAAGGGGAGTTTGTATTGTGGTACTTGTTTGGGGTTTGTTTTTGCTGTGGGTGGTGGTGTTTTGGTGTGGTTTGTGTTTCCCAGATTAACAGGATTTATGTGGGAAGGCTATGACAGATACAGAGGTAGCAGTGGGAGTGACTCATGTAGTGGAAGACAGAGTGAAGATGACTGGATGTGGAAGCTGCGGTATGTACATGATCCTGGAGGGGGTACCTGGTAAGAGTTTTGTCTGCATGAAATGCCATCTGATAGAGCTGATGGAGGAAAAGATCTGAGGTTTGGAGATGCAGGTGGAAAGTCTGGTTGAGTTTAGAAAGGGGTTCGAGCAGATTTTATGGAGCAAAGACATGAGGTATCTGAAGGGGAAAGCTCAGACTTGCAGGTGGAAGCAGGACTGAGGAATTCTGAAGGGAGACTGAGTGAGGAAAGTGGTCAGTGGAAGCATGTGACTAAAAGAACCAGGCAGAGGAAAAGACGGGCTAGTGAAGGAGAAATAGAGCTCAAGAACAGGTTTGCAGAGTTGGAAAATGAAGAAGGGGCTCAGCAGGTAGTCACTGAAGGTGCATGGGCAAGGAAGAAGAGAAGAGTGGCTAGTCCTATAGAAAAAGGGGAAGAGTCAATGGAGACTACACCAAATATGAGCCCCAGGAGGATACAGGATGGGTTGAAGAGGATTACAAGGGAGAATAGGAATGGAAAGAACTTGCAGCCAGAGGGAACAGGGGATAGACTGGAGAATAGCACCGTCATCAGGAAAAGGCAGGTCTATGTGATCGGGGACTCTTTACTGAGAAGAATAGACAGGCCTGTAACCAGAGCTGATCCAGAGAATAGAAGGGTGTGCTGTCTTCCAGGTGCTAAGATATGGAATATAGACCTGAGATTGAAAAGGATCCTAAAGGGAGCAGGAAAGAATCCCCTAATTATCCTTCATGTGGGAACAAATGATATGGCTAGATTCTCACTGGAAAGTATTAAGGGAGACTATGCTAGGCTGGGGAAGACGCTTAAGGAAATCGAGGCTCAGGTAATCTTTAGTGGGATTCTGCCTGTTCCTAGAGAAGGGCAACAAAGGTGTGACAAGGTTATGACTATCAACACATGGCTTAGGCAGTGGTGCTATCAGGAGGGCTTTGGGATGTATGGCCACTGGGAGGCATTCATGGAGAGAGGACAGTTCTCTCTCTTTCCTTCATCTGAGTAGGGAAGGAAATAGACTTCTAAGATGGAGGTTGGCACAACTGATTAAGAGAACTTTAAACTAGGAATTTGGGGAAGATGGTTGGGAGATGTCCAGGTAATCTCCACGCCGGATTTTAGAATTGAGAGGGAAGAAAACGAAATAAGAAAGGATACAGCCATGGGTAGGAGAATGTACATAAGGAGGAAGGGCAGTGTGGATACCAGTCTAATAGGTTATACTGGCTGTAGAATGACTGTGCCTAATAGGGTACAGAATGTGAGCGAGGCCAAACAGCAAAAATTAAGATGTTTGTACACCAATGCAAGGAGCCTAGGTAACAAAATGGAGGAACTAGAGCTACTGGTGCAGGAAGTGAAACCAGATATTATAGGGATAACAGAAACCTGGTGGAATAGTAGTCATGACTGGACTACAGGTATTGAAGGGTATGTGCTGTTTAGGAAAGACCGAAATAAAGGTAAAGGTGGTGGAGTACCATTGTATATCAATGATGAGGTAGCCTGTAAAGAAATAAGAAGCGATGGAATGGATAAGACAAAGTCTGTCTGGGCAAAAATTACATTGGGGAAGAAAACTACTAGAGCCTCCCCTGAGATAGTGCTTGGGGTGTGCTATAGACCGCCGGGATCTAATTTGGATATGGATAGAGCCCTCTTTAATGTTTTTAAGGAAGTAAATACTAATGGAATCTGCGTGATGATGGGAGACTTTAACTTCCCAGATATAGACTGGACAATGAGTGCTAGTAATAATAATAGGGCTCAGATTTTCCTAGATGCGATAGCTGAAGGTGGGTGGATGGATTCCTTCATCAAGTAGTTGCTGAACCGACTAGAGGGGATGCCATTTTAGATTTGGTTTTGGTGAGTAGTGAGGACCTTATAGAAAAAATGGTTGTAGGGGATAATCTTGGTTCAAGTGATCATTAGCTAATTCAGTTCAAACTGAACAGAAGGATTAACAAAAATAAATCTGCAACTAGGGTTTTTGATTTCAAAAGGGCTGACTTTCAAAAATTAAGGAAATTAGTTAGGGAAGTGGATTGGACTGAAGAATTTATGGATCTAAAGGCAGAGGAGGCCTGGGATTACTTTAAATCAAAGCTGCAGAAGCTATCGGAAGCTTGCATCCCAAGAAAGGGGAAAAAATTCATAGGCAGGAGTTGTAGACCAAGCTGGATGAGCAAGCATCTCAGAGAGGTGATTAAGAAAAAGCAGAGAGCATACAGGGACTGGAAGATGGGAGGGATCAGCAAGGAAAGCTACCTTATTGAGGTCAGAACATGTAGGGATAAAGTGAGACAGGCTAAAAGTCAAGTAGAGTTGGACCTTGCAAAGGGAATTAAAACCAATAGTAAAAGGTTCTATAGCCATATAAATAAGAAGAAAACAAAGAAAGAAGAAGTGGGACCGCTAAACACTGCGGATGGAGTGGAGGTCAAGGATAATATAGGCGTGGCCCAATAGCTAAACAAATACTTTGCCTCCATCTTTAATAAGGGTAAAGAGGATCTTAGGGATAATGGTAGCATGACAAATGGGAATGAGGATATGGAGGTAGATATTACCATATCTGAGGTAGAAGCGAAACTTGAACAGCTTAATGGGACTAAATCGGGGGGCCCAGATAATCTTCATCCAAGAATATTAAAGGAATTGGCACATGAAATTGCAAGCCCATTAGCAAGAATTTTTAATGAATCTGTAAACTCAGGGGTTGTACCGTATGATTGGAGAATTGCTAACATAGTTCCTATTTTTAAGAAAGGAAAAAGAAGTGAAGGAACACTTCAGGAAGAAGGGAAGGAATTTTCCTACGGGGCAGATTGGAAGAGGCCCTGGAGGTTTTTCGCCTTCCTCTGTAGCATGGGGCACGGGTCACTTGCTGGAGGATTCTCTGCTCCTTGAAGTCTTTAAACCACAATTTGAGGACTTCAATAGCTCAGACATAGGTGAGAGGTTTATTGCAGGAATGTGTGGGTGAGATTCTGTGGCCTGCGTTGTGCAGGAGGTCGGACTAGATGATCATAATGGTCCCTTCTGACCTTAGTATCTATGAATCTATGAATATGGATTTAAGATTTTTAAATGTGTGGATTATCATATAAAAGCATGTATCTGCCTGCCTAGAGTGGAGTAGAACATGGACACACTCAAAACAGGTAACGCCTGGATCTGCAAGTCTAACTGGACTCTTTGAATGTTAACTGAAGGTTAAAGTAAATAAGATGTTGTTCACCAGCATTTTAACTATCTTGTCGCCAAATTTAATCTGAAAACAGTGCATTAGTCACTAGAGGTCTGATCCAAAGCCCATGGAAGTCAAAGGGAATCTTTCCATTGACTGCAATGGACTTTGGATCATGCCCTTGCTGAGGATTGCCCTCTGCTTACTATCAACAGCACAACCATCTCAGGAAGTATTAGTGGGGAAAGGCAGGTTAACCAAATGCTGTAGGTGAGGAAATCTGGCATCTGGCCAGCTCCTTGGGGAAAGAATAGAACACTCTCATTTGAGTTAAATTATAGCCTCAAACATGAAGAAGATGGCATGTTTCCCCATAACAGAGCTAGTCTTGTCATCTGAAGATCCACAAATCTGAAAGCATGCCACAGTTTGGTAAGTCTGTTTCAAGTAGCAATACTCTGGTCTTCACAGCTGTTTTTAGAGTGAAATTCTTTGAAAGGAGCTGTTTCCTTGGGATTATTTTATTACAATACAGTTGTGTGGGAGCATGTCCAAAAGCATAGTTGAGAGTTATAACAGAAGTTGTAGCCATACACACTTCATATGTAAGCAGAGTCTGGATGAGCTGTCCCCTGACATCAAGTGGTGAGCTGTGGGAAAAAAAGACTTCAGAAGCTGATCTCGTTTGCATGGACACATCCACCCTCCCTAGGTGCTCAGATGATGGGACTGCTTGCCCAAATGTTGGATCCCCAGTCTCCTTGTTATTGCGGCAGGAGTAATAAAGGGTCGCTATCCTTGTTGTGCGAACCAAAGGCAGCAGAACTGTACCTGGCATACCCCAATGGAGGGACTCACCCTCAACTGAACAGCACTCGCTAGGCAGGGGACATGGGTTCCAAAGCCCAATGAGTTGAGAGAAGGTAGGGACAGGTACTTGTATCTGGTGGTGTGGGCCCTGTTTAAGGGTTCTAGATACCACTTGGCCCTTCCTCTCTCCATGGTATAATAAAAGAGCGAATTTAGACTCAATTGAGAGTCGTGTTACATGCTACAGAAATGAAATCACTCATACCTAGGTCTAAGTCAGAGGTGGGCAAACTACAGCCTGCGGGCCTGTCCTGCCTGGCTCCTGAGCTCCTGGCCTGGGAGGCTGTTCCCCCTTCCCTGCAGCCACACTGCCATGCGGTGCAATGCTCTGGGTGGCATGGCTGCAGAGCCCAGCCTGACCAGGTGCTCTGTGCTGCGTGGTGCGGTGAGGCTGCCTGTCCTGGTGCAGCCATGCTGCCGGCCACCGGTGCTCCAGGCAGCGTGGTAAGGGGGCAGGGAGCGAGGGGGTGGGGTTGGAAAGAGGGCAGGGGAGTTCGGGGGACGGTCAGGGGCATGGATAAGGGTCGGAGGGCAGGGAACGGGGGTTGAATGTGGGCAGAGGTTCCAGGGGGGCAGCCAGGAAGGAGAGGGGGGTTGAATGGGGTGGTGGAGGGCAGTTAGGGGAGTGGTTGGATGGGTCAGGTGTCCCGGGGGGGCAGTCAGGAAGGACGTGGGGGTTGGATGGGGCCGCGGGGGGGCAGTTGGGTCGGGGAGTCCGGGGGCGGTCAGGGGACTGAGAGCGGGGGGGGGGGTGGATGGGGCAGGGGTCCCTGGGGGGCTGTCAGGGAATGGGGGGTGGATGGGGCAGGAGTCCCAGGGGCGCCGTCAGGGGGTAAGAAACGGGGGGGTCGCATAGGGAGTGGGGGCCGGGCCATGCCTGGCTGTTTGGGGGGGCACAACCTCCCCTAACCGGCCCTCCATACAATTTCAGAAACCCAATACGGCCCTCAGGCCAAAAAGTTTGCCCGCCCCGGTCTAAGTATTAGACCTACTTTGGAACAGTGTCTCTATTGCAAGAGACTGCCCAGTGTGCACCTGCAGTGAGGCTCCCCTGCTTTTAACAGCTGAAATCACTGAGAGCTGTGTTAAGTGTGAGGGTGGGCCCTGAAGACATCTTACCAAGTGGGCAACTGGTGGAGGGGTGTGGCAAGCGGCCAGCAGAGAAGCTGGTGGAGAGGGCCAGAGCAGAGCCCCGCAGAGGTGTGGCAATCAGCCATTGGGGTGATGAGTGAGTGCCTGAGCAGTGCAGCATGTAAGGTGCCTCCTTAGCCCCCTGCCTTCCACACAGGGTGGGAAGTGAACTCTGCAGATGAACCTCTGAACTTTGGGGCTGCACTGGCCAAGGACAGCAACTTTGAGTGGGGTACAGAGAAGGGACAGGTGCATTAAAGAGACTTTTGGATTGCTGGACTTAAGACCCTGAGGAGAAAAGGACACTGCCCAACTTACTTGGGGGTGGGTCTTTTGCTCATGGTTTGTGTTTATGAGCCCTAGTTGTGGTGTTTTCCCAAATTAATGTTGAGTTAATTCCCTCCTTTTATTAAAAGTTTTTGCTACACTCAGACGCTGTGCTTACGAGAGGGGAAGTATTGACTCTTAGAGGCGCCCAGGGGGTGGTGTGTAATTGTCCCAGGTCACTGGGTGGGGGCTCAAGCCGGTTTTGTGTTGTATTGTTGAAAAGGAACCCCTAGATACTGAACCCAGCCCTTGTTGCTGCTGGCTTCACCTGGCAGAAGGGTTACACATATATAAATATATTCTGTAGAAATAATAGTGCACAGGTAAACGTATGTAATAAGGGAAGAAATCAAAGGCCAAACCAGAAGAACACCTCCCCACAAGTGAATGGGACATTAAGGGCTGGTCTTCACTACGGGGAGATCGACACTGCTGCAATCAGTGAAACAGGGATCAATTTAGCGGGTCTAGTGAAGCCCTGGTAAACTGATGGCAGAGCCCTCTCTGGTCGACCTGGTACTCCAGCTCTCCAAGAAGATTAAGGTATGTCAATGGGAGACCGTCTCCCGGCGACACAGTGCAGTGAAGACACCACAGTAAGTCACCTAAGCTATGTCGACTCCAGCTACGTTATTCATGTACCTGGAGTAGCGTAACTTAGGTCGACTCACCCCCAAGGTGAAGACAAGCCCTAAATTCACCATTTAAATACACAAATGTCAGGAAATTGAAATATAAAGTTCCTACAGCAAAGTTAACTTTTAGGGCCTACTTTGTTAGTCCATTCCAGCTAGCATAGGAGCAGCCACAAGGCTTGCATCAGGCACTGTTTCAGCATCTGGCCAGCCTAGGACAGGGGAGTTGAAAAGATGGTTTAGAAGCACCCATGTGTTTCCCACCAATAAGACCAGTTCAGTTGAGCATTGAGCCTCATGGGCCAGATCCTTATCTGTGGTAAATCAGTTGAGTTCCAAGGACTTTAGTGGAGTTACATCAGTTTACACTAGCTGAGGATCTGGCCTTGTGTTTAATTTTAATATTTCAAAAGGGCCTGGTGTCTGAGAGATTACCTCGGGTGGGTGCGGGAGAGGGGAGGTTTGTGGGGACTGTGGCTCTTTAGTTAGAACCCAACGAAATATCAGGAAAATAAATTCATGGAGAGGAAGCATTTTACTTCAAAATGTAGACAGAAAGTTTACATTTGCTCTGAAGAGTTATTATGCCAAATTAGAAGACGAAATTCAATCATTAAAGTTTGAAACAGAGGGATGTCAGTCCTGCTTTCCGTGCAAATCTTAACACAACTTTAACTTTGGCTTAACATCTGCATGGTAAAAGCAGTTACCAAAAGTGAAAATATAGAGGCTTTAGTTTTCCAATAGTACTGCAGAATTTGACACAAAAGCTACTTGTCACAGCCAGAATGCTCAAAAGGGGATGTCTGGAGTTAGGGACCTTCATCCATATTTCCAAAAAGTTTCTTCTTAAGATAAAACTTTCCATGCTTAGAATCTAAGGTGAAGTTTTATAGGAAGGTTCATGTAGAATCTATTCAATCATAGACATTGGGGGATATTATACTCTTGCTTTAAAATATATAGTTGACTTGGTTACACATATATCTTTAAAAAATGGCAAAATTTTAAAACTTCGGACTTCACATGAAGCTAGTCCTCAACGGGAAACAGTCGTTTGGCAAGTATGAATTTTTGTTTTTTAAATAACAAATTTTAAATTATTTCTAAACTGTGCTTTTTGTGACTGTGCAGTAAACCATTCTAGTAAGTTTTTTACTTACATTTTGCCTGATTTTATATTATGTATAATATATGTAGTGTAGTGTTTATATACACATGTGAATGTATATATCTGTAAATGTACAACATACTACAGTACTTACTTGTATGTTTATGACATGCCATGCATCAGAGTGGTTCACTCTGTAATTGTGTCTGCTGTTGGAAATTGTCAATGGTTTAATCCCATCACCATTAAATCAATCCCATATAGATTATATTGATGAAAATGGGAAAGAAACATTTTCAATTCTACAAACATCTAGGCTTTGTTTCAGCTCCTAGCTAATTATGGCTTTCAAAGCTGGACAGTGAAAGAGCAGGATGTGGTGCTGGCAGTCTCTGTTCTGCAGTTCAGGGGAGTGAACAGAAGAATAACAAATGTGTGTTTTGGAAGCTTAGGGTGTATCTGACAGGTCTCAGATAGATCTAGCAAAGCAAGTTGAAGTATTTCAGTCATGTCACACTCAGCAATCTGGAAGAGATGATACTACAAAGCTGATTTTCAGATACATGGGAAACTGGTGGACAAGTGCTAAGGATGTAGGTGAAGACTAATATTTGAATTGGTCTGGGATTTGATATGGGACGTGAGGACTAAAATTCAGATTGTTAATATTCCAGTGTGGAATACACAGTTCCTCCTTATTCCCTGAAAAACCCTTTTTTGTGGCCTCATGAGTTGGGAGCCCAACTTAAAAAAAAAACTTCTGTGTAGGTGTTTCCTTTTTTGGCTAGAAGGATGGCTGGAAGCCTAGCTCAGGGTCCTGGGGGTAGGAACAGATATTGTCAGTAGCTGGGTCATGGACATACAAAGTTCATTTCACTCTTGGTTGAAGCAGATGTAATTCCAGTGAAGTTAATGGAGTGACATTCCTTACATCACAGCTGAATCTGGAGCAGAATAGACTCTGGGTCACTATTCTACATCAGTCAGGACAATTGTCTACTAAGATGACTAACATGGACATCTGATGAGCTGCTCCAAGAAAAATACTTTCAAGTTAGCTTCTAATATATAAAACAGTAGTCAAGAATGATATAGAACAAGAGGCTGTACTCACAGGTCTTCATTTTTGTCTATATGCAGAGATCTGTATGTTCTTCACTGGACACTCCATTAACTTTCACTTTGTGGGTGTTGTGGTAGCCATGAGTTTCAATAATTACTTACAAATTTATCTTACCCAATAGGTAATTTCTCTGACTGCAACTTGGATCAGCTGGTTACTATTATTCTGCATTCATCTGCTTCTGCTTGCTCATGTAGGGCAACACCACAGGAAGACCTAGGCCTCTTAAAGAGACTTCCATTTAGGTAGAAAGGCTAAGGTGAAAGGCTTATGGTAGATGTACATGTACATAGTAAATAAGAAATAAAGTTGGATATGAAACTATCAGGTCTGTTTGGGATTTAGAAACAGCTTTATTTCAGTCTTAGCATCCAGGACTGCTATGGCTTTGACATGCAGATCAGTATCATGATTTTGGTCATAGGAATGAAGGAGTGTCAATTGATTACTTAATTATTTACCATTAATAAATTAGACCTAATGTCAAATCTGGTTACATTATTACTGCAGATTGACTAATGATTATACGTCTCAAGTAAGTGGCAGTTTTTTTGTGCTGATAATTCTTAATTGTTCAAGCTGACCTATTGATTTTATGAATTATCTTCAATGGTCTACACATTCTTAAAGGAAAGTTGTTCATATCCAGTGTGTACATTTGTTATTGCACCTGCTCTGTTTTTAAAAAGCCTCTGGAATTACATGGAATTACACTCAAGTTTTACCCAATAATCATGGAACTTAGAGACACAAGAGACTTGTTAGGTTATCTGAGTCATGCCTGGCCAAAGGAAGATAGTTTCTGACAGCACATTTAAGTGCTTGGCACAGTCTAGTTTAAAATAATATAATAATACCTGGCTCTTAGAGAGTGCTTTTCAACCAAAGCTTCAAAGCACTGGACGAAGGAAATGAGCGCAGCCCAGGCTCTAGCAGCAGAGAGTTCTACAGCCACAAGCCCATCATCAAGATCAATCTGGACTCAGCCATTATAATGTGCACCCAGGGCTCCACCAACCAAAGGGTCCCTGCCCGTTGGATCTGCTGTGAGAACCAGAAACTGGGCCTCAGCTTGACAGATAATAAGCAGTGAAGAACATCTCTCATCGGTGCTTTGTGCTCTGCATTGGTTATCTGTCCACTCCTGGGTCCTGTTCAAGGTACTGGAGTTCTCATCTGCAAAGCCCTAAACGAACAAGAGCCCAGTTGTCTCAGGGACTGTCTTATTCTCCATGACCCAGCACAGCAGTTGCAACTTCTGAGTGGCCTTCGGGGTTAGCCCAAGCTATCAGCCTCCAGAGGTTGGGTTTTTGACATGTAGTTGTCACGCTGTCTGGAGTGGTTCATGACCGTGAGTGCCAATCTCAGGGCAGACTGTCAAAAAAACAAAGCAGACACCCCAAACTGGTGGTATGTTCTATAATTAGATTTCACCAGCCCAGTAACAAATGTGAACTCCTGAAGGACTATTACAGTCTTACCACAGAGTCACAGGCTGTCCCCTTGGGCATTCCAGTCTAGCTTGCCACCCAGGCAAGTTGGACTAGAGATAGTTGGTTGCCATGCACCAAAGATCGCAAAATGTTCAGGTTGCTTCCAATCCCAAGAGCCGATAGTCACTTACCCCATGTCAATTTGTACTTCAGATCTCACACCAAAGACAATGCTTGTAGCCAATCCTGTAGGAAACTAACTAAGGATTTATTAAGTAGGAAAAAGAAATAAGAGTTATTTACAGGTTAAAGCAGGCAATGTTTATACCCAAATGAGCTACAGTCTATGCTTATAAAGGGTGACAGAGTTGTAGTAATCTGTCAGCACTGAATGTTTTGTAGGGCTAACCCAGGTTGGCCTGGCGATCTCTGCTTTTGTTTTTAGCTCTGGCCCTTGTGAGAGTCCAAACAGCAAAGAGAGAGAGAAAATCTTTGCGTGTCCATGTTTTATCCCCTTCTTCCAGCATTCAGGCTGATGGGAGGGGCTTTCTTGCACATAGCACCTTAATAGGTGTGAGAGGGCTATTAACCCCATCTTTGTATCATGATGTTCAACAATGACCCACTGGATTTTCATAGTCCTTGGTGGGCGGGGAGCCAGAGCAAGCATTTTTACAGTTATAAAACAAAACTTACATATTACCTTATAGCATGGGAACAGACATTACAAGTAAGATTAATGCATGCAAGATTAATACAAGCATTTTATAAAGTCTAAATACTAAATACATCTTTACAAGTCTAATGCCTATCTTGAACAATACTATCATACAGATGAACTGGTCTGGTTTCCAGCTGGAATCTGTCTTCGATGTGAATTACAAGGGCCAAAAATCCGTCCTTTCATCAAGTCAGTGATCCCCAAAGAACAAGCAGGATTCCAACCTAAACGCAGTTGTTGCAGCTGAGTTTTGGCCCTTGTAACGCACATCAAGGCTGGATTACAGAGGAAATTTAAGACCAGTGCAGCCTTTGTAGACCCGTCATCAGCCTACAATATGGTCTGAATTAAAGGCCTGATGCTGAAGCTTGCAAGGATCATCCCATGCCACAAAACACTATGCCTGCTATGGACGATGCTGAGCAAGAGGCAGCTACATGTCCACTTGGGAAACAAAGTCAGTTCGCCCTAGTTCCTCAACAGTGGACTTCCATAAGGCTCAGTACTTGCAATGATGCTTTTCAGAGTTTATATGTTCAATGAAGTCACGCAAATTGGCATATGCCGATGATCTTACCCAGGCAACACAAGCAGCCACTTTCAGCGACATCGAATCCACCTTGAACAGGGACCTAAACACCGTGGAGGAATATTTCCAGAAATGGAGGCTCAAGCCAAATCTTTACGAAACAGCAGTCACTGAATTCCATCTTGATAACAGGAACGCTGAGCACACCCTGAAAGTGACCTTCTGTGGCAACACTGTGCGACGTAACCACTCTCCAACCTATCTCAGAGTGAAACTGGATCACACTTAACCTTCCAGGACCATCTGAAGAAGGTAGCTGCCAAGACGAAGACAAGGGTCAATCTGGTCCAGAAACTGGCAAGCACAAGCTCAGGAGCATCGGTGTTACGGACATCAGGGATGGCCCTTGTGTACTCCGTAGCCTAGTACTGTGCACCAGTATGGACTGGAAGTAGCCATACTTGACTTGTTGATGTCCAGCTGAACACTGCAGTGCAGTACATCAATGCAGTACATCAAGTGTACTCCAGCACCTTGGCTGCCAGTGCTATCGCGCATCGCTCACCATCCGTTCGCCACGATGCCGCAACCCTTTGGGAATTCCAGAGGACCATGGAAAGTGAAGTCTTCCCATCCACTGGGGCCTTAACAACATCCCTCAACACCGCTTGAAGTCGTGTTATCCCTTTTGGACCCAAGCATTTAACCTTCAGCAATGCAACTTCAACTCTGCTGGAGCTTCCAAAGCCAAATGGAGTTCACAAGAAGTCACAAATAAACCCTGCGTGAGAGACCCAACGCAGAAGATCCCTGGCTTTGATTTCCCACAAAGCTCATGGGCAACCCTAAACCGCATCTGCACAAACCATGGCAGATGCGGATACTTGCTGCACAAATGGAAAATTAAAGGCTCTCCAGTGTGCAACTATGGTCACCCAGAGCAGACCATGGAACACGTCATGACTCCATGCCCGATTCACAGATACGAAGGAGGCATCACTGCGATACGCTCTGCTACTCCAGACACAATTCTCTAACTTAACCATCTAAATATAAAATTATAGTTGTTGCTCTACATCTACATCAGCCATAAAAGAAGAAGTGCTCACCTGATGTCTGCAGGTAAGAGCTGGCGTCACAGTAGTGTTTCCAGTGTTCCTCCCCACACAAAATCAGATACCCTTTTTCTTGGGAGCCAGTATTATCCACCATGGTCATCCCTTCCTGTAAGTGCTGCCCATCATCCCCATCTTCCCCTGCATTGCAGTGGGAGAGTAAACAAGGTGGGTGTACAGATTTGTTCTCTTATTGCTTGAAGAGGCATCTCTAATAATGTGATATAGTATTTTTATATTTACTCTTAATAAGAGAAATGAGAGACGTGCACACGCACAGGATCAGAACAGAGTTTGGCCTTACAACAGTTAAAAATTAATGGTAGGATGAATAATGTAGGTTTTCAAAGCTATAATCAAGGTGTTGACCTCATAGCTCTGCTTAATATTCCGAGGCACTATGTCAATCTACCCCAAGGACTTTTTCAAGATGTGTTTTATTTTCAAAGTTGAGCAGAGAAACTGACAGCATCTTTTGGTCTGTCAGCGAGCACAGCTTGAAAACTGCCTGACTTGACAGGTGGAAGCAAACCTACATGTAACACAAAAAGGAGCATCAAGCTAGCACCACCCAGCATATCCTAATAGTGAGACACTAAGGGCAGATCCTCAGCTCATGTGAGTTGGTTTATTTCCATTGAAGTCAGTGGAGCTATAAAATTTCACATCAGCTGAGAATCTGCCCCTAAACCACTGAAAACATGGCTGTTCCTCTGCAAAAGGCTCTTCATTTCCTAGCGAGAACAAGGGAGGCTGTGAGAATTAGGGCACCCTCAATAATAAGTTTAGTTGCATGGGCCCAGGTCTGCCAAGGTATTTAGGCTCCTAACTTCTTTCAATGGATCTGGGCCATGGAGTTTAGATGCCAACAATGTAGGTGCCTTGCTAAATACTGAAGATGGATACAAAACCGGAATTGGGTCTCAAATCAGGTGCCGTGGTGATGAGCTAATTATAAATATCTAGCTAGACTAGACTAGGATAGAGGTCAGAGAATAATTTCAGGAAGTGAACAAATTATAAAACTGAGTGGCACATTAATTAGTGTAAAATGTACAAAAATAAAAGCCATGTTGGAGAATGACTATGTGTTAAACTCTTTTCCTCTGCACTTGCATCTTGCCCTCTTCCTGCAAAAAAAAATATACATTAAAAATTAAATAAAAGAAACAGTCTATTAAAGTTTGTTTTCCCTCCCATCCATTGTCCATCTTATCTATTTTGATTGTAAGATCTTTGAGGCTAGGATTTTCTCTTACCATGCGTTTGTGTTGGGCAATGTAAAGTTGGGGCTCTGATCTTGGCGGCAGATCTAGGCACTACTGTAGGTACATCTACACTGCAAAAAAAGTACCCATGGCAGCAAGTCTTAGTGCCTTGATCAACTGACACAGGCTCGCACTATAGGGCTCTCGCTTCAGGCTAAAAATAGCAGTGTAGATGTTCCCAAGCCCCATAAGCCCAAATCAGTTGACCCGGGCTGAGACTTGTTGCCAATGGTTTTGGGTTTTTTTGTTTTTTTTGCAGTGTAGATACACCCAGAAATACAAATTAATAAATAACAAGTGACCTGACACATAGGTTACTTGTAGACAGCACTTTCTTTTTGCTCACTACAGTGAATTCTGGAACGTAATAAATCACAGAGAAAGTATTTTATAAAGATTTACCAAAACACAAGCATATTTGGAATCTGAAAAGAAGCATTGGAAGGTACTAATTCATCAACAAAAGGCAATGGATGGAAACATGCCCTAGCCACTGTCTTTGTGCATAGAAATCAGTCGCTCGTTTATCTTACACAAGTCAACTTTTGTAACACTGTTTGCGTTGTCTAGCATAATGAGTGACATTACACAGAGCTGTCAAGCTAAGAAGGGAAATAGTGTGAAAGTGAACTAGGACATAAAGACTCCAGGACAGAACGAAAAATAATGGGAAAAGGAATTTCTGGTTAAATGAACCAATGACTGTGTGAATGGTTGAAGCAGTGAAAGGAATTGAGAATTGCGTTTGTGTATTTAGCAATGCTCCATAATAATCCCAGATGGAAAAGCCTTATAGTTGCAAATAGGTTAGCACAGGTGTAAGGGGGGGTGTTGTTAGGAATTCTAGTGCTATTAGAGCAGATAGATGAGTCTGGAGGCCCCTGTTTATCCACAGAACTGTACCACACAGGAAGGACAAGCTTCTCTGCACTGCCGTCCCTGATCTGAGGGATGATCCCTAAGGGTGATCATAGAATCATAGAATATCAGGGTTGGAAGGGACCTCAGGAGGTCATCTAGTCCCATCCCCTGCTCAAAGCAGGACCAATCCCCAACTAAATCATCCAATCCCCAAGTAAATCATCCTGATAAGGATGATAAGGGCCCTTAAGCCCATTCAGCCCTTGGCCTTTCAGCTGAAATTGCCAATGGGGGCTAAGTAGTGCCAATTGTGTTGGTGTTTTTGGTAAAGTAGACCCCGGTTCATGCCAAACTAGACAGAGCCCAGCAAACTCATTTCACTCAGGCCCCCAAAGGTGGTAGGAGCTTCCAGTCTCCACTGCCCTGAGCTAGATTTGAAGAATAGATGTTCTGATTTTGGAAAAGGGATAATGTAGAGGTGGTGGGAAAGTCTTCTGAAGATGCTCATTCAGCACAACCTGATAAGTCTTGAAAAAAAAAGGGGATTGCATGGCAATATGCCCCTGATGCCTAAAGGAACCCCCAAAAAAGGACTCACTGGGAGGAAATAATGGATTTACAATACGGGACAAAGTCAGGACCCAGGGGCACAATTTGAGACTTAGAAGTGTGGAGATTTTAGTGGCTATCAGGAAAGACTTGGTGTGAGATTGAGTTCACCTTGCCACATAGCAGGAGCTGATAGTGTCAGCAAATGTCAGTGGGAGTGGCACAGGTGAGTTAGGGCGGTGTGTGGTCCTACGTTTTCTATGATCTAAGACAGGGGTCGGCAACCTTTCAGAAGCAGTGTGCAAGTCTTCATTTATTCACTCTAATTTAAGGTTTTGCTTGCCAGTAATATATTTTAACGTTTTTAGAAGGTCTCTTTCTATAAGTCTATAATGCATAACTAAACTATTGTTGTATGTAAAGTAAATAAGGTTTTAAAAATGTTTAAGAAGCTCCATTTAAAATTAAATTAAAATGCAGAGCCCGCTGGACTAGTGGCCAGGACCCAGGCAGTGTGAGTGCCAACGAAAATCAGCTTACGTGCCGCCTTTGGCACGCATGCCATAGGTTGCTTACCCCGATCTAAGGTAATAAGTGAGCTCAGCAGGGCTTGGTGTTTCATGTTTTGTTCCAAGACACAGGCACAGCAGCAGTGTGGCCGAAACAGCAATTCCATTCCCCATTCTTTCTTCTTCCTTTCTCCCTTTTCCCCATCCCACTTTCTGGCTCCCCTCCCTCACCCTAGTACCCTGAAAAGGGTTCCTCCTCTTGCCCATGGAGAGCAGGGCATCAAACACTTTGTCTTTGCAGTCTCACAGCTGTTCTCTTTCTGAGCAGGTGTCACTTCTGTCTGGCTGCAAACAGCTGACCAGCATTGTGACCTCTGACTCCTTCCTCTCTGAGCTGCTGTAATGTCTTGGTGCTTCTGCAGTATAGGCCAATGCTGGGCTGTCACTACACAGGACGATGCATCCCTTGTGCTAGTGGGCTAGTTAAACTGCAACAAGCCTCCAGTAAACACAGGTACTGCACTGTGATGTCACCGAACAAATCAGGCAGCAGCAGGAGTCTTGCTATAGAAGAGAAAGCTTCCATCTCTGGTTAATCAGACAGAGAAAGCACTGCCCGTGCACCTCAGCGCTCATCAACAATTCAGCCTTGCCTCTGTTGCTGCAGTTCTGGGACTGTCAGAGGCTACTAATTCTACTTCGTGTGGTATTCCCACGGCACCCCACCACCACCACCACCTTTCTGTTAGGAATTGTTCGGCATTACAGTTTACCACACAAGAGAACTATGCCTTAAAAAGAAAGTCAGTCACGCGGGAGTCGTGCCTCTACTCTGCCACTTTGTCTCTATCTGAACAGGAGTTGTGCCAATTATACCACCTCAAGAGCTGGCTCTTATGGGGTGCTCATCACCATAGCACCTGGAAGATCACAAAGCAGTTCTCATGACTGCAGTAGAAAGGCCCTCACACTTTCTCCTAGCCCTGATATTTTACTCCTTAAACTAAGGTTGAAAGCTCATTTAGAACCACTGTAAGCACAATGAGTGCAAAGTACGTATCTAATGAAGTCATTCAGAGAGCTCTTCTAAACATGACCTGTTTATCACTCTGATCACAACAGTCTCTCTCTGTTATACCGAGGTTTTATGACTGCTCACACTTTCCTGATTAGAACCCTTTTCTCCAGAGGTCAAGTGCAAAGTAATTCAGTGGTTGGCATTCTTGCTATATATACCATATTAATGGACAAGTATTGGGACACACAACCCATGCTGTTTATCTCTGCCCCTTCTTTCCTCATGTTCTGGCAGCATAATGTAATGTATTAGAAGACACTGACACATACAATTTGTTACAGAAAGGGGGTGCTATACTTTGGGTCCACGTGTCCTTTTCATGGCCGGGGGGGCATGGTATCTCTTTGTTGAAGTTCAAGGGTGCTTGATCCTTCCCATTATTTGTAACTGCTGTTTTGCTCTACTGTTGTGAATTGTTGGCTGATTGTTTTGAGTTGCCACTTTTTTTTTTTTCATGGCCAATGGGCATGGGAAGAATTGCTGAACACTTAGGCTAGACTGTGGCTTTAGGCACAGCCCTGGGCAAGGTGTGGTACCTCAGGAGTATGTGCCCCAGGAGTATCAAGGAGGCATAATGTCTCAGAGACAAATAGCAGCAGCAAACCGTGACACTTCCCTACAGCAGCTCAGCAGTGCTGGCTGGCAAGGAGAAGGTGTGTAGCCAAGGCTACACTCAATCCCCACCCACTCCCTGACTGCTAGATCTAGAGAGGTGAATGCTCAGACTGCCCAGGTAGGAGAGTAAGAGAGGTTTTTACACCTTAGTTTCCTGCACAGGTGTGAAGTCCACGTCAGAATCTAGCCCTAGATAAGTCATCCTCATGCAGTGTGTGTTTGTAAAGGTCTGTACGCTAGCTCAACAGTGCTAACCAGCCAAAATGTGGCATCCTGGCTACAAAAGTCCTACAGACTCATCATGCAAAGCATCTAATCCTGACTCAGGAGACACTGTTCTTTTACCACAGCCACAGAACAGTAGTTTCTGTTATTTCTCTCCCACCACCAAACACATGCATCCACAGATCTTGTGGCTCCCTCTTCCTTGATAGCTGTATAAGTCACATGGGGAACTCCACTAAACATACTTAAGGATTTCTTTGACACAATCATGATCTAAGAGGTTAGTTACAGTCTAATTGTCAAACAGTCAAAGCCTTACATAATACTCAGCAATAGAAATATCATCAAAGTGTTACACACTCAAACAAAAAAACACAGCCACCAGATCCAGGTAATACATTTCTCTCACTGTGCAGCTGGACATTTCTGAGACAAACAGTATTTACATAATACCTGCTTGCCCATTCCATGTGTGTGCCAAGCAGGGGTTGTTTACAGCATGTTCAAGGCCCCTTTCTGTTTAGTTTCTTTCAGGAGTACATAATAGTTCCATGTTTACATACACATTTTTCTCCAGAATCTTTTATTTATTGTGAGGCTCAGTGGCAAACAGTGCACTGAGAACTATGGTTATAAAAGCACAAACAAAAGAGTTTAAGCTACCATTTTACAGCAGTAATTAAAAACATATTCAGCTATTAAGCCAGATTCATCAGCACACTTTGACTGCTTTCAGTTGCTCCTGCGACCTAAAGCAACCATAAATCTGGCATAACTAGCCAGTCAGGCTGGCTTTGCAGCTGTTGTGCAATGTTGGAGCAGCACAAATCAGCCAGAGTGGACCAGTGAATCTAGCTCATTATCTTAATAGGAAGTAATCTGAGCAAGCTTGTTTGATTTATTAGCTTCTGTTCTATATAATTTTAAGTGTACATGAAGAAGGGAAAAAGCCAAGTAATTAGGTGGTGTTCAACTCTCATTTTGAGCAAAAATGAAACATTGAAAGATCTTTTGAGCTTGGATATCAGTCAGACATCTGAAGAAAGACTCTCATTTGAAATGCCCTGAATACTGTTTTACATTTATTTTTCTATTACTGCTCTTGGTAAATTTTTATTTAAAAATAAAACACCTCTGTTTGGTCAACTCAATTTAGATACTAGGAGGCCGTTACAAATTTCATCATATGGAAGTTAGGAAGGGGTTGCAAGCACTCTGGAAGACAGGACTAAAATTCAAAACAAGCTAGACAAACTGGAGAACTGGTCTGAAATCAACAAGATGAAATTCAATAAAGACAAGTGCGAAGTACTATACATAGGAAGGAAAAATCAAATACACAACTACAAAATGAGGACTAGCTGGCTAGGTGGTAATACTGTTGAAAAGAATCTGAGGGTTAGAGTGGATCACAACTTGAATATGAGTCAACAATGTGATACAGCTACACAAAAGGCCAGTACCATTCTGGCATGTATTAACAGGAGTGTTGTATGTAAAACACAGAAGTCTTGCTGTACTAGGCACTGGTGAGGCCTCAGCTGGAGTATTATGTCCAATTCTGTGTGCCACACTTTAGGAAAGATGTGGACAAATTGGAGAGAGTCCAGGGAGAGCAATAAAAATGATAAAAGGTTTAGAAAGCCTGTCCTATGAAAAAAGATTTAAAAAACTGGGCATCTTTAGTCTTGAGAAAAGAAGACTTAGGAGGAACCGGATAATAGTCTTCAAATCTGTTAAGGGCTGTTATAAAGAGGATGGTGATCAATTGTTCTCCATGTCCCTTGAAGGTAGAACAAGAAATACTGGGTTTAATCTGCCTCAAGGGAGATTTAGTTGAGATATTAGGAAATTTTTCTGACTATAAGCACTGTAACCGGCTTCCAAGGGAGGTTGTGGAATCTCCATCATTGGAGGTTTTTAAGAACATGTTAGACAAACACCTATCAGGGCTGGTCTAGTTTTATTTGGTCCTACCTCAACACAGGGGCTGGATTTGATGATCTCTCGAGTTCCCTTCCAGCCTACGTTTCTTTTATTCTAAGTGCTCCAAAAAGTACGTATTGATTACAATAGCAAAGTCCTCATCAATGTTTTTTGATAACATGGATGATTGTTGAGGTTGCTTCCCATATTAAGAGATATGCCTGGCACACCTGCAACCTCTTGCAGATCACCTTTGATTCATGGCCTGGTTACAACTGAGCACCACACCACATTTTCAGTTTGCAGGTATTTATAAGGCTCAAGGCTTGTTTAACATGTGTCTGACTGCAGTAGCTATCAATGGGCCATGCTGGTATCTGAGCCCTGGCCTACACTACGGGGTTAGGTCGAATTCAGCCGCGTTAGGTCAATTTTAAAATGAATGTATCTACACAACCAACCCCATTCCATCGACCTGAAGGGCTCTTAAAATCGAGTTCTGTACTCCTCCCCGGCGAGGGGAGTAGCTCTAAAATCAACTTTGCTGGGTCGAATTTGGGGTAGTGCAGACGCAATTTGGCGGTATTGGCCTCCAGGAGCTATCCCAGAGTGCTCCAATGTGAGCGCTCTGGACAGCACTTTGAACTCTGATGCACTAGCCAGGTACACAGGAAAAGCCCAGGGAACTTTTGAATTTCATTTCCTGTTTGGTCAGCGTGGCAAGCTCAGCAGCACAGGTGACCATGCAGTCCCCCCAGAATCGCAAACGAGCTCCAGCATGGACCGAAAGGGAGACACTGGATCTGATTGCTGTATGGGGAGAAGAATCTGTGCAGGCCAAACTCCGATCAAAAAGAAGAAATGCTAATATGTATGCCAAAATCGCACAGGGCATGGTGGAGAGAGGCTACAACAGGGACACACAGCAGTGCCGCGTGAAAGTCAAGGAGCTCAGGCAAGCCTACCGAAAGACAAAGGAGGCAAATGTTCGCTCTGGGTCAGAGCCCCATACATGCCGCTTCTATGATCAGCTGCATGGCATTCTACGGGGGGACCATACCACTACCCCACCACTGTCCGTGGACATCTGCAAGGGGGGAGTCTCACCCAACAGGGAAGAGGATTTTGTGGAGGAGGAGGAGAAGGAGAATGCGCAGCAGGCAAGCGGTGAATCCGTTCTCCCCGGCAGCCAGGACCGTTTCATCACCCTGGAGCCAATACCCTCCAAAGGCAGGATCCCTGACCCTGAAGCTGGAGAAGGCACCTCTGGTGAGTGCACATTTGTAACTACACTACAGGGTTTAAAAGCAATACTGTTTAAAGTTTGATTTGCCCTGAAGAATTGGGATGCATTCGCAGCCAGTACAGCTACTGGAAAAGTTTGTTAACGTGTCTGGGGATGGAGCGGGAATCCTCCAGGGACATCTCCATGAAGCTCTCGTGGAGGTACTCTGAAAGCCTTTGCAGAAGGTTTCTGGGGAGGGCTGCCTTATTTCATCCTCCACTGCAGGACACTTTACCACGCCAAGCCAGTAGCAAGTAGTCTGGAATCATTGCAGCACAAAGCATGGCAGCGAATGGTCCTGGGTTTTGGTTGCATTCAAGCAACATTCGGTCTATATCTTTGTGTTGTTAGCCTCAGGAGAGTGATATCATTCATGGTCACCTGGTTGAAATAGGGGAATTTTTGTAAGGGAACAGTAAAAGAACCCCGTTCATGCTGGGTTGTTTGTGCTTGGCTAAAAGGGATCATCCCAGAGAATAGCCACACAGCCAGGGGGAGGGGTGAAGGGATCATCCCAGAGAATAGCCACCCGGTGAGGTGGGGGGAGGTGTGTGCCTCACATCCAACTGAAAACCGCAGCTCCTCCTTTTAAATGTGAAACCCAACCGGCATTGCTTGCTGTGGGGAAGAATGGCGCTGCCATTCCCACATGTTATGAAGGCGTAAGAACCCAACCCCACATACCAAAAGGCTTACCATGGCTGCTTGGAAACCAAATTCTGTTGCCCAGCCGTTTGTGATGTGTCACCATACCGGCAGGCGCTCAATATAAAAGGCAAAATGCGACCTTGTACCTAAAGCACATGTGCTGTCTGTTGTGAATTGCTTGGTTCACTGTGAAAGAGTCTCCCTTTTGTTCTCAGAAATGTATCATCTTAAATTTTACTCTCCCTTTTTATCTCCCCCCAGGTGCAAATGTTTCTATGCTCCCCCTATCATCTCCGTCCCTGAGGTTATCGCAGATTAGAAGGCGAAAAAAACACACTTGCAATGACTTGTTTTGTGAGCTCATGCAGTCCTCCCGCACTGATAGGGCACAGCTTAATGCCTGGAGGCATTCAGTGGCAGAGGCCAGGAAAGCATTAACTGAGCATGAAGAGCAGAGGCAGGAGGCGATGCTGAGGCTAATGCGGGAGCAAACGGACATGATGAAGCATCTGTTGGAGCTGCAGGAAAGCCAACAAGAGCACAGAGCCCTGCTGCATCCATTGTGTAACTGCCTGGCCTCCTCCCCAAGTTCCATATCCTCCTCACCCAGACACCCAAGAACGTGTCGGGGGAGGCTCCGGGCACCCAGCCACTCCACTCCAGAGGATGGCCCAAGCAACAGAAGGCTGTCATTCAAACAGTTTTGATTTGTAGTGTGGCTACAATAAGCAATGTGGCCTTGTCCTTCCCTCCTCCCCACCCAGGCTACCTTGTCAGTTATCTCACTTTTTTTTTAATTAATAAAGAAAGAATGCATGGTTTCAAAACAATAGTTACTTTATTTCCTTTGCCAGCTGTGATCGAAGGGTGGAGGGTAGCTGGCTTACAGGGATTAAAATCAACAAAGGGGGCGGGTTTACAGCAAGGAGAAACACACACAGCTGTCACACCATAGCCTGGCCAGTCATGAAACTGGTTTTCAAAGCCCCTCTGATGCACAGCGTGCCAAGCTGTGCTCTTCTAATCGCCCTGGTATCTGGCTGCTCAAAATTGGATGCCAGGCAATTTGCCTCAACCTCCCACCGTGCCATAAATGTCTCTCCCTTACTCTCACAGATATTATGGAGCACACAGCAAGCAGCAATAACAATGGGAATGTTGGTTGCGCTGAGGTCTAACCTAGTCAGCAAACTGCGCCAGTGAGCTTTTAAACGTCGAAAGGCACATTCTACCATCATTCAGCACTTGCTCAGCCTTTAGTTGAACTGCTCCTTAGTACTGTCTAGGCTGCCTGTGTACGGCTTCATGAGCCATGGGAACAAGGGGTAGGTTGGGTCTCCAAGGATAACTATTGTCATTTCAACATCCCCAAAGGTAATTTTCTGGTCTGGGAAGTAAGTCCCTTCTTGCAACTGCTCGAACAGCCCAGAGTTCTTAAAGATGCGCTCGTCATGCACCTTTCCCGGCCATCTCTCGTTGATGTAGGTGAAACGTCCCTTGTGATCCACCAGTGCTTGCAGCACCATTGAGAAGTACCCCTTGCAGTTTACATACTGGTTGGCAAGGTGGTCCGGTGCCAAGATAGGGATATGTGTTCCATCTATCACCCCACCACAGTTAGGGAACCCCATTGCAGCAAAGCCATCCACTATGACCTGCACGTTTCCCAGAGTCACTACCCTTGATTGCAGAACGTCAGTGATTGCATTGGCTACTTGGATCACAGCAGTCCCCACAGTAGACTTGCCCACTCCAAATTGATTCCTGACTGACCGATAGCAGTCAGGCGTTCCAAGCTTCCACAGGGCTATTGCCACTCACTTCTCAACTGCCAGGGCTGCTCTTATCTTGGTATTCTGGCACTTCAGGGCAGGGAAAAGCAACTCACAAAGTTCAAGGGAAGTGGCCTTATGCACACGAAAGTTTTGCAGCCACTGTGAATCATCCCATACCTGCATCACTATGTGGTCCCACCAGTCTGTGCTTGTTTGCCGGGCCCAGAATCGGCGTTCCACTGGATCAACCAGCCCCACTGCCACCTTGATGTCCCAATTGCCACAGCCTGTGCTTTCTGGAATGTCTGTGTCCATGTCCTCATCACAATCATCCTCGTGCTGGCGTCTCTTAGCCCGGTTCTGCACATACTCCAGGATAATGCGCTAGGTGTTTACAATGCTCACAACAGCAGCGGTGAACTGAGCAGGCTCCATGCTTGCCATGGTATGGCATCTGCATGGGCAACCCAGGAAAAAAGGCGCGAAAGAATTGTCTGCCATTGCTTTCACGGAGGGTGGGAGGGAGAGGAGACTGACGACATGTACCCTAAACCACCCGCGACAATGTTTTTGCCCCATCAGGCATTGGGAGCTTAACCCAGCATTCCAGTGGGCAGCGGAGACTGTGGGAACTGTGGGATAGCTACCCACAGTGCACCGCTCCGTAAGTTGATGCTAGCGACGGTATTGAGGACACACTCCACCGACTTTATGTGCTTAGTGGGGACATACACAATCAACTGTATAAAATTGATTTCTAAAAATCGACTTCTATAAAATCAACCTAATTTCCTAGTGTAGACATACCCTGAGAATAGTCACACCACAGTGGTACTCTGGCCACACCCGCTTTCCCTTGGTCACACCTCCAACTTGTTCCCTATGCTAGTGGCTAGAAGAGAGGTTGGTAGAGAACTGGCTTTACATCATATGAGGGTTCCCCTTGCACTAGGCTTTCCAGCTGTTATGCACCACTGGAGCAGTGCAAAGCAGCCTGAAGGGCTGCAGATCTGGCCCTGAGTGTGCACCCATACCTATGGCTTTCATATAATGGCACATGATAAACTATGGGAGCTCAGAAAGTATGCTACTAAAACTACTCTGTATAGTAATAATCTATCTGGTTTAGGGTTTTATACTGTCACCCATCACCACGGTATCTGTGCACCTTCCACATTAAATCAATAGCAAGAACGTCCTGAGTGTATTTCACAGCATCTCTGGTTCTTCTCCCTTTGCAGGATAAAAACTCTGCTTCTCTCTCTCTCTCTCTCTTTCTCTGTGTATGGTGGAAAGACTTTTTTCAAAGAGGAAAGTTCTGGAGTGTTTTCAAAAGCCAGTCAGACTCTGGCTTCACCTAATCTCCTCTGGAAGTTCATTCCATAGCCAGAGCCCCTCAACGAATAGTGCTTTGAAAATCACAAGAAGAGTTTGGGATGTTATATATTGGTATATATGGTTGAAAGCATAAGTGCAGACTATTTACCCAATGACTAGGTTCAGACTAGTGAGGCAGACACTATGCAGGCCCTTTTTCTTTTTTATCCATTATTATTTAACTATTGCAATGGTGCCCAGAACCAGGGTCAGGACTCCATTGGACTAGCTGCTGTACAAACACATATAAAGACACAGTCACTGCTCCCAGAGACCTTGCAGTCTATGCTGTGAATGATCCTGGTTCTGTTTTCCTTCACTAGGTCCATGGAAGGTGCATGTGTAAGCACAATACAGCAGGCCACCACTGTCAGCTCTGTGCTCCACTCTACAATGACCAGCCCTGGCAGGCTGCAAATGGCAAAACTGGAGCCCCAAAAGAATGCCGATGTAAGTAACTGATTCATGAAAGTGCCTCAAGACTGTCAGCATAAATGAAATTCCTTATCACACCCCTTTCTCTGATATTTCAAAAAGGTACCCAATAGCCAGACGACAGACAGCTGTTTGTGAAGTAACTTAGTGAGTAGAGAACCAACGTCAGCACCCATCACGTGTTTAAACATTGGTAACTGCTCTGTTTGCAAAGCTGCTAGCCTGTAAATTCTACCAAGAACATGTTAGGTATTTGCTTGGCTTTCTTGTGGAATCGAAGCACAACTACTTGAGATGCTGGGCTTCTATTGCAGGCACAGTGCCGTTAAATAGACTGTACTGGACACTGGATGAGAGACAGGGACTACAGATAAAGCGTTGGCACAGCTTTCAGTGTCTGGCTTTTCAGTATAAAGTAGAATCAGCCACAACTAACAACTGTTTGTATAATACACTATAAATTAATGAAGATGTACTTTTGTTGGGGGCAGGGGAGGCGTTATTTTTCCATTTTAGGTATTGCCAGGAGATTTTAAATGTTGGTATTTAATATCTAATGTTAAAGATTAAGGCCAACATTTTTTAAAGTGTCCACTAATTTGGTGTGCGTGAAGTTCTGGGTGCCTAACTTGTCACTTTTAGGGCTGGGTTTCAGAGTTTCTAAGTATTCTTGTTTCCAAATGAAGTGAACATGAGCTGTAGGCACTCAGCAGCTCTAGAAGAATCAGCTCTGAAGTGTCTTAGGTGGTGCCACTCAATAAATCCACAACTCTAGTCGTTGCTATAGACACAGGGTGTTCTCCAGAAAGGCCTCAGGGCTTCGGAATGCCCTCCTGCCCCGGTCTGAAATAGCTCAGATTTGCCATCTTGCATGTTTTGCCTGGCTTTTGAAGGCGTTGGGGTAGACTGAAATACTAGCCAGTGTGTTGAAATAGTATTATTTGTATTTAGAGCTGCTCCTGGATAGAAGGGTGAGCTGACTGCAATTTGTGTTTCATTTTGGAATGTTCAATGATTGGCAGATTTCTCAGACCCTGTCTATGTGTAACCCTTGTGCTTTATACTGCAGTCGTTTATTTTTCAGTCCAAAGTTTCAAAGCCAAACCTTCTGCCCGTGAATCACGTTCTTCTTCCTCCCTCCCTCCCAGTCTCTCAGTTGCTCTTGTATTTATAACATTTTCTGCTGAGCTCTGGTTGGCTCATGTCTCAGACAGAGATTCTGTAAGACCTGCCTGACCATAATGATGACTTTCTATGAAGATTTAAGAAATCTACTGAATATGCTCAGTAGATACCCCATGCTTCTGGATGTCTCTGGACATCTGCTCTCTGCATATGTGCAGAGACACAGATAATTTGGACATATCCATTCACCTTGCCAATGCTACTCTCTTTTTCTTTGGACTTAAAAATAAGATGTTGCTTTATATAGTATATACTTGCATTTGGGCTGTCTTTTAGTGTTCTAAATTGAAAGAAAAAATAAAATAATAATTAAAGAATTTGATGAAAGTGTCATTCTCTAGAAGTAACAAATTCGTGAATGAAAATCATAAAACTATAGAAATGTAGGGCTGAAAGGGACCTCCAGAAGTCATCAAGTCTAGCCTCTGTGCTGAGGCAGGACCAAGTATACCAAGACCATCCCTGACAGGTGTTTGTCCAACATGTTCTTAAAAACCTCCAGTGATGGGGATTCCACAACCTGCCTTGGAAGCCAATTCCAGAGCTTAACTACCTGTATAATCAGAACGTTTTTCCTTACATCTAACCTAAATCTCCCTTGCTGAAGATTAAGCCTATTACTTCTTGTCCTACCTTCAGTGCACACAGAGAACAATTGATCACCATTCTCTTTACAACAGCCCTTAATAGATTTGAAGATTGTTATCATGTACCCCCATCCATCTTTTTTTCTCAAGACTAATGTTACCCAGCTTTTAAAATCTTTTTTCATAGGTCAGGCTTTCTAAACCTTTTATAATTGTTGTTCCTCTCCCGGGACTCTCTCCAATTTGTCCTCATCTTTCCTAAAGTGTGGCACTCAGAACTGGACACAATACTCCAGCTGAGGCCTCACCAGTGCCTAGTACAGCAAGACTCCTGTGTTTTACATGCAACACCCCCGTTAATACACGCCAGAATGGTATTGGCCTTTTGTGTAACTGAATCACATTGCTGACTCATATTCAAGTTGTGATCCACTCTAACCCTCAGATTCTTTTCAGCAGTATTACCACCTAGCCAGCTATTCCTCATTTTGTAGTTGTATATTTCATTTTTCCTTCCTAAATGTAATACTTTGCACTTGTCTTTATTAAACTTCATCTTGTTGATTTCAGACCAGTTCTCCAGTTTGTGTAGCTTGTTTTGAATTTTAGTCCTGTCTTCCAAAGTGCTTGCAAACCCCCACACACACATATCTTGGTGTCATGTGCAAATTTTATAAGCATACTCTCTACTCCATGATCCAAGCAGGGGTGAAAGTAGCACAGAGGACTTACCAGTACAGGGGCCTGGCTCCGGGCCCTTGGAAGGGGTGGGGCCTCGGGCGGAATGGGCGGGGCTGGGGTGGTCAGCCTCCCGCAGCCAGCCCATCTGCACTGCCTGGCCCATGCCGCCCGGGGTTCCGGCGGTGATTTAAAAGGGCCTGGGGCTCCAGCCACTGCCACGGTAGCAGCGGCAGCCGGGAGCCCTGGGCCCTTTTAAATTGCCGGGCCCCGGGGCAGCCGCCCCTTTTACCCTCCGGGTCCCTACCAGCAGGGCCGCCGCCCGGGGTTGTGTGGCAGCGATGTTAAAGCGCTTCTGCGGTAGCACTTTAACATTGGCAGTGTACGGGCCAGTACGGGCAGCCACTTCTTACCGGTACTCCCAGCCCCTACTGGCCTACTTTCACTCCTGTATCCAAGACATTATGAAAATATTGAATAGTACTGGACCCAAGACATCTGTGGGATCCAACTAGATATACCCTCCCAGTTTGACATCAGAACATTGATAACTACTCTTTGAGTACAGTCTTTCAAACAGTTGTGCGCTGACATGATAATAATTTCATCTAGACCAGGGGTGGAAAAACATTTTGGCCTGAGGGCCACCTCTGGGTATAGAAATTGTATGGCGGGCCATGAATGCTCAGGAAATTAACAATTCAGAGATATTCAAATAAACTTTATTTAATAAAGATGCATTTTAGTGGAAATAAACATTAAACCTTACTTACTATTATAAATATACTGTCATAAAGTATTACAATAATTAAACCAAACTTACCTCCTTTCCAATCCCTCTTTGATTAATGTGAACAATGCAGCCTGCACTCCCTGGCCAACTACTCTTTGGTTTATCTTCAACAATGGAAAATTAACACTATTAAAACAGCAGAGTCATCTAAGCCCACAAGTAGCAGACACATGGGCTTGCACCTTCCAGGCTCTGGTAGCGCGTTTGGGTTGTGCAGCTGCAGTAACATGCATTCCCTCACGTAGGTCCCACCTGAACACGTGGGAGCGTCGGGCAGGCAGAGCGGGGCAAGCCCCCGACCCCACTCCCTGGCAGGAGCACCAGAGCAGGGCCAGCTCCTGACCTCGCTCCCGGGGGGTCAGATTAAAAGGGCTGAGGGGCCGGAGTTTGCCCACCCATGGTCTAGACCTCATTTTCCTAGTTTGCTTATGAGAAAGTCGTGTGGGACTATGTCAAAAGCCTTACTAAAATCAAGATATATCACATCAACTGCTTCCCCTCATCCACTAGGCCAGTAACCCTGTCAAAGGAGGGAATTACTTGGTTTCCATGTTTTGTGATAATGTGAAAGTTCTTTATATATTTGAATTTATGAAGTTTTTATAAATGAGGCCCATTGTTCTAACATTTGGTTTTGAGTGCTTTATTTTTTATTTGCAAGGACCTTCAGCATACATCAGAATCCATATTATTTTCTTCCATGAGCATTCTGCATGTTACTCAAAACCATATCTACTGAGCCTGAACATAATCCGGTTAAATAAGAATAGGTGTTAATTCTGTAAATTTAAAGAAGTGTACCTAAGAAAATGAAGAAAATAAACAATATTGACAAGATGTTGAAGGACTTAGATTTTATTAAAATATGAATCCCTAATTCATTAGACTCAAACCAACATAACTCGCCTATGGCCCCCCAACAGGGCATGGGTCTCACTTGCAAGATTCCGTGAACAATTAGTTACACTGGAAATGCAAGTGCTGGTATAACTGGGTACTTTTTTTAAAGACATCTGCTGGCCTGTATGTACATTTGATTTTCTTTGTTGTTTCTGCTACTGCTGTACTGTATGTTCATTTTTCAGCATTTGCATTAACCTTTTATACACACCACAATCTTTCCTCTTTTTAATGAGTCTTTTTGTTTCCTTTGGCTTGATCCCAGCATGTAAATGTAATGGGCATGCTGACATGTGTCATTTTGACATGGATGCATGGCTGGCCTCAGGGAATCGCAGTGGTGGAGTCTGTGATAATTGTCAACACAACACTGAAGGGCAGCATTGCCAACGTTGCAAGCCAGGCTTCTACCGAGATCTCAGAAGGCCTTTCTCTGCCCCAGATGCCTGCAAATGTAAGTCACTGTCAATTAACTGATAAAATACCAACTGAAACTTGAGGGTTAAATACTAGAAGACAAGATCCTCCCATTTTTCATTTGTGATGCTTTAGCAGAGGGCTATAAGTTCTTAACAGTATATTTATTTCTTCATCTTTGGGTTTGTTTAATGCTATTTACAAAAACCAGTAGAGTTTGCCAGACTAGGGGTCAGCAGATGCTGTTAACAAATCAGCACTCTGGCTCTCCGTAATTTAGTATTATTTATACACTGGATGGGCTGACAGCTGCCTCTTCACTTAAATGAGGATTCCTGAGCATTCTCCTGCTGTTTTTGGAGAACAGATCTCCATATTGGCACATCTTCTTCATTAGTGTTGGCAGAAGCCCTGAAATGGATGGTTTGACCAAAAGTGGATGGAATTAGCAAAAACCAACAACCCTAATTCATCTGACTCTCAGAAGCAGGTGGATCTGAAGGGGGAAATTTCCGTGTGAGTTAACATTATTCCAGCAAGTTTGACTCTGGTGGGACTCCTGAGTTATATAGTCCACAGGGAGATCCAAATGCAAAAATCACCCAGGAACATTCTGAGGATTTGTGACTTGTAGAGAACTTCAAATCCACAAACCACATTCAATGGATTACAATGAGAGAGAAATGTAGTGAGCCAAGTAATGCTCTCAGCTACACAGCTACAAACTCCACTGATTTCACGAGATTTACACTGGCATAAGAGAGCATAATCTGGTGCTGTCACTTCATATGTGGCAGACAGAATCTGGCTCCTGTACTGTTAGTGTTGTTTAAGGGAAAATTGTATCCATCTTCTTCAGAAAGCACTGCAAGAATCCCTTCTCAGAAAAGAGAAATTGGCAGTATCCTTTGAAACTGTAGAGTTGCATTCTGTGGTTGAATATGGCATGTGGCTCCCATTGGCTTCACTTGGAGTTGTGTGGCAACTAACCTTTTCATCTCACTGGGCACTTACTTGTTCCACCGTGGCTTTCTGCTGACCCAGCCAGCTGGCAGAGGGATCTATTCTCCTCTGGATGTTTGATTTCACTAACTGGAGAGATGTGTGTCTAGCCCAGATAATACACCTTGTATAGTTTACCAACCTGATTCCTCTTAGAATGTAGTTTATGAAAATGTATGTGACCTCAATCCTTCATTACACAGGTAAATAATATTTTCATGTTATAATATATAGACAACACAGTTCTTAAATACTTTTACTTCAAATATTTTCCTAGTATCCCTTTGCCTACTTCCATTACCTACTTTGCAGTCTCTAGTCTCTTCATCTGTAATATCAGATATTTTTCTTCAATAATTATTGCCAGGTCATATACAAGGGTGTTTTTGTTTTGTACTCCCATTCAGAAAGTACGGGTTAGAACCCTGGATTCAGCCGCTCACTTTCTAAGGGTCTTTTCCAACTCCCATCTTCACTAGGAAAAAAGGTGCATTCTTACCTCATATTAACTGACACATGGCAACTATCACGAGGTAAAATCCATGAAAGGAGAAAAGGCAATTTTCAGATGACAGCAGATCACACTAAACGCTTTGGGGGAACCTAGGGTTTATGTTGGCCTGATATCATGTGTTAGAGGTACAACTGCCATGTCTTCACTAGGATTTTACCTCATGTTTATTACCACACCTTTTTTCCTCGCGAAGACAAGGCCATTGAAGCCAATCTAAGTTTTTACATTGCCTTCAATGGGAGTTGAATGTGGCCTTGGGAGCACTGGAGAAGCAGCAAAATCCACCTTGGAGATGGAAGGAGTGGGTTGTATCTGTACACTGGTAGTGCCCTTTGCTTGACAAATCTAGGAACTGAACTGAAATGTTTTACAAAGAGAGTATCATTCAGTCCTCCCAGGTCTAATAGTTCCAATGCAAACCTTGCCTAGTTTGGGAAGGGCCATTACTGACTGGGGTCTAGCACAGAGAAAACCTGCTTGCAAAAATAAGTATCAGTGTAATTACTGGAAAGTTCCACTCCAAAATGGAGATCATGATTCAAATGGAAAAATTCCAGTGTGTATAGAAAAAATCAAACTAACAATCAACCATCATGTCACAGAATTAATTATCTGTAAGTATCACCGCTGACACTAAATCCTAAGAGACTGCTAAGATCCTGGCTAAAAAGCTTAGCAATCTTGGCAGGAGGCAGACTTATGCAGATGATATGATTAATGGATATTTTTACTGACACAGTGGTGGACATAAGCCCTGCTGCACAGTCATGTCCGTTTCCTTCATCACTGACCCCTAACGTTCTACTTTTTTCATGCATTTCATTTTTAAAAAGTGCAAAATGTTATATGCCTGACATCAAGGCTAGGATTTTGTCCCCTAACATTGTCTCTTAAAAATGTCGCTAGAAAATCCATTTAAAGAACCCGCTATGTTTAGGAACTCTGTGGTATTTAAATCCCAAAGATAATGTATGTTTAAAATAACCCATAAGACAGCAATTATTACAGTAAGACAAAGTCTTAATAATTTACCTTTTGCATTAATAGTGTCTACTTTGCTACTGTTATAATTTGAGAACATATTACGGCTTGTCTACATGGAGATTCAGGAAAATTAATCCAAATTAACTAAAGGTGTGAATTTGAAGTGGATTAGTTAAACCACATTAAATCCCTGTGTGTCCTGAATGCAGTTTCGTTTATTCACTTTGGAAGTGAATTAAGATAAACTGAATTAAGGTCACTTTATTTCTGAATGACGGCGTTCACTCAGGGGTTTAATGCAGTTTAACTAATCCACTTCAAATTGGCTATGTCTGCACTACCACTTATGTCAGTATAAGGGCTAATCTACACTGGCAATGCTAAAATGCTGCCACAGCAGCGCTTTAACGTGCCTTGTGTGGTCGCAGCGCAGCGCTGTGAGAGAGCTCTCCCAGCGCTCTAAAAAACCCACCTCAATGAGGGGTGTACCTCCTGGTCACTGTCTACACTGGCACTTTACAGCCCTGCAACTTGCTGGGCTCAGTATTTTTTCACACCCTGAGCGAGAAAATTGCAGCGCTGTTAATTGCCAGTGTAGATAAGTCCTAATTTATGTTGCTCAGAGGTGTGAATAAGCCACCCTTCTTTGCGGCATAAATTACACCAACCTAAATGCCAGTGTAGACAGCACTATGTTGGTGGGAGAGCTTCTCCTGCCAACATAGCTACCGCTGCTCATTGAGGATGGATTAATTAAATCGACAGGAGAGCTCTCTCCCATTGACTTACAGCAGCTCCACTGGAGAGCTTAGAGTGGCACAGCTGCATCGATGCAATGCAAGCTCTCTAGTGTAGCCATAGCCTTAGTTAATTTGGATTAATTTTCCTGTGTAGACAGGCCCTTAGTTACAGAACATTGAGTATTTGTTCAACTCAATAAAATAATTTTGACAGAATTAAGCTGATTTCATGAAGATTTATATAACTTTAGAATGTTACACTTCACATAGGATATTACAACAAACTCAAATTAATAGGGCAAAGGTGACTTTATTTGGGGGAGGCAAAGACTTGAAATCTCCTATAAATGCTCTTCTGGACACCCCCACAACTCCAGATTCCCCTTAGTGCTTTCCTTTTTGACCTCCTCCTCTTGGCCAGTTTACTTTCCATTCCAGAATGGGCCACGCAGCTAGAGCTGGGCAGGAAATTATTTTCCCCATCCTGTTAGAGTTTGAGATTTCAGATTTTTTTTTCTCTCTTCCGGAATGGTACGAAAATCAAAATCTCAGAACTTTTCACTCACTGATAATCCAGATAACTAACTAACTAAATAGATACATTTGGAGTGGATCAATTGGAACATTGTATGTCAATAATTTTGAAGCATTTTGTTTCAGTTTTGACTTTTTAAACTTTTTTAGAATAAACTACAATTTTAAAACAAAATAATTTCAAATAAAAAAATGAAACTTTTTTTAAAAAAAAATAGAAATGGGGCCTTTTTGATAATTTTTAAACTTTTTTTTAATTGAAGCAGGAAGTTTGTCAAAACTGACCCTTTCTTGCAAATAGTTTTGGTTTCGATGAATCAGTGTTTTCTGACAAAAAAATATTTCTTTGGAAAATTTCCAATCCTGTCTCAGCAACTCCTTTTACGCCCTCCATTCCTGTCTTCACACCCATCAGAGCCTTACAAGCAGCCATCTTCATCTGTGGGGAGCTCACAGTGCAGTACTGGGGGATGGGGGACACAGAGAGTGTAATGTTTCAGGTGAGACTGGTATTTCCTATATGGAATATTGCAGTGCCCCAAAAGTTTTCAAGAGTCTTCCTCATACAGGGTTAGTGGTATTTTGGTTAGCTCCAGTGAATAGCAAATGAATGAACATGGTTAGATGAACCTACATAATTCTGATTAAAGTCTGTGCATGAAACGTTTCAAAGTCTTGTGTTGTGCATGGTTTGTAGTAACAAGGGACATGTCTGATAACCTTTTATTCTTATAGAGAAGACTGTAGAATGCTGTACTTAGCTCAAATCAACATTATTGCTCAACCACAGAGTAGCAATGAAAATTAAAACGGCACCAAGGTCAAAGTAAATAAAGGAGTTGTTAGGCCATAATCTTTAAAGATACTTTTAGGTTAGTAATGTTATAATATTTGCTCAGGAGAAGGTGTGTACCAGATAAAACAAGGCATTCTACCATTTACCATAGCAATCTGACTAAAGGTAACTCCCTTTCCCTTCCCCTACCTCCAGTTTTATTTTATATCCCTCATGGATTTTGAAGTCCCAGCTACAGTGTAACCAGGGACAAGAAATCAAGTTTCATAATTGCTGAGTTTCTTTTTGCTTTTGCATTACAGGGCTTTTAGGGTAAATATTTGGCGTTTCCAAAGGTCACTGGCAGCTCCAAAAAACAAAACCTTCATTCATAACACAGAGCTAAGGAGGAACTCCTGATCCTCATTGAAGTCAATGGCAAAACTCCCATTGACTTCAACAGGGGCAGGATTTTAGCCTAGATGTTTCCCCACACAATCCTATACTCATTCAGCACCTCCCAAGCAAAGACAGGCAGCTGATTAATATTTTCACTTTGTAGATGCTGAGCTCAAAGTATTCTTATATATTACACTGTGTGTTGCTATCTCAATGCCACTACGTTTGAATATGAGGAAGAGAATGCTCCGTCTCCTGGTGTATTTCGCCATAGCTAGCCCTGGAGCACAGACTGACAGTCTTGTTGAGGGGGCCAGGTCAGATGACCTAACAGCCTTTTCCCCTCTCTTACTTCCATGATTCTATGGTCCCTTGCATTGTGCATGGTACAGTCCCCACAATGTGAAAGCCACATTTTACCCATGCGATAGGAATTCCCCTGAACCATCTCTCTAAGGTTATAAATATATTCTCCAGGAAGCAGCATCCAATCTACCCATGTCCACAGATTCTCACTGCTCCATGCTCCAGTGGCCTCTGCTTCTTTATTGTTTTCCCCAGCTGCGTCAGGGGGTTCTCCAACAGACCCTGTATTTAGGGATAGCATAGTTGGTTGGTGAAAACAGAGTCCAGAAGCAGCTCTAAGAGGAGCAGATCATCAGGCCACAGACAGTAATAGCTGTAACTGCCAAGCTCCAAGTCATCAGTGCTTTAGAATTAATTTCCTGCTGTGTCCCGACCCTACACATACTGGGACATTTACCTTCCTCTTTTCATGATGTCCTTGTTTTGTCTGGATATTTAGCTGTTTGTTTGTCTCTGTAATGTGAAGTGTCTCATAGACTCATAGATACCAAGGTCAGAAGGGACCATCATGATCATCTAGTCCGACCCTCTGTTTTACCAATAAAATAAAAACCAGCAGGATCTTATTAAAGGGAAAAAGGCAAAATACCACATTTATTGTGAATACAGAAAGAATCATAGTAAGCAGTTAGTTATAGCTATAACATTCCATTCAATCTCATATTTATTCACACATTCATTCATACAAGCACACACACACAGGTTCTGCAAGGTTGTTTTCATAGTTACCAGCCTTAGAGTTGCTCATGCCAAGCCACTGGCCAGGTGTCCTGGACATGAGGAGGGAGCAGGGCCTTGTCAGTTGCTCATCTGATGCTCCTGGAAGTTTCGTTTGCAGAATCGGACCCCAAAGTTCTCACTTTCTACAGTCCATTTTTATAGGAATTTCTTCCTATGCCAGTCTATGGGAATTGCTTCATCATGCTGTTGCTGAATCAATCGGCAGATGGCACATTCCTGACAGCTCCGTGCTGCTAGATGTTATCTTGTTCTTTGGTTCTCCCATTCTTGAGGCTGTTGGGTGGATTCCAGTCTGCCCTCCTGGGGTCCTCTGGTTATTTCCACTTGACGCCTTCTTCAGCCGATGGACACTGGATTCTTAGGCTGGCACCTCCCTGATCATTCAGTTATTATCCACACCAAGCATCCATCCACAGACATCCTCTATCTCTATTTTAATCACAATTGTTAATACAACAAAAGGGCGGGGAGTCTCTGGGTGCTGTTTCTGTTGTTAGAGTATTGCTTTGAGTCTCTCTCTCTGTGAATTGCTTTGAGAACAGACTCTCTCTTAGAATGTACTAACACAATTAGCAGCTTGCAAGTTTCACACATAGAGGGAGAGAAACAGTACCAAAAACCAAGAGACCTCTTAATTAGTAATACCCTGGAATTTAAACTATGGGGAATCAAACTCATTTGTGATTTTAATACAGAACTTCTTTAATATGATCCAACATAATCCCCCTTTTGACACTAAGATTTATAATCGTCAGTGTCACTTTCTATGTAGCCTATTCAAGAGAAAGTACTGTGAGGCAATTTGAGTTTGTGATTTCAATTCATCCCACATACATGATCCTAGTGATGTATCTTTACTACAAGGTTCTGGGGCAACAGGCAAGGTGAGGCACACCCACTTTTGAGGAGTCCATTCGGTACAACCTCTAGTGTCCAATAGCTTCCCTCCCTCCCCAGCCCACTGGCTCAAGGTCCAGGGTAGCCAGAAGGATCCCATGTATAATATGGGGAGTGGGTTAACCTTCAATACCTTTGCCTCCAGGGACTGTTGGTGTGCAATTTTGACAACAATTTCTCCCATTAACAAGTCTGGTTTTACAATACTGGAAACGTATTGCATCCATTCATATTGATAAGTGTCAAACAATGATCTCTTTCTTTTTTAACAAATGCATCAAACCTTAATATTTCCCAATATGACCCAGAACATTTTGTGTTCCAAAGTAGCTAGGGCAAGTATCTGCATTTCAGTGCAACCCATAGCTATGGCTGTGTAGTTTTCTATTTCTAATATTTTTTTTTCTTATGGATAAGCCATGTGGTAGTATTAAGCCATTACTAAAGATTTCATTGGCCTTTTAGGTTACCCAGACCAATTTGGACCAAGTCTACATTGGCATGTACTTGTTTTTGTATCAGGCTGTCCTGTAGCTGGGACAGAGAGCTTAATTTATTTTTAAGTTCCTGCAGGTCTTCAGTATTTTTTTTTTTAAACACACAACAGTGCTAGCAACAAGACAAAACACAAGACAAAACACAGAACACAAAACACAATTTCTATTGTGACAGCAGATTCATGGTATCGGGTTGCTTTTCAGCTGGCATCAGCTTTTCCTGATTTTTCTGAAAGACAAAAAGAACATGTTTCTACCCCTTTTGGGGTGGCAGATTATTGCTTAAAATATTTCTTTTACAAATACCCTTGCTGATTGCAGGCAAAACAGAGGAATTGCCCCCACATTTTCCTGTTTTTGCTCTATAGGCAGGCCAGGTTTCAATGGCTTTTATCTTTTAAGGGTTATGGGGAAATTATCCCACTGTTTAGTCATTAAATCCCTGAGTTTCCTTCTTATACAGCAGACCAAGTTTATAATGTTTTTCCTGCTGTGTTAAGCTTTAAGTTTTATTTACAGGTAATAGCTGAGAAGCATCATTACCATACGACCCTAAAGGGTTTTTCCAAAAATCATACACACTATACGTTGTTACAAGGATACTTATTATCATTAAATTTATTCAAATTATCTTGTTATCCCATGCCTTTTATTTAGACAATTTGTTTGCTGACCAGGTGTGTCCTTTATCTGCAGCTCCTTTGTGCTGCTAGTTCTTTCCTTCCTTTATTATTTAGGTAATTTGCATTTTCACAGACGCTTCCTGCTTTTGGATTTAAAGCCATCAGCAGCTCAGAGACTATCTTAAAATGGACACAATCAACTTTCACCAGAGTTTTGATCACTTTTTAAACTTCTGCTTCCAAAACACATAGCAATCTAAAAAAAGAAAACCCAACTTATTGTGGCTCCCTTTTCCATTTGTGCCTTTTCCTCTTTTCATGAAGACAAGCAGAGGGAAGAATCTTTACGTGCCTCCCACAACAACCAAATTGCTGCTGCATCTCTTTTGGCAGCACTAGAAGGTTTGTATATGAGGATATACTGAGCCAATCTATCCTCCAGGTCCGAAATAGTGCAGACATCAGCTAGGGCTTGTTTAGTTCAAGGACTGTGCCCAAATTTTTGAAGGATTTGTTTAAAAGGTATAATTTCTTTAACAAAAGTGAGGTTGGAGTTCCTTCTGATTCCATTCCTCCCTCTGGTACTGGCTTACCCTGTTTTCTTTTAAACATCTTAACATGGATATTTCAATCTCTTTGTCACTGCTGGTATTACTTAGCAAGTGACACAGCCTAGATTCTGAAATCATAGCTTAATCTATGCATTTTTCCCCTGCTACCTTCCCGGAGGCCAGCAGGTCCCCTGCTACCTTCCTGGAGGCCAGCAGGTCCGGTTAACCTATTTCTCCCTGCTACCTTCTCGGAGGCCAGCAGGTCCCCTGCTACCTTCCTGGAGGCCAGCAGGTCCGGTTAACCTATTTCTCCCTGCTACCTTCTCGGAGGCCAGCAGGTCCCCTGCTACCTTCCTGGAGGCCAGCAGGTCCGGTTAACCTATTTCTCCCTGCTACCTTCTCGGAGGCCAGCAGGTCCGGTCAACCTATTTCTCCCTGCTACCTTCTTGGAGGCCAGCAGGTCCCCTACTACCTTCCTGGAGACCAGCAGGTCCGGTTAACCTATTTCTCCCTGCTACCTTCTCGGAGGCCAGCAGATCTGGTTTAATCTAATAGAAATGCCTAGCTCAATAGAGCTGGCGGTGTGCACACCAATATTTACAATAACTGAGGTTTTTTTACCAATATTCCCCCTTTCGCAATTCTCCACCAAAATGTTTTACCAATAAAATAAAAACCAGCAGGATCTTATTAAAGGGGAAAAGGCAAAATGCCACATTTATTGTGACTACAGAAAGAATCATAGTAAGCAGTTAGTTATAGCTATAACATTCCATTCAATTTCATATTTATTCACACATTCATTCATACACACACAGGTTCTGCAAGGTTGTTATCATAGTTACCAGCCTTAGAGTTGCTCATGCCAAGCCACTGGCCAGGTGGCCTGGACATGAGGAGGGAGCAGGGCCTTGTCAGTTGCTCATCTGATGCTCCTGGAAGTTGGTTTGCAGAATCAGACCCCAAAGTTCTCACTTTTTAGAGTCTATTTTTATAGGAATTTCTTCCTGTGCCAGTCTATGGGAATTGCTTCATCATGCTGTTGCTGAATCAATCAGCAGATGGCACATTCCTGACGGCTCTGTGCTGCTAGATGTTATCTTGTTCTTTGGTTCTCCCGTTCTTGAGGTGTTGGGTGGATTCCAGTCTGCCCTCCTGGGGTCCTCTGGTTATTTCCACTTGACGCCTTCTTCAGCCGATGGACACTGGATTCTTAGGCTGGCACCTCCCTGATCATTCAGTTATTATCCACACCAAGCATCCATCCACAGACATCCTCTATCTCTATTTTAATCACAATTGTTAATACAACAAAAGGGCGGGGAGTCTCTGGGTGCTGTTTCTGTTGTTAGAGTATTGCTTTGAGTCTCTCTCTCTGTGAATTGCTTTGAGAACAGACTCTGTCTTAGAATGTACTAACACAATTAGCAGCTTGCAAGTTTCACACACAGAGGGAGAGAAACAGTACCAAAAACCAAGAGACCTCTTAATTAGTAATACCCTGGAATTTAAACTATGGGGAATCAAACTCATTTGTGATTTTAATACAGAACTTCTTTAATATGATCCAACACCTCTGCACAACACAGGCCACAGAATCTCATCCACCCACTCCTGCAATAAACCTCTCACCTATGTCTGAGCTATTAAAGTCCTCAGATCATGGTTTAAAGACTTCAAGGTGCAGAGAATCCTCCAGCAAGTGACCCGTGCCCCATGCTACAAAGGAAGGCGAAAAACCCCCAGGGCCTCTTCCAGTCTGCCCTGGAGGATAATTCCTTCCTGACCCCAAATATGGCAATCAGCTGAACCCTGAGCATATGGGCAAGACTCACCAGCCAGATACCCAGGAAAGAATTCTCTGTAGTAACTCAGATCCCACCCCATCTAACATCCCATCACAGGCCATTCTAACATCCCATCACAGGCCATTGGGCCTATTTACTATGAATGTCTATTGCATTTATTCTGTACCGTTGTGGGGTGCACTTTATTTCTTTATGGCGTTTCACAGTATGTGCCTATCCTAGGCTCTAATCACATATACATTACACACAGTTACTGTATTTTCAGAACTACATGCAAACTATCCACATTAACTCAGCATCAGCCCTTGTGCTCCCCCCCAATATTGAAACCAGCTGGAAGCTGATTAGGCTCTTAGTGCTACATAGAACAGCTTCAAAGCTACTCTAAATTGCACCATCTGCTCCTGTCCAACAGAACATTCTGGGATTTAGCCTACACTAGAAAAGTTGGCCAGTCTAGCTGTCCTGGGAAACCCTCATAGTGTAGACACACCCTTTTCTGGCAAAGGATGGCTTTAGCTAGCGTAGCTTGTACCAGTTTCCCAAACATGAGCTGTGCCAGCAAAAGCACCTTTTTGCCAGTATAAATGCATGTACATTAGGGTTTTTGCCAGTATAAAAATACCATAAAAATCACACACCCCCAACTGACCTTGGTATGCCAACAAGCAGTCAGGGATCATCAGAATGATGGGACAGTAAAGCCGCATCCTCTTTCCCCCAGTCACACCCCATAGGCTGGGCTCCAGCATAGGAGATGGTGTAGCAAATCCCCAGGTAGTGGGCTAAGCCAGTGTTATAGCTGCTTTCCACTACCAAAGTGGCAGAAGGGGGCCATAGCAGGACCAAGGGTCAGACCCAGCAGGTGTGAAAAAATATTACCGACATGCCAAGGAGGGAGAAGAAGATGTATCTTGGAAGGTAAAGAAGAAAGCAACTAATTACCCACCTCCATTTTATCACACACCTTTCTGTTGCCTTTCTTGATAACCCACCTTCTTCTTCTTGGCCCTGTAACTTACTCATTTTGTGCAATTACTGGGCCAGATCCTGGGGCTCAGTTTTTGTGCACCTGGTGCAACTCAAGAGGAAAAGGGTTACAAAGGATTGTAGGACCCTGGGATGGGTGCCAAGCATAATAGAGAACAGCCTCCTAGGCCAGGCCTTTCCAGCTGGGAATCACCAAGCCATACCCTTTACACTGGGGGCGCTAGCAAGGGGAATGGCTTACGTCACCAGTGAATTCCCCTATGCATGGGGAATTCTCAGGGGGCCTTTCAGATAGGTCTTGTAGCTGTTTTGCACTGGTACACTGGTACAAAGCAGCCTTAGCAGATAACAGGCCTGATGGTCTGACTCCCTGAATGCCAGATCAGTGGACTTTACACTATTTTCCTGCTTACATCATTTTCTGACCATATTACATCCAACGTGTAGCTTTTGCACAACAGTTTGCTTTCTCCACTGAATTTGACCCTAAGGGTTCTGTGGGAGTTGCATCCAGTTACACCAGCTCTAAATTTGGTCCCATAAGTATGTAACTACCTTTATTCTGTAGCTATAGTAGCGCTGATCTTCATCCTAGTTAAGATTAGCAAAGAATAGTGTGAATTTGCTTGAATAATCTTTCTGGCCCTTAGTCTCTAGGAAATGAAAATATTTTGTTTTGTGGGAGAGGGGAGGTTGAAAGTTTGCAGGGCCTCTTTTATAATTTGCATGGCAGTTTCCCCAGCGTCTAAAGGCAACTCTGACATGTCCAAAAGAGACTTTTAAGAGAACCCTCCCTCAGGTGGCTAAAGGAAAAATGATTCTGCAGTCCAGCTATACTTCTGAGCTACAGTGTCAAGAATACTTGTGAATGCTGATTTTAGGGGCAAATTGCCAGGAGCTGTTTCCAAATCTCAAAATATAAATGCACAAAAATGTAGGTGAGCAAATGTGAGGATGAGGGGTCTTTGAAAATTTGGCACTTACTGGGTTGTAATATGGAAGTTAAAAATAAAATCATCTAAATGTGCCTCTCTGATTCAGTCAAGTTCCCTCTTATGCTCAGACTGGATCTTTGCTAACAGCTTTCATAGGGGTAATTTTAGCTACTAGCCATGGTATTGCAGAGTCCATTAAGTGATGGGAACTGGGTCTCCAAACTGCAGCTCTTAGGAAAAAATGGAGAAAATTTTGGCTAAAATGTAACATACTGGACCAGATTCATCCCTGGCCTAAGGCAGTACAATTCCATTGACTTCAGCAGAGTTGAATCCATATATGTCACTGGTAAATTTAGCCCATTGAGTGCATGAGACCAGAAGAGTGTAGGACACTTTCTTTCCCCCTAAGGGGGTTGAGAAATTCCATAAATATCCATGGCATCAAGTAAGAAAATAGCACGTTCGGATGCATGTGTCAAGTGTAAAATACCTGACAGCCTTGAGGAGAAAGATATGCGAGCCTCAGTGAGCACTGCTGAAAACTATGCTATTAGAGATACTGGAGTCTATTGCCTGGAGCTAGTTATGCAGTTTGTGGAGAGGATTTTTAATCTTATTTTCTATAATTATATTTGTTTGAGAAAGAAGGGGCGGAGCGGGGGTTATTTTATTTATTTTGGCGTTGTTGGGTTTTGGGGGGTTTTTTGCAAACATTCTGGAGCCACAGTCAGTACTGTCAATTGAGTGCCAATATTAAAGGCTGACTTAGTATGTTAAAACTGCCGTTCAGATACGTCAAACCCTGGAATTTCTGGAAACCACAAAAACGTCATCATGTCAGAATCAAAGATACGTGCATAACAATAAGTGTTCTAAGGCAAAGCATGGCTGTGCTCTATATAGTGCCTTTCTCTGTACTGCCTCGACAGCAGGAAAGGAAAAACCCCTTGGCTGGTTGAAAATGTTCTGCCCAAACTGTTTTTGATAGAAATTTGCGGTTTTGGATAAATGAAAATTTTCACTTTCTGTGAAAAATGTTGATTTTTTTTTGTCAAAAAAAGAATGCCTGAAAACTGAAATATTTAGCTTTGGAAATGATACTGTGGTGCCTAATGGATTTGCCATTCGGTTGACCCATGTCCCCATTCTCCTGTATGGACTGGGCTCCCTGGCTGGACTACATCTCCCCTGATGCACCACAGCTAGGGACTCCCATGATATACAGCCTCCCCTCTCTCAGAAGACTGTAATGCACCATGGGACTGTAATGCATCTGACCAGGGAGCCCCAGACTACAATGGAGAATGAGAGCATGAGGCATCCAAATGACAAGCCCCATGAGGCACCCCAGCCAGGTGTTTCCAGATCAAATTATTTTGGTTTTCAGCCTAAATTTTTTGGTATTTGAATTTGCACCCAAAAAAAAAAAAACTTGAAAAAAAAATCCCCTATTTAAAACTTTTCCAACCCTCTGTATGTTGGATGCCAGAGACAGCAAAAGGAGGCCTAGATTACAGATGGAAAAACGTGTTAAAGGGGAGAAAAAGTCCAACCCCTTCCTATGTAGAGTTTCCTCCAAATTTTTTCATTCTGGAATGTGGGATTTGCCTCTCTCTCTCCTATTGTCCCAACTGCCCCCTCTCTTTCCCCAAGAAGAAAAACAACGTCATCTTGCTCTCTAATAATCCCTGTGGTTGCCACATTGACCCACTCTGATGGTCTTCAGAAAGAGCCACATCTAGCTCTTTCCATGCAAATGGAGAGAAGCTGCAATGTGAGACTGTTTAGCAGGGAAGAGGAAAATGGAAGAAGAGTGAAGAGGACCCCTTCCTTGTTCAATAATAACAATGAGTCTTTTCAGTTTTTTGGCAACAAAACCTTACACAAACGCAGAAAAATCCGTGTTTAAAGGTCTGTACAAGAGCTGGATGGCGTTTGTATACAGCCTGACCCTTTGTTATCAGTGCCCTCATTTTTTATTCAGCATTTCAAAATAGCCACTTTGTTTTTAAATGCCAGAAAATAACTAAATTTTACCCATCACTCATCCAAGTTAAAATGACTTTTTCAAAGCTTCTTGCAGCAAGAGAATCATGAATTGTTACTTAAGAAAGCAGTTGTGTTAGGATTCTTTTTTGTGGAATATACAATAATGATCCAAGTCCTGATTCAACAAGGTACTTCGGTGCAAACTTTAAAGTTAGGCATGTGCTTAAGTACCTTGCTGAATTGGGGCCCTGGAGTTATAAGCTAACTGACGTAGTACTTTTCACTTTTGGCAAAACATGACACGAAACCAAGCTAGCTTGACTAATTATAATACAACAGAAGTTAAAGTCTTGTCATTTCTAGAGGGAATTCCTCTGGTCAGGTTCATACAAGTAAGGAGAATAAAGTCCAGAAACAACATGATTATTATTAGAACCGCAGGAGGTTTGGCATGTGTCTCACACTATTTCAGGCAAAAGTTTTGCTTTATTGTCAGGTCACATTTCATGTAATGATTGGAAAATGTCTGTGTTGCGCCAGTCCAGCAACTCTGGGTAAACTTTCAGTAATGTAGAAAACATATTTCCTCTGGTAACTATGTCAGCCTACTACTCCTCGCTTCCCAGTAGTGTGAAATAATAAGCACATCCAGTTCAGCCATGTGTTGGGTGAACTAATCTGTTTGCTCTGCATTCATATCTAGCATTGCTAGCTTTCCATCACCAATACACTTACATGATGTACCTGCTTTGTACTGCAGCGTGTTCCTGCCACCCAGTTGGATCAGCCATGCTTCCTTTCAGCATTAATACCTTCTGTGACCCCAGCAACGGTGACTGCCCCTGCAAACCTGGAGTGGCAGGTCCTCAGTGTGACCGGTGTATGGTGGGATACTGGGGCTTTGGAGAGTATGGCTGCAGACCGTGTGACTGTGCTGGAAGCTGTGACCCACTCACTGGTGACTGCATCAGCAGGTGCGTGGACAGACATGCTATTTCTCTAGACTCACAAATGCAAATAGATCATGGACCTTCATATCCCAGATATGTTCAATAAGTGTTGATTATTTTAGATAGACCTTATTGTTTGGATTGGTACTACAGAAAACCTGATGATACACACAGTTTATAAATGGATACTGAGCCAGATTGGCTTCCTCCTATGGAGACACCTATTGGAGAGAGTCAGAGAAGACTAAATGCTCCATCTGATTACCTGGCACAGTTTCCTGCAAAACATCTCATGGCTTTTGATGGGAGGGCTTTTGCTGTCTGCAGGGTTAGCAGGGGACGATACCTTCCAAGCCTTCAGTTCTAGAGGAGCCACAGGGAAGGAGCCATCTAGATACATGGAAGCAGAAACTATCTGCATGGATGGCTGCCCCGCTGTGTTTCTTTACTGGCCCAACTATCCCCTTGTGACAGCAGGGCAGTAGCTGGAGCTGTACTGCCATTGTCTGGGTTGCCCTGCTCTATAGCAGTCCCAGAGGGGAGCCAGAAAATTAGTAGAGCAGGGCTGAACATGGGTGGTGCTGTAAAACTGAGCCAATCCTTAACTCACTGGTTCCCCTCCTGTGTCCCCTCTTCCTGTGCCCATGTGGAACACAGAGCCCATGGATGACCATCAAAGTAGTTTCCATGGAGCCCAGGAGGAAATCCATCCACCCTGATGTGCATATGCACAGGGGATGTACTGGCCCTACCATATTTATATTTATTATATTGTAGGGCCTCAGAGTTTAGCCAGTCACAATTTTATATGATACGGAAGCAGGATCTTGGGTTAGAAATACGTTTAAGTTATTAACAATAATATGTCAGGAGAATGGCCCATTTTATTATAGTATCATGGGTCATGACTAAGCCTAAGATTTTGTCACAGATATTTTTAGTAAAAGTCATGGACAGGTCACAGACGAAAAAGAAAAATTCAAAGAAAAAAGAAGCCGTGACCTGTCCCTTCCATGGGACTTTTACTAAAAATATCTGTGACAAAATGGCGATCTGTGGATCCCCATACCGCCTGAAGCCGGGGAAGCTGCGCAGGGGCTAGGAGCCACCAGCAGCAGCTGGGGACTGCGGGGTACCCCCACCACCCACAGCACCGGGGGCCGTGGCTGCTGGGAGCTTGGGGGTTCCCCACTGCCGCCAACAAACTCAGGGGTTCCCCTGCCTGCCCTGAGCTCAGGGATTCCCCCACTGTCCGCAGTGGCCAGGAGCTGCAGGGGTTCCACCACCGCCACCCATGAGCTCAGGGGTTCCCCCGCCACCCACGCTGCCAGGAGCTCAGAGGTTCCCCAGCCACTGCTGCCAGAAAGTTCAGGGGTTCCCCAGCCGCCCCTGCCACCTGGGAGCTCACGGGTTCCCTGGCTATCCACAGCCACTGGGCGTTTGGGGTTCCCCTGCCACCCACAGCGGCCGGGAGCTTGGGGTTCCCCCAGCTGCTGCAGGGTTCCCCCACCACCTGTGGTGGCCAGGAGTTGCGGGGTACCCTACGGCCTGCTGCCAGTGGGCAGCCCTGCAGTTTCCCACCACTGAAGTCACAGAGGTCACTGGAAGTCACGGATTCTGTGACTTCCACTGCCTCCGTGACTAAATCATAGCCTTAGTCATGACATATGACTCCCCTTCCTGACATCTGGTGCTGGTACTTTCAGGTTCTTAAAATTTTTGTGCGGTAGGGGGGTTCCATACATTTGAAGGAAGATTGAAGTCCTGTTCCCATTAAAGTTAATCACAAATGTCTCGTTGACTTAAATGGACCAATGTCAAGCCCTAGCTTGTATGCTAGAGAAGAACATATTTTAAATCAAACCATCTCAGGAGGCCTAGGTTACCAATTGCCATCTCTAGGCCAGGCTGGCTGGGTGTCTGCCTGGTGGGTCTTGCCCACATGCTCAGGGTCTAACTGATCCCCATATTTGGGGTCGAGAAGAAATTTTTCCCTGGATCAGATTGGCAGAGACACTGGGTTTTTTTACCTTCCTGTGCAGCATGGGGCACAGGTCACTTGCAGCTTTAAAGTAGTGTAAACGGTGGAGTCTCTGTAACCTGAAGTCTTTAAATCATGATTTGAGGACTTCAGTAATTCAGCCAGATGATATGGGACTAATACAGGAGTGAGTGGGTGAGGTTCTATGGCCTGCATTGTGCAGGAGGTCAGACTGGATGATCATGATAGTTCCTTCTGACCTTGAAGTCTGTGAGTTTCTGAGCTGTACAAACAGATCCTTCTGTGGACCTTGTATATTCACTGAGATTATATATTATATACAAATTCTTAAATATATATTTTTATACCAAATGTGGATCCATAACACAAATCTGGGAGTTTACAATGATCAAGCTGTCACTGTCTAAAACTATTCATTTTTGTGTATTTTACAATACCAATAAATCTGGAGAAACTTCATGGTAAATTTCTGAAAAATGGACTATTGATTGCGTGTAATAATTTTCTTGGATTTGTGGTATTTTCTATTGATTCCATGAGAAATTCCTCACAGTTTCCCTTTATTACAACAGTGCGGACATAGTCTGGCATCATGAAATTTCTGATTTCCGCTCTGTGTTTAACGAGAGTGAGCCAGCTTGGGGATGGGAGGACGAACAAGGATTCTCTGCTCTCCGGCATTCAGGTGAGATAGCTGATTCAAACATATTTCTTATCTCCCCTCCTATTACTAAGAGATTGTTCCTAATGAACAAGAAAAGGGTCTTTTAAAGTGATTTGTGAAAATGCAGCAGAGCGTTGCTTTGGATTAATGCCTTAGCAATGGTGGTAGCGAGGAATGTAATGTCCAACATTCAGTACTGTTCAACTACCAAAAAAAAAAAGCTTAAGGAACATTGAAAGACTGACTTCGACCCACATACACAAGGATATCTAAAGTCTAGGCAGACAGTCCCATCTTAAAATCTGTGTGTAGGGGTTGATAGCTTGTGTAGGGGTTGATAGTCTGAGTATCTGCCTGGGTTTTCATCCTGAGCTCTGAATTCTCGGGCTTTTGCACATTTACATCAGAATACTTTTAAATGCTCTTTTCTTTTACTTTGTTTTTAATAACTCCTTTATGTGATATTTGCCCAGAGCTGTTATATTCTGTTGGGTAAATTGATGATAAAGTTATTTAAAGAATGTGATATTGCCCAGATGAATTAGATATGTAATTAGGGAGTTTCTAAAACAAGAGTGACAACACAATAATTTTCTCAGACTATCATATGAAGTTTGGAAGCTGTTGTGGTTGATGACATGGTTACAGACTACCTCATAGTCCAGCTATGATTTCAACTGGAGAAGTTATTTTCCACTTGTCCTCCTAAAAAGTGTTGTGAAACATTGCTGGACCACATGATTATTAGTAAGCAGTGTGGCCTGATTGTGCATCTCCTCTGCCTGTGAGCATTTACTCTTGAGTTATTCTAACACTTATTCTAAGACATGACTGGTCTTAATGACTTCAGTGCACCTACTTGTGTGAGTAAGCATTCACCAGCAGAAGGTTTCCACAACTTGGGCCTCTGTGTTTTGCAGATTGACAGTACACCTTCTTCCTAAAATCATTCTATCTTATCAAGTTAGTGCAAGTGCCACTTTCTGCATGTGCACTGAATTGCATGATAAAAATTCTGAGGGCACATTAAGTGGGGAGAAAAAACCCTAGTGTCTGTCCATGAGACTTTTAAATAATTTTTTTTATTTCAAGAGCACAATAGCAATTAATCGGCCAAATACAGAATAACCATCTGCAACATTTTATTTTAAGCAAATTTTGACTGGTACAAATGCAAAGATAGAATCAGAAAAGACTCACTTCTTATTTTTGTACTGTAATTCAAAATAGAAAGGTGGTATTTTTTCCCCTCCCATCAGATTTTGTGCAAAAACTACTTCCTCTTAGGCTAAGATCTTGTGAACCTGGAGCCCAGTTTTCTAGCTGACCTCCTGAAACCCAATTTTCAGCTGACCTCCTGAAGATAGGGGGTTGGGCCTTGACCAAGAAAAATAATTAAGCACTATGCTTGACTTTGAGCATGTGATCAAGTATAGTTGACGTCAACGTGGTACTACACACAGGCACAAAATTAAGCTCCTGCTTAAGTGCATTGCTGATTCAGGGGCTTAAAATGAAAACCCTGGCAAACAAATGGCAGCACTATAAGACTGTACTGCAGAGGAGCGAGCTATACTGGGAAGTCCTTGGGCTCAGGACTCCTTGCCTCACTCCTATGGCACGAATGGGGTGGATAGCTGGTGGATCTCCCCAACTGAGCATTCCTTTGGTGCAGGGGAATCCTTGTGTGGCACAGAGCCAGGGCCGGTGGGAGGTTGGAGAGTTTATATTATTAAAAGGTAAAAGTTGGAAGATTCCAATTTTAAAATAAATAAACTTGACATCTAATTAAAGGTAGCTTGGATGTTCTGAAAGACGAGCTTGTGCGTCCGTCAAATGAGTGCTTTTCAAAATTGGGGAGATGGGCATGTGCTAGGGAAACGGATGCTCAGTTATGTCTCGCCTGGTGTTCTGTGGGTGTTTTCAAACCTTGTTATGGGCAGAGTTGTGTTAATGAAAATACAAGTAACCATTTGCCCGTGCGGTCTGCCTGGGTCTGGCACTTGGTTACCAATGCCTGTAGCCTTTGCGTTTTCGCTCCCTGTGCAAGGTTGCAAATGGTGGTGGTGAGTTGTTCTTTTAAGATGTGCCTCATGTCTGCTGGGAAGTGATGGAGCCCTCAAAATCCTCTCACAAAAACCACTGAAGAGGCAGTCATTGGGTAATGACTTTGTTGGCCTGATTCTCCTCTCACTTACTCAACTGTGAAGCAAAGTCATTCAAGGGAGGTCAATGGAGTTACACCATGTAAGGCTAGTGTGAGAGAAGGACAAGGGATGAAATCCAGGCCACAGCAAAGTTAATAGCAGAACTCTCCCTAACTTCAATGAGGCAAGGATTTCACCCCAGTCCCTGTCTCTACCCACTCAGGCTGATCTAAACGAGCAGTACTGGAGTGAAAGGCTCTATATCCCATTAGTCACCCCTTGGTCCAGTCCATCCCCGCCCTTTGCTGTACGTTTCAATCTTTGGAGTACCATCCATGAGACACTTTTGGTTTGGTTTGTTTCCACAGGTAAATGTGAATGCAAAGAACAAGTTTTAGGGAATCCCAAGGTCTTCTGTGGAATGAAATACACATATGGTGAGTTATATATTCTTGTTGGGTTGGGTTATTGTTGGCACATAATGGGCAGTTTGAGGAGTCTGTGTAAGACTGTAAGAACAGCATAGCTGGTGCTTAGCCCATAAAATGGATTAAAACAGCAAAAGCTGAAGAAAGGATGTCATAAAGTTTACCTCTCTTATTGCAACTTACAGGAAAAGCCAAGTATCAGAGGTGGATTCCCATGAACACTCACTGGGCACATCACTTGGCAGACACCCAGTTTGCCTGTGTTCTGATTATACCCAAGATAATTTTCAAGGAGCAATTATAAAGAAAATTACTTGTTTATTTACAAATTTGGAACTCTACCCGGCATGTCTTGATTTTCAGTGGGAGGACTGGGTGCACAAGAAATGCAGGACAGGAGCTTTATTTGATGCAAGTTGCCACAGTATATAGGCACTGCACAAAATATATAATTATAAACACACACACACACACACACCCCCTATATATACACTATGCATAATGGCCAAGCATAATCAAGTGTCCTGCTCTATTATCCACCCACTAACCACTAGAAAATCCCCTTGGCTGAAGGACCAATACTAAAAGGAAGACCTTGTCCAAAAGGTCCACCCTGCACCATTGCTTAGAGGCCACCAGCTCTGAGCTCTGATAACTCACAAGAGGGAGTGATTTCCATGGGCACAGACCATTCAGTGAGAAGACTCTTCTGCCAACCCTTAAGCGTTCACTCCTAAGGACTGGCACCCTGTCAACAAGAGCTCACCAGTTGGAATGGGGTGATATTAGAGCATTTGCATATTGAGACTTAAAGGAGTAAGGAGAAAACGTTATCTATGGTGAGCCGTGCAGCTGAATACCAGTGAACTGTCTCCTTTATACCGTGCAGGGGAAGGAATTCTTTGTATAACACTCCCTTCATTTCATGAGCTTTCAAACTTTTTTGCACCTGCTCTGTCCCGTGCTAGAGTTTAAAATGCATTGAGAGATAATCCATGCCATTACAGACTGCGCAGTGACCCATAAAGAAAAGTTCAAGGGGCCGCATGTCACTGAAATATGGCCCTGGCTTAGCGGTATTAGAAAAAAATCCATCTCTGCTTTGCTTTGCTTCCTGACTGCGATAGTGACAGTGTTTAATCTAGCCAAAGATAAGAAATAAAAGCAAAAAAACAACTTCATAAATCTTATCTGAAGTGCACTCAGGCCTCCCACCCTTTCATTACTCAGTGTTGCAGGGTGTCAGCTAAATTACAGAGACAACAGCTGAATTGTAGGGTTCATCATAAGCGTGAAGTGAGGGGCTGCAGTGTAGAAGCGGGGTCTTCTTATACTTTTTAATATGGACTCTAAATAAAGCAACATCATAAGAAGCTGTTCAATACCATCCCCGGCATCACGGCTCTCTTAGAGGTCATTTCTGCAGCAGCCTGCGTACATAGCAGCAGGACTGTACGGGTATGTCCACACTGCAGCTGTAGGTGTAATTTTCAGCTCGGGTAGATGTACATGAGCCAGCTTTGATCAATCTTAGTTCACTGAAAATAGCAGTGTAGGTGTAGCCACGGCTGCGTGGGCAACAGGATGGGCGAGCTGCCCAAGTGCCATCCCGACTGAGACCCTAGGAGTGTACTCAGGCAGCCAGCCCAACCCCCCACCTGCACTACCATGACTACACTGCTATTTTTAGCGCGCTAGCTCAATCAGAGGTAGCGCGGGTATGTCTACCCAAGCTGGGAATCACACCTCCAGAGCCTGCAGAGATATACCCAGCAGGTTTTGTTCACAACACAAAGTGCAGAAAGAGAAACCGGTTCACAGGTATGGAGACACTGCTCTGCATTGTACGGCTGGCACACATCCATCCCAGCCTCCCGGCGCCCCAATGTAAGAGGAGAAAAGATCTGCTGTGAGAAGAAAGTGGGGGTGACTCTGGGCATCAGCAAGCCCAAACACCAGCGGGCAGTGGCCCTCCTGTTTTAGTTTCATTACTCGGACATGTGCAGGAGCGTTGGTAGCTAGAGATGAGCAGGATTGTTGGGGTGGGGTGCTGTTCAGACACCTGTCATTCTACTTCGTGTGCCTCGACCAAGGTTTGCAAAAGCAGGAGCCTAAAGTTTGGTTTCTAAAAGTATATTGAAGCTGAACAAAAGTGCAGAAAAAGCAGCAGTTCCCACTGACCTCCATGGGAGCATTTCGAAAGTCAGGCCACTCAGCATCTCCTTACCCCCTGGTCTTTAGGATGGGCGGGCATCTGGCACAGTTACTGTTCAAATAAAACTAACCCAGCGTTCTCTCCAGCAACTGCAAAGTACTGATTTCTGCGTGTCACTAGTCTGACAGTAAGACTTGCAGGGTATGGCTACACTACAGTCGCAGGGTGTGATTGCAGCTCAAGTGCACACACCTGAGCAAGCTTTAATCTAGCTAGCTCAAGTCCTGGAGCAGGGAAATTAAGGCAACACTCACTTTGGTGAGGGCTAGCCTGCGAGACCTGCTGAGGGATCTCGTTCAGCCGCAGCTGAAGCCCATGCTGCTGCAGCTTCACTGCGACAGCTGGTATCCAAGCTAGCTAAATTAAAGCTAGTTTAGGTCTGAGCTGCAATGACACCCTGCGACTGTAGTGGAGACATACCCACACAGTCTCAGCCTAAATATGTAAACGCTCAGGCTAATTCTGCAATGTAGAGTCACTTTACCTGTGTTACTCAACACTGCAGTAGAAAGAGAGGTGGGTGTGACCATTTTATCTATTGCTGCTTTTGAAATTGTGCCCTCCCAGTGGTGAAAGCAAAGATTTTATCAGCCCACGACAAAGGCTCCCATGCAGAAGTAAACGTGAAGATCAAGAAAGTATTGAAATCAACAAAGTTTAAGATTCTGCGAGGAAAGCGAATGCTCTACCCGGAATCCTGGACTAACAGAGGCTGCACCTGTCCAATTCTTAATCCTGGTAGGTATATGGCTTTGACTCTGTGAAAAGTATGTCCCCATCAAGTTTATACTGATTTCTTCCTCGTTCCTCCACCCCATCCTCCAGTGCATTTAATTTATAGTCCTGCACTAAGACACTGGATTTTACTCCATCATTTAAACCCCAGGAGCAGTCTCAGTGGAATACTTTTATTTGGTATAGAAAATCCTTGTTCACTTCACATGTTGTGAAGTGTGAAACTGCTATTTGTAAAGCAGAATTACAGTAGTACAGCTTTACATAGCTAATCCACCAGTCACTCACTGCTCTCACTACTGAAAGCAGCTGCATGTTGAGCCAGGCACCTACAAGATAGAGTTCTTTTCAAATCTAATTTTGCTTTAGATCCATAATAACATATTCAAGTTTTCAGTTCTAGATCTGGTCAAATTACTGATCTGCTGTTATAGCTTTCTCTCAAAGGAGCGCACACTTAGAATGTCTTCTTCAAAAGTAGTGTTGAATTAATTTAGGCTAAAATGACACGGAAGAAGCTCTTTCTTTGGGGGTGAGTGGGAAGCTTTAGCTTCATCATCTTTGCTCATCTTCTTTCAATGAACAGCTGTTTAGGTTTCAAATGAAGTGTAATCAATGCTGATAAAACAATGCATGCTGCCTCTGTGATTATCACAGGAATCAAGAAATTCAGAGGCAGAATTTTTCAGTAGAGAGAAACTAAAATCCACCTAAACTATCTTTTTTACTATTCAAGACAAGCGATCAGCTAGTAACTAATTTAAGGGAAACATTTTCTTTTTACAATGTTTGCATATAATTTCAGGGGTTACCTGAACAAAATGTAGATTCCAATACTGAGGATTCCTTTACAGTAGGAAGATTTAGCAATAGGAAGATTTTTCACTTAGAAGAAGGTCATCTGCAAGATTATTACTGTAAGACATCAGATCACTCAAAAAGGTTATCTTGTGGAGATTTTTGCAATCTTTTGTCGTCGTTAGAAATATTGCTCAGTGTTTGTCCTCGAACCTAGTAGACAGAAGGTGGGAGAGATGTACTTAGGAATTCTTTCTAATATACTTCTCATGGTACAGGGGATAGGGTGAATCAGCATCCCTATGCTTAAGTTTATTATTTAAGCACATAAGACCTTGGATCGTCGCAAAAATCCATAAACATTTTAATTCAAGAGATACAGGTTCTTAATGTTTCCATATGCAAAGCAAAGGCAAACAGGAAAGGTGATTTTCTGATCTCAGCTCTACTGGTATAAAGCTGAAGAAACTCCATTAGGTTTGAAGAACAAAGAATATTATAGTTCAGATACTCAACTGGTGTAAAATAGTGAAAATCTATTGACTTCAGTGAAACGTTTCTAATTCATACCAGCAGAGGATCTAGCTCCGTATTTCACCAAATTAAAGGCCAAACACAGAGTGAATTAATATAGCTGCTACTCAGACATCTAAGAAGAGTCGGAGAAGCGTTCTCTGGGGCAAGTATTCAAAAACCTGCATTTGGTACACATCAATTGTAAATTTATGTAAATGTGCAAATTGCTCTTACCTATGTTAGTTTTCAGTAGGTGAAGCTTAGTAGCAATTAAATTGCTGCATGCTGAAATAAGAACTGAGAAACATCTGCTCACTCTGGGGATGTGGTCTGTCAGGGAGAACCATTAGAAAAATACCTCTGTCACCTCTGATAGCACATTCACTTCAGCTACGCTTGTGCCCCTTTTGTGTTCATCTTTATGGGAGCATTTGAAAATTTTCCTTTCAAAAATGTTTGTGAAAAGCAAAATGAGTGTACGCCCATGGAAACTGCGCTTTAATTTTGCACACACACGTATTTGTCTATACTTCCAATCATGGAACAGAGCCAGTTCTATGACTTATGTGGCCAATCACAAGCAACATAGCTCAGATTTTCAGTTTTGTGGCCCTGATCCACCACTGTCCTACTCCAGTTTTATGCAAGTGTAAATCTGGAGTTACACAATGACAAACCATCAAAGATTGGATGAATTGTTTGCAATCCATCCATACTGTAAAAACACTTTTTAAAATTAATTGAATGAGTTCAAGTAATGAATAAATTTAAGGAAATAGTGATATACTTACAAATATTCCCTAAGCAGGAAAAGGGTCTAAGGCCCTGATTCTTCAATGAGATAGCATGAGAAGACCCTGTACCAACACAAAGCTCTGCTGCAGGCTCAGGGATCTGCTTCCATGGAGCTCATCACTGGATCAAGGCTTTTATTTGTAGTCTTGTGATAGCTGATGTTTTTCTTAATGCCCCAGCTCCTGGAATCCTGTGATTGCAAAAGAATCTCAGCTTTCATTTTAAAAATAGTAAGTTTCTAGCCCTCATGGTCATGAAGAAAAACTTGAAAGCATGAACCAAATGCACTGTTCACACCCACAAACTAGAAGGCAAGTAAAAAAGAATCTGAAATTTAATTTTTGGCCAGTTGGCAGTATTGCATTTGTAAGTTAAATGACCCATTTACTCTTCTCTTAGCGTAGGAACTATAACCTTCAGATCAATAAAAACCACGAACAGCAGGACAAAAAGTCAAAGCAGACATGAAATGATTTCCTCACACATAACTTCTCAGATAACAACATCTCCTAAAACATGAAAGAGATCAAAGTAGAAAGAGAGAAAAATAGTGTAAAAATATCATGTTTTCATTCTGTCCCAGCAATACGGAGCAGCGGCTTGGATCTTAGAGTTTCCAGCCAGAAAATCTAAAAACACTCATCAAATCGCACCCCCCGGTGCTCAGATGATAAGCTAGCTGAGTTCGTACAAGGAATATTTCCAACACACACACAGAAGTGAACTAAGAAGACAGTAAACACAGAAGATTTAAGTGGCTCAATCACCTTCAAGGAAACAGACTCCACTTCCTAATTGCAGCGCTGCCAAACATAGGAAAATTACAGAGAGTTCCTTACAACTAAAAGCAAGGAATTTGAGATGAAATTCACAACCTTGAAGAACAGAATGAGACATCTAAGGAAAAAGAAAAGGAGTACTTGTGGCACCTTAGAGACTAACCAATTTATTTGAGCATGAGCTTTCGTGAGCTACAGCTCACTTCATCGGATGCATACTGTGGAAACTGCAGAAGACATTATATACACAGAGACCATGAAACAATACCTCCTCCCACCCCACTCTCCTGCTGGTAATAGCTTATCTAAAGTGATCATCAAATGGCCCAACTTGATGATCACTTTAGGTAAGCTATTACCAGCAGGAGAGTGGGGTGGGAGGAGGTATTGTTTCATGGTGTCTGTGTATATAATAATGTCTTCTGCAATTTCCACAGTATGCATCCAATGAAATGAGCTGTAGCTCACGAAAGCTCATGCTCAAATAAATTGGTTAGTCTCTAAGGTGCCACAAGTACTCCTTTTCTTTTTGCGAATACAGACTAACACGGCTGTTACTCTGAAACCAGACATCTAAGGAAATGTTTTCGTTTTATTTTTGTATTTGCATGAAGACAGCTGAGCAGCTTTTAAAAAAAGCAAGTCTACAACATCAACTGCTAATTAAAAAAAACTTGCTCCCATACTCAGAGCTTCATACCAAGCTGCCTCCTCTAGAGAGATTTTATGATCCTTTGAAAAATGATGTTTCTAACAGAAATGTTGATACAGCCATAGTGAGTGCTCTGCAAATAGCCATACTGTGATATGTATCCTGTGTTTACCTTACAGAAAGATGACTGCATTTGCCCAAAAACTCAGATGTAACAGATAGTAAATTGTATCAAATTATATAAATATCTGTATCCCCTTTACTTGTGGAGTTGATACTTTTAAAAATGGTCTTCGCCTGTTACAAATAACACTATCTACATTGGGCTAAATCCACAGCTGTGCCTAGGGAGTTATAGGTGGCAAAGATGGCTCTAAGCCAGCTTTCTCTTGTCCAGATCTTGAGGCTGGCTGGGACAAGTTAGAGCAGCCACACCCCTGACATTCTACCTTTGGAACACTCCCTACGATGGCTGGGGGAGCCAGGAGAGTCTAGTGCAGAGCCCACTATGCCATCTTTACACTAGCTGTAGCTGTCCATTACTCTGTGTTGTACAGCCCCTAGCACAATGGGGTCCTGAGCTTGGCTGGGGCCTGTGGGTGCTATCATAATATAAATAGGAATAATCATCACCATCACCTGACTCCAGGAGAATCCTCAGCTGCCCGGCTAGGACAGCTTTCAGATTCCTGTGTGCCCTCAGGATCTGGCCCAGTGTTTCTTCACATAACTTGCAGCCTTATATGAAACATCTAGGGCCTCATTCTGCCCCCACTGGCCCTGACTCAACAAGGTATTCAGAAAGCATGTGCCTAACTTGAAGCATGTGAGTCACCACATTGACTTCAATGGGACTGCTCCCGTGTTTAAAGTCTGGCACGTGCTTAAGCACCTTCTTGAATCAGTGCCAGAGCCAGTAATCTGGTATAAATTAAGCAATTCCACCCAGTGAACAGAGTTACACCTATGTAAAATCAGGTGAGTTCAGAATCAGGCCTGTGGCATCAAAAGCATGTGATGGAGCCATGTACCAGGATTCTATGTCACTGCGTTTCACTGGATTTTGGAAGCATCTAGAATTCAGGCAAGAAGGACGCTGCTAACATATCTCTGAAATGTCTGGGTGAGGCAGAATTTAATGAAGCACGTTTTGGTTTGAATGCAAGCCCTCAGGCACCCTCCAGGTGCTCATTCCAGTTCTTCTACTAGCCCCATTGCCTCATTGGAGTATCTCATAGCTAATTGGGTTCCTAAAGGCATTTAACCTGCAGCTGTGGATTTCCATGACAGGAGAGGAATACATATGGAACTTGCCTTACTGATCTGCAGCAGATCCTGTATTTTTAAATATCTAAAACCTGATAGATAAATTCATTCATTATTGGTGAGAATAACTGCTTTGCTAGGCTACTCTGTTCTAATCTGTTTAAATTATGAGCCTTAATTCACCTTTAGCCGTAGAGCTAAGAATAGTGGCATGGAAATATTTACATGATTTTCTCCTTTAATGCCACGTTTATGACATGTACACACACACACATTAGACAAGTTGTACACATGCCGTGCCAGCTTTGCATGGACAACTGGGGCTCAACAGGAATGAAATCTGCCCCTGTGCAGAAGGTCAACATGAAGCCTGTGGATCATTTATGTCCCACATATGCCGTAATTTGAGAATTTAAGTGGGGTCTGAGTGATGCATAAACCTTATGCTGGCTGCGCAGGAGTGAATTTAACCCAGCAACTTCTATTAAGTCTGTAAAGAGAGGGTATGAAAATGAGCACCTTTTACCCAGCACCTCCTCTATCTCCACAGCTCTTCCCACGTTCCACTTGCCTATATAGTGTGAGTCACCACCAGATTCAGAGCTTGACAACAGCATCTCATGCAGATCTCACTGTCAGTTGGGGCACAGGGCTGACTTTGATGCATCTCAACTCTTAGAATCATAGAATATCAGGGTTGGAAGGGACCTCAGGAGGTCATCTAGTCCAACCCCCTGCTCAAAGCAATACCAATCCCCAATTTTTGCCCTGATCCCTAAATGGCCCCCTCAAGGATTGAACTCACAACCTTGGGTTTAGCAGGCTAATGCTCAAACCACTGTCTCTCTCTATATACAGTATTTCTACACAAATGTAGGGTTTTTTTCTTCAGAATAGCTACTTATATTAACTTTCAGTGTAGATACCTTTTTAAGCATTCTGCCATACAAACCCTGACCACTTTGATGATTTGCAGGCTTGGAATACCTTGTGGCAGGGCATGAGGAAGTACGGACTGGGAGACTGATAGTCAATATGAAAAGTTTTGTACACCAGTGGAAATCAGCTCTTGGAAGAAAAGTCTTGGAGATTTTAAAAAGAGACTGCAACTAGAAGTGCACAAACAGGTAGGGCATTTCTTTATGCACAAAATGCAAACTTCACAGACAGAAGACCTCTGAAATGAAAACTGGAATGTAAGAAAATAGTGCCCAAATTTGTAGAGTGGTGTTCCGATTCATAGGCTCTGTCTCGTTTAAGCCTTCCAGGTCAGTGTTGGTGTACTCTCCTGGATCTGCTTTGGAAGGGTGTGCATATGAGCCAATGTTACATTCAAAAAAATGTAGGGTCTGATTCTCATCTCACATACCCCAGGGTAATTGTGGAGTAACTCCACTGAAGTCAGTAAAGTTACACCACTGTAAAATTGGCATAAATGAGAGGAAAATCATGCCCATAAATTAAAGAGGATGGACAAAAAATTGCTGCCAGTCACACCAGTGTAAATCCTGACTATCTTCAGTGAAGTTGAGGGCGTTCCCTGTATTTACACTGCTGTACTATGACTGAGTGTGTGTCTTGACTGCAGTCATTGGGAGTGATTGCCGCTCAGGCCAAAGTACACAGCTAGCTCTAAGCCCCACAGCTCGGATCCTGGAGCAGTGAAGCTGCAGCAGCTCATGCTGCACAAACCTGTCTGCAACCCTGGAGTTGCAGGGCTAACGACACTGAAGCCTGCGCTGCCGTGGTGTCACTGCTCCAGTATTTGAGTTAGTGAGATTAAAGCTAGCTTGGGTACATCAACTCAAGCTGTGGTCACATCCCATGATTGCAGTATAGCCAGACCCTAAGATCAGACTTTGGCCCACTACTTATTACAGCTTTCTGTAGAACTGGAAATATTGTTTGTATCAGTGGGAGAGCTCTGTTGGCAACATGTCATTTGCAATTACTCTGTAATAGCACAAGGTCTGATGAGGATGTGCCATCATCAAAAACAGTTGTGCATGCTTTTAAAGGAATGTGTAGGATTTAACTTAGGGCCAAATTGTTTTTTCACTTACACCAGTGTGAACCTGTTAAAGTCAATGGAATGACTCTGTGTTTACACCAGAATAACTAAGAGCCGAATCCAGCCCTTTGTCAGCAATGTTGTTTTACTAAAGAAGTGCAGCGTATGTGAAGTTTTGTCCACAAAGTGTTAAAACTGATCCTATCCAAATGTAAATATTTCATTGTATAAAGCACTTTACTACCTGCCGCTTCATGGTGCGGCAAGTTTAATGTTGTTGGAGAGCAAAAGGGGTGAAGGTGGCCTACAAACAACCTATTGAAACAGAAGCACTCCAGAAGACCCCTAAATGTGGACAACGTTAATGGTATAAAGGGAATAGTCCTCTTTGGTCTTGGCACTGACCGCTCAGAGAATCCAAGGATGCAATCTGAAAGATAATGTACTTGCACTGAAGTCCCAATTTCAGACCAGAGTTTGAACCCGATGGGTATAGACTATAATGAGACTTCACAAACAGCATAGAGAACAAGAGACTAAGAAGCAAGAATGCAATTGCCAGAGGATAAGAACTCTGCCTGCGGACAAAGAGATGGACTTTTTAAGTGAAAAGGACTCTGTTTCACATATCACAGCCCCGTAATTCATGGTGGACCTAGAGCTTATTTTATTTTCGATGTTAGTATTTAAAACTGAACATTACATTTGGTTTCCCCTGTGTTTTTATTTACGGTATATATGACCATTTTCCATTTTAACAGCAATTTATGGGACATATCACAGTTATTGCCATTTCCAACACTAGATTATACCTTTTCTGTAACCCATCTTTAAACTTCAGTACATAAAGTGTATTCTGTTTATGAACATGAGGGGAAAAAAGAGGAGGAACTGCAATGCCATAAAAAAATTCAAGTCTGCCAATCTGCTTCACAAATGTATTTCTCTTTCAGGGTCGTGTTGACTCACAAAAATGATGCTATTTTGGTAATTTGTTTTTATATCTCATGTATGTAATAAATATGATATGATTTCAAAAGCCTCATCTTTCACTCCCATTTACATCTCTAGTAATATTGTTCTGACACCCGCAATGCAAGGAAAAAAGAAAGCCATTGTACAGCAGAATTTTATTCTCTTTGGTTTCAGAGTAGCAGCCGTGTTAGTCTGTATTCGCAAAAAGAAAAGGAGGACTTGTGACACCTTAGAGACTAACAAATTTATTTGAGCATAAGCTTTTGTGAGCTACAGCTCACTTCATCGGATGAAATTCATCTTTGGTGAAATTCAGCCCTTGTGCAAAGAATCAGCACAAGGCCTAAGTCCTATGTAATTCACATTTTTGTCCTATTTTGAGGGGTCTCAAATGTAGGCCCTCTGCACAGGGGTGATTTCATCCTTAATGTCGTTTAGACTTGGCCAGAATCTGGTACTCACAGAAAAGCAATAGCCTGAGTTGGAGAGTGGCTACACATGAATACCAGGCCAGTGATGATCCAAATCACGCTAACCCGTTGTCCCTCCAGCTCTCATTTGAAACTGAAAAGGGAAGATGCTGTGGGAAATTAAAACCAAACAAAAAAGGCCTACAGCTAACAAAACAAAAGTAAAATCATTCACAGGTACTGAAAAGGAATGGCCAGACGGCACAGGCGGTGAACTACTCTATAGGTTTCAGAGTAGCAGCCGTGTTAGTCTGTATTCACAAAAAGAAAAGGAGGACTTGTGGCACCTTAGAGACTAACCAATTTATTTGAGCATAAGCTTTCGTGGGCTACATCGGTGCATCCGATGAAGTGAGCTGTAGCTCATGAAAGCTTTTGCTCAAATAAATTGGTTAGTCTCTAAGGTGCCACAAGTGCTCCTTTTCTTTTTATTCTATAGGTAACACCTACTCCGTTAGATATACACATCCTGGGTGTACTCTGTTAATCAGTAACCAAGGGGTTAATTATCTCACAGTGGCACTGATTTCTCTCCTTCCAGTTCTTCCCCAATGGAAAAACATAGAGGACTGGGGTCAGGTCTACTCTCATGAGACTGGGTTTGCCTCACCCTGGAAGAAGTAAGAGTTTTAGCTTCTGGAACCCAGGGAGATCTGCATGGATCTTTGAGTGGGGGAAGATCCGTGCAGAAATATGGGGACTCCACACCAACTCTCTTCACCCTTCTGGCTCTCTTGCCCATGAAACCCCATTCCGGCTCCAATGGAAATGTAACAGAGCCTCAAACTATATTAGATTTTCTGCAGATTCTCTGAGCATTGGTGGGGGAATTATATACTTCCCCTTGGACTGCCCCCTTCCTGCACAGAGCTGACCATATAGTCAGGAACAGGGACCAACAGAGCCACAGAGGCTACTGAACCTTCTCTTCTGCAGGGGAAGGAGAGATGTATGTGCAGAGACTACCTCCACCCACAGATCAACATAGAATGAACTGGCCTAGTTTATGCACAGGGACTAAGTTAAACACAGTACGGATTGCTGTGTTCGTAGTGGCTCGAGGGCTTTGGCCACAGTAAATGGTGCCCTATTGCAAATGACAATCAAACCAGCTCTTGTAGGTCTCATTAGTTAGTCTTCAGAGTAGCAGCTGTGTTAATCTGTATTCGCAAAAACAAAGGAAGACTTGTGGCACCTTAGAGACTAACTGAATGCATCCGATGAAGTGAGCTGTAGCTCACGAAATCTTATGCTCAAAATAAATTTGTTAGTCTCTAAGGTGCCACAAGTCCTCCTTTTCTTATTAGTTAGTCTGGAGACAACTATGCCAATGAGTGGCTTGACAGCACCTGCAGAGGAGGGCTTCAGAGCAGGTGAGGCTGATGGTTAGATCTCTTTTACTCTTCAAAATCCTTTTTTATGCTTAAGGAAAAGCGCAACATTTCATTAAGTGTGTCCAGTAACTAATGACTATATTTACATAGTATTGGTACAGCATTGTAAGTCTTCAGTAACCAACCTGCTTAAATCTCTAAAATGACTTAGAATGGGCTGGAGAGGCAGAATCTGCTGTGGGGAAGAGAGATGTCTGCTTACAGTGTATTATCTGGGCCTGTGATTGAGGCAGTCCACCTGTGAGGGCAGGGAAGGATTTATGTTTTAGGGAAGATAATTAGCTTTCCCTGTGCCTGCTTCTTGCTTAATATTTGCACACACATCAGTTATAGCACAGAATTTCTGTAAAACGCATATAAAGGTCCCCAAGAGTGGGTGAGGGAATATCTTTTATTAGCCAGCTTCTGTTAGAGAGTGAGACTGGTTTTGAGCTTACACAGAGCTCTTCTGCAGGTTTGAATATTTTCAGTCTCTGGTTCTTTGTTGATTGGACGAGGCTTTTGACAGGATTACAAATGTTTCTACTTCTACTGCCAGCCTCCATTTCCCCTCCCAGCTCCCACCTTCCTTTCTCATTACTATGACATCATACCCAATGTGCTTTCACTTCTACTCTCGACTCAACTTAGCTGCTTCTCTCCTATCGTCCCATTGGAATGGTAAGTGTTAGGTGACTGGGTGGCCCAGGAGATTGATAATGGCTTACAGAACATTTCCCTTTGCGATCACCAGTTTAAATCCAGCATGGAGCCTCCTTCTCCTTGTGCCTCATCAACAGGCACCAGCTGCGACTGCACTCCTGGTGCATGTGAATGCAAGGAGTCGAGAGAACATGGGTCCATGAGACCGCATCCCCTCTGTACAAGCCAAAGTTGTTGATGGGCCATAGACAGGAGTGCCCATTCCTTAAAGAGTGGCAGAGTGGCCATAGTGACTTTCATGCTTAGGAGCTCCTGGGGGTCCCCAGCAATGGCCTGTGCCTTTGTGCCCCCACTTTGGTTGCTATCCTCACTGTCATATTAAAAGTCCTGTGGCTCTTCCCCATTGTGGGCCCAGTCCTGCTCCCAGCGAAGCCATTAGCAAAACTCCCATTGACTTCAGGTGACCATATTTCCCAAAAGGAAAACAGGACACTGCTCAGGGCTAGCCCAACCCCTTCCCACCCCCTGGCACAGGGCTGGGGTTGACAGACTGAGCCCCACCACCCAGGGCTGGGGCTGAAGTCTGAGCCCCACTGCCCATAGCTGATAGCCCAAGTCCCTCCCCCCCTGCCTGGGACTTGCCTAAGCCCCTCCTGCTCCCGGTGCAAGGCTGGCCTGAGCCCTGCCACCAGGGGCTGGGCTGACAGCCCGAGGCCTGGCCCCTGGCACTGCGGTTGCCCCCCGAACGTTCCTCCCCCCCTTTTTTGGCAAAACTGGGAATTTTGTCCCATTTATGCTTGCCAGCGATGATCAGTCGGCAAGAGCAAATGGGAACAAATACCCAGTTTTGCCAAAAAAATCAGGATGTCCGGGACAGAGCTTAAAAAAGCTACTGTCCCGGGAAAAACAGGACATATGGTCACTCTACCATTGACTTCAAGGGGGGCAAGATTAAACACCATGTCTGTCTCAGCTGTTTGAAAGGTTGCTGACCCCTGCCCTCAGCTACAGAACAGTGCACGTTTTATTAGTGAGGGAGGCATGTGTGTAGCACTGCCTTCATGTACTGGACTCCAGCCTCTGCTGCACCCTGTGTTTGCTGGGCACAGCAGAGGAGGGGAGCCACAAAAGAGCCCGTGTGGTGCCCTGATCCTGAACACAACCAGGAACCAGTTGAGCCCGCAGCCAACTTTAGAGCAGCCCTGGGGCTGCTCTGAAATACGTTCCACATTCAGCAGCTTCCAAGGGTCCGTCGGTTAGCTGGTGATTGCTAGAGGACAGCGTGTTCTGGCCATGTCCCTTCCTCCTCCTAGCATGCTCTGTACACCAGAACTGAAAGGGGATGGCATGGGGCAGCTATCCCCCAGCTTTATATCACCTAAGGAGCTCCCCTGCCCCTGATGAATTACCCATTTGGATGTTCAGTCCCAGCTAAATGGCCCCTTTGTGCCATGGGAATTGTTGGAAGAATCCACAACAGGGCTCAGGATTGAGCCCACTGGGTGAGCTTCTGAAATGATTCTTGTCCCTCTGACCCATCACTCACAGTGGAGGAACATGATCTGCCATTTGCAATGGAAAATTACAGGCATGTTTTAATATAATTACATTAGTGGGCTAAATCTTCTGGGATGTGACCATGTTACTGAAAATGACGGATCATTTGGCACTACAAAACTGTCTAAATATAAATCCAAGCTGGGTCTGGCAAAACATAACTTTGGAACAAATATCTACAGTGTATTTTTAAAATAATTTATTTTTAGTTATCATATTTACTTCCATATCAACAGTGGCTAGTTTAAAAATCTCAAAAATGTCCAGTGGCTGCTCCCACAGCAGCCGATAAGCAGCTAAGGACGTCGTCAGTCCCTAGGGTTTCTCTGCTGGTGTGTTGATTATTCAATGACAATGTGTTCTAAAATCTAACCTTGCCCAGAGGTCAAAGCTACTCACAGCTTCTTTCCCACAGTTCAGCATGAAAATATTTATGAATGCACTTAATTGCTTCCAGGAAGGGGAGGGCTGCCCTGAGAAAAACAGGCTGAAAGATGTACTATATATGGAAAAACTTCATGACATATTGAAAATATTACCATGATCTAGAGATGAGAGCACCAAGATTTCTGTTTTCTTGTCCCACCTCTGCCATTAACATGCTGTGTGACTTTTGGCAACTGCCTTGTTCTGCCTCTCTATCACTTAAGTGCCCATCTATATAATAATAATCCTTAGCCATTTCAGAGATGTGTTGTTAGGCTCAGTTCACACATGTAAACAGCGAAATACCACACTGTACCTGCTTTGCAGCAATCCATAGTTTAAGCCATTTCCAGTATTTTCTTGGATACTTTCTCAATATTCCAGAAGAACAAGCAGAAAACATAATTAGGAAGGCAGCAATCCCCAGTGGCCTCTTTGACGCTTAGCTGCGCTGCCTCACATCAGTGATAGTTTCTTCTCAACAAACTATGACGTTATTCCAACCCTCCATGTTGCCCCCGCATTTACCGTATTTTCTTCTTGAAGTGGACTCTCAGTAATACATATTTAATGCTTAAGCACACTTAATTCTTAAATACAAGGCCCGAATTTTAAATCAGTTCTCTTCATTTTGGAAGTCTTGCTGCCAGTTGTCACTTTAACACATCAACTCTTGACGGAGGGAGGTGGGGAAATATTTTCTGAAACTGAGACTCAACACAAGCTCCATGAATTGATTAGCTGTGTGCATGAGTAGGAATGCAGCCCTCACCTTTACTTGGAGATCAAACACATCAGGCCTAAAAGCCAGCTAGCCCCTTCCAGCCCAGGGTTTGGGACTCCTTGTGTGTTTCAGAACACCACACAGCCAAGGGAGAGATCAAGATAAAGTAACCGTTCATTAGACTGACAAGTTCTGATGTTTAACGATAAGATTGCTGTCTCCATCACCCAGCTCAGTGTGTATGCACCATGCCCATGTATCATCTCTATATGGGTCAGATATGCATATCTTTCAAATATGCTGCTGTAGAAAAATTATACATAGCTGCCATTGATAGGCTCTGGTTCTCCTCTCGTTGGTGTAAATCAGGAGTAACTAAAGACCAGATCCTCTACCTAAGGTGCTTATGTAGCCCCCATTAATGTAAAATTTGAGCACCTCCCAGTCATTATTTCTCTTTATCTGCATATGACCCATGTGAGGTAGGCTAGTACCATTTTACAGATGGGAAACTGAGGCACAGAGATGCTAACGTTGGGACTCCACAAAGGTACTTACATTTAGGTGCCCAAGTCCCAGTTTTGACTCCACCGTGATCAACAAAACTCCCTCCAAACCCTATAGGTGCCTAAACTCACTCAGAGCCTAAGCTCAAGCAGGAAGAGTTCCCTAGGCGTCTAGGTTTTTCTTCGTTGAGTGCTTGTTCACATCCATTCCAATCAGGTGTGCTTGCACGCATGGCCACCGGAAACTCTTCCCCAGCAGCATCCGTTGGGTCAGCCTAGGCGCCCCCTGGAGTCGCGTCTTCATGGTGCTCAATGTAGAGCCCTGCCGACCCGTCACTCCAACAGAGGGGTAGGAGGGTGGGTATTGGAATGGACTTGAAGAACACATCTTGAAGAACAACAGTTACGAGAAGATGAGTAATCATTTTTTCTTCTTCGAGTGCTTGTTCATGTCCATTCCAATCAGGTGACTCACAAGCCTAAGTTCAGGGGGTGGGGTCGGAGTTGTCCACTGATTGGAGCACTAGTCTTCCAAAGGCTGCATCGTCTCTGGCCTGCTAGGTGATCGCATAGTGTGTTGTGAAAGTGTGTATGGAGGACCACGTCGCTGCTCTGCATATTTTCTGGGTGGGAACCTGCACCAGGAACGCCGTTGAAGGGGCCTGAGCTCTGCTGGAGTGCGCCGTGATTGGGGGAACAGGCACACCTGCCAGGTTATAACACTCTTGGATGGAGCAGGTGATCCACAACGAAATTCGTTGAGAGGAGACTGGAAGACCTTTCATCCTATCCGCCACTGCCACAACCAGTTGAATGGACTTCCAGAACAGTTTCGTTCTTTCAATGTAGAAGGCTAGCGCTCTGCGGACGGCCAACAAGTGAAGCCTCTGCTCCCTGCCTCTTGAGTGCGGCTTAGGATAGAACACTGGGAGGAAAATGTCCTGGTTGATGTGAAACTGGGAGACAACCTTTGGGATGAAAGCCGGGTGAGACCTGACCTGAACTTTGTCCTTATAGAACACAGTGTAAGGAGGTTCTGATGTTAGGGTCTTGAGCTCAGACACCCTCCTGGCTGAGGTTATCGCTACTAGAAACGCCACCTTGTATGAGAGACAGAGCAGAGATCACGTTGCCAATGGTTCGAAGGGCGGACCTAGGAGTCTGGAAAGGACCAGGTTGAGATCCCAGGCTGGGACAGGCTGTCGGACATGCGGGTATAGCCTGTCGAGACCTTTAAGGAAATGGCTGACCATAGGGTTAGCAAAGATTGACTGGCCCTCTGTGCCTGGGTGGAAGGCTGAAATGGCAGCCAAGTGGACCCTTATTGAGGACATGGACAACCCCTGCTGCTTGAGATGGAGAAAGCTGCCGGCTGCTGTGCACGCAGCGCGCACACGACTGATTGGAATGGACATGAACAACGCATCTTGAAGAAAAACAGTTATAAGAAGGTGAGTAACCGTTTCTTTCCTCAGCACATAGGCACTGCTGCCTCCCTCTAGGCATGTGGGCCCCTCTCTCCTGCTTAAACCCCAGAAATACTCACAAACCGGGGAAGACAGGTGTTCGTCCGCCTAAGCTGCATGTAAGGCTTGATAGAGTAGGCGGCCTTTGAGTACACCTGAGAGGTTGCAGCTCCCTATTCGAATTCCTTCTCCTCATCAGGCAAAGGGGGGTCCTCCCGCATCCCAGGTGAGAACCCAAACCTCTGGGCTACAGGTTATAAGGAATTCCAATTCTGCCCCCCTCCCACCCTGGCAGCTGTTTTGTTTTGGGCCCCACACATGCCTTAAGCAGCCAAATGCCTATCTTGCCCCAGTTCATGGAACCGAACTAGAGGTAGGCGCTCCCTTGCAGCCCGCACTCAGGCCCCTATCTCTGAGGCACGGGCAAGGCGTAGCATGCACAGCACACCCCTCTCATTGGCATCGCCCACTGGTTAGCTTAGGTGGCTCTGTGCCTAGCGTGCTGGCTTTGTGAAGCGCAGTCGAAGGTGCCTCTCTCTCCCCATTGGTTGTGGAGGGAGCCTAGGCACCAACTCGGCGTTGTGGATCTGGGCCAGAGTGGCTTGCCCAGGTCACACAGGAAGTCTGCAGCAGAGCAGGAAGTTGAATCCTTAGCTCCTGATTCCCAGGCTAGTGGTCTACCCTGCAGGGCCGTCCCTAGCTATTCTGGGGCCCTACGCAGCCCCCACGTTGTGACCTATCCAGGGTCACACGCAGCTCTGTGGCAGAGAGGGAACAGAATCGAGATCTCCTGCCTCTCAGTCCAGTGCCATAGACTCTAAACCCCGCTGCATCTCTCCCTGACTTTGGAATACTGGAATTCACTCGGGCTACCAGCCAAATATTTACTTGGTCAAATGTACCCGGTCTGTAATTTCCAGAGATTATATCCTTACTGTTCCCTAGTTTCCCTTGCTACAAAATGAGGAGAATAAGGCTTATCCACCTTTGTAAAGTGCTGTGAGATCTACAGATAAGAAGAACTGTATAGATGCCAAGCATTATATTATTATTACTATGCAGTCCTTTCTTCACCTTTACTCTGTGCTAGTGACTGTTTAACTTGGACATGTTAAAAGCAATAACCACCAAATTCTTTTAAGCAAAAAGCATTTATACTTGGATAATGGCCACAAAGTGCCAACTGCTTGGTTGCCAAATGCCTGAAGGAAACCACTAGAATTTTTCCACCCACAGACCTATTATGAAACTGACAAGGTCTTGCTCTATGCAATTCCCATTAATTTTACTGCTGGGCTTAAAGATTTATGACAGCTTTGTTGGACACTCATGTTAGACAGGTATTGTTACATGCCAGTTTAACCCATGGAGCAGCAAAATGTTGCTCTCCACAAATGACTGTATCGCAGTCAAGTCACAGCAGCTCTGGAAGTCTCACCTGCTTGGGTATAAGCAAATAATAAGTTATAATAACACAAAATTCCATTCTTGCTCTCAGCCCTTAGGGAAGTCACACTACATTCCAAAGAACGGGAATCAGAATTACCCAACAGTAAGGACACTTTCTCAAACAGTATACGAACTTAATCCCTGAAAATACTTTAATGCCTGTCGGATCATCTACACTATGTGTGTACTCTGCCTTCATATAAACAGCACCATCCAGGATTTGGAAAAAGTCAAACATGTATTCTGTACATGATCCTGGCACACAGAAGACATGGCCACTGGGAAAAACAAACTCTCACGCATCTTCATTTCATAATCTGCAATATTATTTGTTTAAAAAATATTAAAATGGTATCAAATAGGAAGAAAATGAATACATACAAATAAAAAATGGTCGTGCAAGTGTCTTCAGCTCTGCAGCTCTTGCCATATTAAACAGCCTTCTGGTATCTGTCCACTTTCTAGCTCATATCAAATCTTAGTTAAGATCTTTTCTTCTTTGTCTTCTAACTTGTTTTGTCCTCTGCTATTATTTTTGATTTTACCATTGTAGCTTTATTTATCGCTGTAAAGTATTTTGGGACACAGTGTGTCTGAAGGCACAATGCAAAATAAAATGGCATTGTTTTCTAACTGAGGTGCAGTTGTGAAAAACATGGCCTGTATGTATGTTTGCTGATGGGCTCTGCAGGTAAATCACAATGACTCTGTGACATCACTATGCTGATGCAACAGCCTCATTCTTATTTGTCTGACAGTAGAGTCTAGCGGAGTCCATGCCTCAAAGAATGTCTGATCTAAAGGTGGGAGAAACGGCACAGAGAGCTTATATGACTTGTCCACAGTGACTCAGGAAGTCACTGGGAAGGGTAGGACACCGCAACTCTCACTCCAGTGCCCTAACCATAAGACCATCCTTCCTCTCTGATCTCCTACCCATTCCAACAGATTCTATGATACTTTTTTCAAGCCCTTTCTGCTCCATAACCCGTATATTTCTCCATAGTACCTAGCAGCTAAGTGCTGAACAGGAAATTGAGGACCTGATCCAAAGTTTATTAACGTCAGTGGGAGTCGTTCCATTGATTTCAGTGGGCTTTGGATCAAGCTCAAAGATCTGTAAAGCATTGGCCATAGCAATTGGCCAGGGTGGATTCTGTTATTTTCCTTCCCAGGTTCTATTTCTTCTCTGGCTTTGGGGTTTTTTCCCTCCTATAAAAGGGGCGAATGGCAATCTTCCTATCTGTGTAGATGCCACTAAAAATGCGAAGGCTGGTCTATTGTTTGTGCACAGTCATGTATTAAATCCCAAAAACAGAGACACGCTGGATCCTACTAGCTGTGGCTCAGTGATTTTATTCTCATGAGTATCAGGCTGTTGAGCATTGACCTCAGGTCCACTCCTCTCCTCAGCACCTCTTGGGTAAACACCATAATAATGATGAGCAATAAAGGAGTATTAAAGACCATTCCTTTTGTTCAAGTCAAGGAAATGAATTGGTCAATTAGCTGAAACCTAACATAATTCATAGGACAAAGATTCCTGCCAAGGAATCCACCTTAATCAATTTTGTTACCCATCATAAACCAAGCAATGACCTTCAGGTATTAATACCCAGACAATACACCATTTGTGTGTTTTCTAATTAGCATATTGCTCTGTTGCTGCACATTCCCATAGGTTACATTGTTTTCCATCAGACTCGGAATCACGCTATGTGAGTCCCGGGAATTCAGTTGATTAATCTGACCTTTTCTCATCAATGAAAAAACAATAGATGCTATTTTTTGACATATCTAATGTCCCTTCGTGTTATTTTTTCCTTGGTGTTCTCTTATAACAATGATTACTTTATTAAGCGCAGGGAGCAAATTACAACAGTAGGCCATTGTGCTCAATATTGGCAAACAAAATATTTTTTTTAATGTAAGAGGCCTGCAGTAAAAGCCACTCTGACTTTGTCCCGTATATTATGCAACAAAAGAAGACTGATTACTCAGAAGTATGTAAACTGATGCCACAAACAAACAAAATTAAACAGTCAATAAAACCCTCAGTCTGACTTTAGTTACTCAGGTCCAAAACCTGGGAATCCTCTTGGATCTTCAGCTACTTCCGGGTGTTATGGTAGCAGCTGTGAGAAAGACAAGTTTATATCATTGATGCTTGACCAAAATAGTACGACCTTTTCCCTCTGATGCTGACCTTGCTACACTGGTCGACACAAAGTCACCTCAGGTCTTGATTACTGGCATGTGTTCTACATGGGGCTAGCCTTAAGACCATCAGAAACCTCAGCTGGTGCAGAATGCAGCTGCCCATTTGTAATGGAACATTTCCTGTTGTGAGCACATTATACCCGTGCCCTGTACTGGCTTCCAGTTTCATTTCTGGGTACAATTCAAGGTAACAATGTTAGCTGTGGGGTCTCAGCCTGAGGCCCATGACTTCCAGAAGGTTATAGCTAAATAGGAGGTAGGTCCCAGGTAGAAGGAAGGGGCTCTTGATATGGAAGAGGTTAAGAATCACTGTATTAACCTATACAATTTTAAGCAATCTCAGTGTTAATAGTAGAGGTAAGTATATTAACAATGCCCATATTATCACTATTAGCACATTTAGGAAAAAATGTCCTTCCAATGCTGTGACATAATAGCCTAGAAGAAGTTTGTATTGAGCAGTTTAAATATTCAGCACCTGATCCTGGGATGTGTTGCACTTCTGTAACTCCCATTGATTCCAGTTCCAAATCCTCAATGTAGCATCTTGAATGTTTGTAGTGCAAGAGTTGGAAGCATTTTCTCACCATTCACAAACCCAAACTATCTGGAGGCAGGAAGCAGCCAGGTCCTGTTTCTGTTCTCAGTTACCCGGGAGTGAACCTGGAGTAGTTCTCATAATTATAATAGCTTTGATGGACTTCATCTGGACTTGCATCCAGGTAGCTGAGAGCAGAATTGAGCTACTTGTGCTCTGGACCATGCTATGGTTCTGGAAGGCTAATTATAATTTTCTACTAGGCACTCTGCAGGAGGTATGGAACGTGCATACATTGCCCTGCTATTTGCATTTAAAGACTTAATAAAAATTCCATGTTTGTCGGAAAGCTTCCATGAAGTTTATAACCTTGACGTTTTTATCACCTCCTGGTTGTTTTCTCCCTTTTCTGACCAACCAAACCAATACAAATCAGTATTTTAAAGTATGCAGTTACCAATCTGCTACTGGAACTATGTAGTTCTCTGGCCACCAAACTTCACAGCAGGTGAAACAATAAAGTACAAAGGAAAGAATTCACTGCACCCATATTAGCCTTTAGGACACCCATATTAATGACTGCTATTTAAAGGAGAACATTTTCCCTATTTCTCTGTCACCCAGTTTGCTGGGAACAAAAAGGTCAAAACTGAATTTTATTGTAGTGATCTAATAGCAAAAAGACAGGTCAAAAGGGAGGGGCCTAAGTGCCCTAGTTGTCAGCAGTGCTGAAATGAAAGGGAGCTACTGGTGCTCAGCAAGTCTGTAAATCTTGACACATATTTAGGTGTCTGTAAATGGGTTTAAGGCTACAGTTCTGCAGAGTACTGAGGACTTCAGATGGAGCATGCTCAGTTCCTGTTAAAGCTCATGAGAGCTGAGCATCCTGCAGGTTGTGGCCCTAAGGGTCCAATTTTCAAAGGTACATAGGTGCCTAAAGATGCAGATAGGTGCTTAGTGGGCTTTTCAAAAGCTCCTGACCTGCTTAGCCGCCTAACTCCCATTGACTTCAATGAAAGTCAGGTGTCTAACCTCTGTTAGGTATGTTTGAAAATCCTATTAGGTGCCTATCTGCATCTTTAAGTGCCCAAATACCTTTGAAATTCTGCCCATCGGTGCCTAACTTTAGGCACATCCTTTGAAATCTTCGGTCACCAGTTCTCATACACTGACTACTCACATTAGTTCTCCATTTTTAACCAAACTAGTGAAAAAAAGACCCTACACATTTTGCCAGTGTAAGTTAATTTCTGTGCCACCAAGAAAATATGCTCCTTCCTCCCCTCATGTCTCTAGGAATTTGTGAGCAGAGTCAGAAACTTTTGTATTTCTCTCTTTCCTGGGAAATGGTAGCATCAACTCTGGTGTGGTCATTTCACGTTTTTTAATTTCATCTGCACGCCGTTATCCTGAGACCTTGGTGAACCAGGCAATCAAAGTCTTCCCAGAAAAGCTCCTCCTATTCAGGGTGGCATTGGCAGTTTGCAAGCTGATGTGAGAGAGTAGCATAAAACAAATTTAACTTTGGCTATTTTAACTCAGACTTAACATTATGAAATATGCCTGTTTATGAAGAGACTTGAATCTAAACAAGCCAGTCGCAATTATTGTACAATAATAAGTATTCCCGAATGGTTTGGCTCAACATGCTGGCACATAAGCAGAGCATTGATTACATATCCACAGGCAACATCTGGGGGGATGAAGCACATTGAAAGTGCCTGAGTTGAATCTTGAGGAAAAAATGCCAAAATGAAAATCACTTTGCTTTGAAGACTGAGGTCAGGAAGGATTTCAGGGTGATTATCACAGGCACCCTTATCCCTGTTTTAACTGCTTAGGCGTTATAGCAGAGGAGTCCACTATGCGGGTGGTGCTTTGTCTGCTCTTGCTCTTGCTCTATAACAACAACCAAAACTGAATGTGACAAACGTCTGATATAAACTGGCTCACTTCATGGCAAAAAGTTAACTAAGGCAAAGAGCTGCTTCTTCCCCTCTTTTAATTGAATCTGTGAGCATTCAGTGAATTCCTGTGGGAAATCGCTACCTGAATATACTCACAATAAGCCCAAACCCAAACAAAACAAAAAAATGGTTATGTTGTAGGATCGTCAGAAACCCATTTCAACTGTATCAAAACAAAATGGTATGAAGCATTGCTGGGCAGCAGTATCACTTGGAACGGCGATAGACCTCACAAGCTAAGCAGGGTCAGGCCTGGAGGGGACACTTCAGGCACTGGTGATTCAATAAGTGACGCTTTTTCTTCCGCATCTAAGCATCTTCCACATCCACATGTAAGTGTCATCTCTGTACCAGGATACTTCCAACATGCACACTTTTCATACAAGGTGTTCTGGTTCCTTACTGTGTAACAGCGGCATCCAACACTGGCTTTGATCAATGTGAGGTTTATTATAGCAAAAATCCACATAACAATCCATAAACATTCCCATCATACAAACAGGTCTGGTAATGCTTTAATTCATAAGGCTCAGGTATCATGTGATTTCTCATGACCTTCTTGATAAGTATAAGGGTTGGAATTGGTAATATACAGTGACATGCAGAGTGACATGTTCCTGCAGGTCACTTGATGGTTACCTTTGGTAGCTACAAAATGAAATCATGACCTCAAAGGCAGAAATAGCCATATAGTTCCTGCATAATTTCCTGGCCTGTAGCCATACACCTTGAGCTGTAGTCTTAGGCTGAAAGTTAAAGGTACTTCAAAGGGAGGTTTGCTCAAAAAGGGTGACAGAATTTAGCCCTATGCATGGGCCATTCAATTCCACTGTAAATGGACAGCAGGCCTTAATTCTCATCTCCAAAACACAGGCCTACAGCAATCATAATGCTTTACAGGGCATCAAAGGACCACAATCAGACAGATTAGACTTATTTCACAACTCCGGACACTTCCCAGAATAGCAGGTTGCCTTCAATATGGACTGTAACTCACCTCTGACAGTGAAAAACTAACAATGCACTTGGAAAAGTACAAGTATCTTTGACCCAATGAACACCTGCATCTCTGAAATATCTCCTCTCACCAGCAATTTAAATATATGGGACAAAAACAGCAAAGTAAAATAGCCTCTACTTTTAAGTTTTTAAATCAGTGCCTATGAGTCCTTTCTAAATGCCTTTAAAAAAACAGGTATTTATCACGGAAAGAGAATGTTGTTGCATTTTATTTATTTCAATTTAAAATATATGAAAAGGCCTTATCCCAGACTCTAATTGTCATAACAAAATATTAGAAATACAATCCATGACAATAAAATGCAGCAGAAAACCATTTTAATACTATAGAAAACCAGCAGCAGAACCCACCAGGCTAGATGCTCTGTGTTTTTCTGCACAGAAGGGAACAAAAATCCCCACCCGCCAGTAGCCCTAGAATCCCCTACCCACCCATATGCCTCAGTGATTCCCAAAATCCTCCCTAAAAGATGAGCTTTTCAGCATGCCTGGACAAAGGGAGAAAACCCTGTCAGCAGCTTCCTTGCTGTAAACCACGGGCACGCCAGCTAAAACCACGCCAATCACAGTTGCACTGATGTCACATAGGGTTAGAGGCAGGCTCTCAAGCAGACAGGGCAGAAGCCATTTAGAACTTTTGAGGTCACAACCAACACCTCAGACGCTTAGCTAGAAGCCGGCACTTCACTTAATAGAGCATCACATTCTGCAGTAGCTTCAGCTTCTAGAGCGAGCTAAGCAGTAGTCCCAGGAGAGCACATGCTGTAGGCCTAGAGTGACAAAGTCATGAATCATGGAAACAAGGTCCATGTTTGAAAGAAACATTTGCAAACTCCTGACTAGTAGGGTTTTTTTAAACATATATATTTGCTGCATTCTCTGCTTCTGCAAATGGGTCCAGCTCCATTGATGTCAGTGTTGTTTTACCCACTTAAACCAATGGAGAATTTACCACAGTAGCTTACTTATTGTCAGACACTGGTTCTAGAATCATAGAAATGTAAGGCTGGAAGGGACCACTCTATGTATCCAATATTGGCAAAATGCGATTTTCATTACACCCATTCAACTTCATTCAAGTTAATGAGGGTTGTCCAATTGTTGTAACTGAGAGCAGAATTTGGCTCTATACATAGAAATTAATTATAATCACAACTGCACATAGCAGTGCACAGAAAACATTGGTGACTTTGACTCCACTTCACTACACATGGACTTTCCCCCCCAAATTTATTATAAGCAGGTTCCACTGTACAGCTATTACTAGTCCTAAATGAGAGTCAAGAGAAGAAGCACAGCTTATTGGGATGAAATAGATGAAATAGGGGGGGTTTCGGTTGGGTTTTTTTTGTTCTGTTTTGTTGCACCACAAATAATTATGTCCCCATTGAACATTTTCAAAACAGTAAGATTTTAAAGTGCTTTTCTGTGGGAATTCTTCGCAGATTATCTTCCCTTTTTTGTGGGATTTATGCTTCTGAAAAAGAAAATAAATCACAGGATAAAAGCTCCATCCATCTAATTATACCCGTAAGGGGGCTGTAGCCCATCAGCTGTGAGACTTCGTGTTTTATGTCTGGGAAAGACCCTGCTGTTGTTGGGACATAACAGCATGTCTAGTTTTAACACACCCTCAAAATAGTGTTCTTTCACTGGGTTATTTATACAGTTTGTGCCAAGCGATTTAAGGAGCAGAAAGTGATAGGGTACATGTGGGAAGGCTTAGTTTATAGTTGGTTTAGCGAAGATCTGTAAATTAAGCCACCACAAAAAATAATAAGGCCTTTTCTTTATTTATCTATGCAACCATGGGGCAGAAAGGGCAGAGAAGCTTAAAAGACCTATTCATGCGAACAGAGCTGGTGCTTTGAGTCAACTATTTACACATTGCAAATGTATTTCATTCACATTCACACAACACTGAGAAAAATGGATGCAAATGAGGTGCCCCCATCTCCATGGCAGTATAGTTCAAAAATGCAAATAGAGACACTGATTTTTAGTGTCTGCTCCTCAGAATGGAAAGCTCACCTAGGTAAAAGTACGGTGTGATTTTTCTAAAACTGACTCAAACTGATGTCTAATTTAAATGTGCCCTGTCCACAGCAATCTTGGATTTTATTTTTAAATAATTAAATATATGAGTCCAATATTAAGGAGAAAGATTTCCCAGATTAAAAAAAGAAAAAGAAAAGCAAACATAGTTCAAGAGACCTTATTAGCATTTGCAAGGGTTCCTGAAAAGCCTCAGTTCTCTTGTTCTTGCCAAGTAAACTTTGTTTCGCTGAACTTCAGCACTGCTCCGCCCGCTGTTGGTCGCTGTTACACTGTTGTCATGGTCAGACATTATTGCTCCAGCTCTCTTTTTGGTGAGAATCTTGCTACAAATATGTACTGACAGAAAAAGCATCACTCTTCTTTGCATGCTAAGTATTAAAGTATTTTTAATAAAATCACTACACTGTAACTGTACTAATACACCATTTCCCCTAACTAGATCTCTACCGTAAGTCTGAAATGAAGCCTGATTTCAGGAATGAATGTATTCACAAATATAGGGCTGCTTCCCTTGCGCTTGCAGCAGCCTCTGGATCCAGCAGGGGTCAGAAAGACACAATACCACTACAGTACACTTCCTTTTTACTCCCCAGTCCCATAGAAGACCCTCTATGGGGTTCAAGCGCCAAGAGCCAGGACAGGGGCCAGGCAATGGGGATGGCCGTTGTCCATCGCTTCATTCCTCCCTCACACCTGTGGGCCTACCCAGTACAAGCACAGCACGGACTGACTCTGAAAGCCATTTGGAATTGCCAGCAAGTTCAGAACACAGCCTCCTACTTTCTGAACAAGGTACCCCCCTAGGAGCACCTCACCCCCATTCTTTGAACTGGCTGCCTGTCAATGGCTGGCTGAAATTCAAGTACCGTCACGCAGCAGAAAGGGTCAGATTCTCAACCGAGATTAAAGAAAAGGCAGAGGTGGAGGGGGGGGCAGCAAAGGAGCTGGTTGTAGCTTTCTTAGCCTTGGACCACTTCTACGCCGGCCCTGCATCATCAGACTTGAGAGCAGCCTTAGGGTATGTCTACACAGCAGCTGGGAAGCATGACCCCCCAGCCTGGGTAGACAAACACATGCTAGCTCTGCTCGAGGTGGGATGCTTGTGGCTGCAGTGCCATGGGCTGTGGCTCAGGCTAGCTGCCTGAGTATGTGCCCAGGGTCCAGTGGCTTTGTACTCGGACAGCTACCCTAAGCTGCTGCCCAGGCTGCCGCCACCACACTGCTATTTTTAGCATGTTCACTGGAACAGAGCTAGCATGCGTCTGTCTACACGAGCTAGGAATCGCACATCACCACTGCTATGTAGACGTCACGTAAAATACACTGGCTAGTAACAGCGCTCAGGGGGCTGCCCCCCAGTTGGTGATTTCTGGAGCACCGTTTGTGTAACCCACACACTTCCTGGGTGCGGTGTTCTGTCCCATCTAGTGGCACCGAGACCACTGAGAGAGAGATTATGAGTCAGCTCTACAGCCTTAGCTAACAGCCAGTTGGCTTTTAGTTCATGTGGTAGAGGCTCACGCACTAAACTCCAGAAGTCCCGGTTCGATCCCACCCACCGACGACTGGGGCCTGTTGGCATTACGTTTGCTCCAGCCATGCCCATTCCCCATCCCTCACTGCCACAACACCTCCCTACACTTGGGGTTGAGGGGCAGGGAGGGCACAGGCCAGCTGTACCCCAGCAAAGAACTACCCTGTGCCAAGGGAACCCCACCTAGGGAGCTCTCACTTTTTGTGCTGCCACTTCATGTAGCCAGAGCCGGACAAAGCAGGCATGTGGAGCTCTGGCCCAAAGCCTTAAATGGATTAAGCCCAGACTACCCTAAGAACTGCCTTGCCATTTCTGATCTCCCATAAAATCTACCCGTATCAGGAACTCTGGGACTCACTGTCCCAAAGGTGGAGCTCAGTGCTATTGGAGGGCTTACATTCTTGCTCGCTGCCCAGTATCTTTGAAATTTGCTGACTCCAGAGATATGCTGAAACACAGACTTGGCCCTACTTAGGAAGAACTGCAAGATACATCTCTTTGCCCAGAACTTTCCAATTGACTAATGATGAAATCCTGCTTTTCCAGCTGACTTCCCAAAGTCTTCTCTCATGCCAACAGATTTCAACAAAGGACACGCATTTAAAAGTCATAAAATGAAAGCTGAAGTCTTCCCGACGGCCTCTTATTGATTATAAATCAAGCCAACCAGTACCTACATTGTTAATAGTGCATCAGATGTCTTAAATGGACACTAAAAATGTTAATACCTTATGCAAGGGACTGGAATTTCTCCTTCAAGTATGATGCCTTAAGGTTATTTGTGCTTCACTCACAATTGCAGGTAAGGGCTTGTTAGGTTGGCAGAAATGTACATTTAATGAAATGTTATTCATAGCCTTATTATATGTAGCAAATAAGGCAGCTCAAAAGACATTTAATTTTAACATGTCCTATTTTTCCTCAAAATCTTTTCCTTGGAGTAAACACTCAGGGCCAGATCCTGGCCCTTGTGAAATCTGCTTTATCTCACTATGGCCCCACAAAGCAGAAAGAAAGCTGGCCTGACCTGTCAGCTGAGGAGTGCTCTTACATAGGGGAACTCTCTCAGTGGCATAGAGCCAGCGTGTCCGATCCTCCACCACACTCCCTGCAGCCTCCAGTGAGGATGGCACAGCAGGGCCATGGCTGGAGCACCACCCCTCTGGTGAGTAGCCCTTGGAGGCAATTACAGCCATACATAAGCCTGTGTGGGAGGGGAAGCCTAATGATGGCTTAAAACCACCTTTGCCTCCCCACTCAAGCCCTGAATCAAGACCAGTTCAGCTGGAGGCTTGGATCGCAAGGTAAAGCTGTGCTAGCAGATCATACCCCAGGACCCGAGCCTAAATGTCAATCATTGGTCATGCTGTGCACAGGCCCCTGAAGGCAATGAGATGCTACATAGGTGCAGGGTCCATGCTAGCTGATTGCATTATACGAGTGGGTTTTGGCCAGATTCTCCTTTTAGTTACCCGGGCAGCCCTATTGACTTGGATGGGACCACACCAGTATAACTGAGAGGATAATTTGACCTTTCATGTCTGAATATGTGACATCTATCCAGAAATGGGACTATCATGTTTCCCAAATATCTGGTAAATATGGCACATCTCAAGCTCAGATGGTCATGCTAGTGAAATAACAAATCTCCTGTAAGAACCATGGCTCTGGATTAATATGCAAAGACAAGAAAAGATATTAACTAACTCCTCTATCTCAGCTATTTGGTAATTTCATCTTGGAAGCTCAATCACAGTGAAAAGGAACCCAGATCTCTGTATGATCGCACCAGAACCAAAAGGGTTAACAAGATACAAAGGTGTGACTGCTCCAGTGAGCCCTTTTTGGTGTAAATGGGAGGTAACTCCACTTATGTCAGTGGAGTTCACTGCTGTAAAGCTGGTGAGAGCACCATGAGGTGTGTTGCCTTTAACATTCCATTCTATTTCCTGTGGGCCAGATTGTGAGACAGGAGACAGCCGTGGGTAGCATAATTGGAGCTGCACCAGGCCAGAGATACTTCTGGGGGCATTGTGCCTAAGGCTACAGCTACACTAGTGAGCTTACAGCTGCCCTGCTGTAAGCTCTCTAACGTAGCCACTCCAAGCTGACAGAAAAGAGCTCTCCCGTCAGTTTAACTACTCCAGCCTGGGCAAGCAGCGGTAGTGATGTCGATGGGAGAAGCTCTCCTGCTGACATAGCGCTGTCCACACCTGCGCTTATGTCTGTGTAATTCTGTTGCTCAGGGGGGTGATTTATTATTTACCCCCCTGAGCGACATAAATTATGCTGACACAAGCTGTCATGTAGACATAGCCTTAGAGGGCCTGTAGTCCTTTCTATAGTCAGCCAGTTCTAAATTACTATATTTTATCATAAAAACTGACCTTTTAAAAAAATTGTCCCTAAATCTAAGATTCAGAGGTCGTAAGCGAGATTGGAGTAGACCTATCTTGCTAACAACCTACGAAGCGTAGATTTAGGGACAATTTAAGCCAAAAAAAAACAAAAAAAACCCAGTAGCATGGGTCTTTCTTGTTTAATTACGGTGGTGATGCATCTCAAGAATCTTGCCAGGACTAATATACAGTGTACATGTTTGAGTACTGTGCATGTCAGAAACAGAGATGGGAAAGAGGAAAGAAAAACGAATATGTCACCATATTCTCATTACCAAACATTTCTGAAATTTGAGAAACACAGAAGGCACAATTAAATTAGAGTTGGTTCTGAACCAAGGCTTCACACAGACTTTGATGTTCTAAGGCAGACCGCGCAGGTCAGGCCAGCTTCCAACTTCACTCAATCAGAAATACTTAGTTTACAGCAGTGACACTTATTTAACAGATACCTTCGGCTTTAGTGACAGTGGGAGAATAACTAGGATTATATGGTCATAAAGACGCACCATTCTTTAACAATTTCTTCCATGTATTAGACACAGGGATTTTTCTTCAACATCTGGGGCCAAATTCTCCCACAGCAGGGTAAAAGTAACTCCCATTCATGGATATACAGGTTTTAGGCCAAAGATCTTCTGATTATGATCATCTGATTCTACTCTGACTTCTTATGATGTAACACAGGCTAAAAAACCTCCCCTGTTGAATTCAATGAGAGTTGTCTCCTGTTCTGCAGCTGGGGACTAGGCACCAGCTCTCCCTCTCTGCCACCGTCTTTTGGAGAGAAACCTGCTTCAAGACATAAGAGTCCCGGAGTTACTGGCAGCATTTACTGCCTGTCTCCTTTAGCAGGTCTCTTTTTGGAGGAAACCAAGATGCATTATCTTCATCCTGCAGGGGGCTTGCGGGACACAGACAACACTTGCATTCTCCTCTGCTTTTATTGCCAGAACAGCTGCCCTTGGAATGTGTCATGTAGAAAATATTTTTGGTTGAGCTAATGAGAATGAGATGTACCATGTTTTCAATAAAGATGATACTGAAAAAAAAACGTTTTGTTCTCTAATAATACTTAGCACTGCATGGCCCTGATTCTTGGGTCTAGCTGAGCTGCTTCAGTGCATGACTCAAAGAGGGGAAAATGCTGGCTTCACGCTATCTTTCATTCCCCACCTTCCAATTCTGGAGCCAGCCTGGGGTTGGTTTGGCTCCCCGCATGATTCAGAGCAGTCTCCAGATTGCTGTAACCCAGGGGTGGGCAAACTTTTTGGCCTCAGGGCCACATCTGGGAATAGAAATTGTATGGCAGGCCATGAATGCTCACAAAATTGGGGTTGGGGTGTGGGAGGTGGTGAGGGCTCTGGTTGGGGGTGCGGGCTCTGGGGTGGGGTTGGGGATGAGGAGTTTGGGGTGTAGAAGGGTGCTCTGGGCTGGGACCGAGGGATTCGGAGGGCGGGAGGGGGATCAGGGCTGGGGCAGGGGTGTGGGAAGGGGTGCAGGTTCCGGCTGTGGATGCGGGCCGTGGGATGGAGCTGGGGATGAGAGGTTGGAGGTGCAGGAGAGTGCTCCAGGCTGGGATCGACGGGTTTGAAGAGTGGGAGGGGGATCAGGGCTGGGGCAGGGGGTTCGGGAGTGGGGAGAGCCTCAGGGGTGCAGTGGCAGTTACCTCAAGCAGCTCCTGGAAGCAGCAGCATGTCTCTTCTCCAGCTCCTACGTGGAGGCATGGCCAGGTGGCTCTGCATGCTGCCCCATCTGCAGGGTCTGCCCCTGCAGCTCCCAATGGAGCACCGGAGGGGGCCATTTGAGCGCATAGGAGCTGGAGCGATGCCATGCCACAGCTTCCAGGAGCCATGTGGTACAGCCCCCGACTCAGTGCCCCGGCCAGAGTGCTGGAGCAGGGCCAAGCCGCATGGTGCAGCCCCCGACCCAGCACCTCAGCTGGAGCAGGGCCAAGCTGTGTGCCCTACACGGAGCACTGGAGTGGGGCTAAGCCGCATGGTGCGACTCCTGGCCTAGCACCCTGGCTGGAGCGCCGGAGCAGGGGAAGCCCCAAACCCCGCTCCCCAGTGGGAGCTTGAGGCCAATTTAAAATGGTTTACGGGACGGATCCGGCCCGTGCGGCGTAGTTTTGCCCACCCCTGCTCTAACCTATGGTTGCCCCCAGCTCCAAATTGTTATTCCAGGAGCCAGGAATTACCAGTAGGCAATGGCACTCTAGCTAGACCCCCTTTTCCCCAGCCACATCCCCTATGCTGAGGAGTGGGAGGATGATAGAAAACAGCTGCTACGCTGACTCTGCTACCTAGGGATTCCCCCATGTACCAAAGCAGCCAAAAGGGGACAAATTATAGAGTCAAATCTGGCTCCATATTTTTAAAGTGCAGTACAAGCATTAACTAATGGACACCATCCCTTTCAGGTAAGGTATTATATCTGCTTTACAGATGGAAACCCCGCTTTCACTTCCAGACTCAGTCCATTAGCCCACATAGTGTTTCCTCTGAAGGGAAAATATTAATAATTATTTCTAATTGAAGAATACACCTGTGCAATGGTTAATCTCATTTCTATAGACTGGACATGGGAGTTTGCCTTTGACTTCTGTAGGTGCAGGACTTAGCCCTTCATTTCTGTTTGTCTACTAGGAAAGTCAGATACCGGTTGTTCTTATTTCAAGCCCTCTCGCTTTTACACTGGACCTCTTTAGTTAATAGAACAAACTCCTTCTAAATTTAAGACATGATGTTTTTTGGCAGAATGAATCAAGTCAAAGGTTTGGTTTTCAACAAACAAAAATACATTTCTACAAGGTAAAACTTCTCTGTGTGGTTATCCCAGAGTGCCCCCTTATGGCAAACAAAAAACTCTAGAGTGGGAAATAAAACTGGCTTCTTCCGATTGAAAGGTTTTGCAAGCAGAGGTTGAATGTTGGAGGCTTTTAGATCACTGAAGAGAAATCCTGATTCGGTTCTATTTTATATAGGTTCTTATGCTGTGCTCATCCCTGTAGTACTGAGTGTCTTCCAGTAGTGCTCTGTGCCTAGCATCTGCTACAAGTTTGCTCTCTCGTTCTTTCCCCAAGAGGCAGAAATGTGCCCAGTGCAGTGTTTTATATTTCTTTTTATGATCTATATACACATGAACACACATTCCTCTGTGTTTGTTCGAGAAGGATGGTCAAAGAAATGAGCCTTGTACTTGGAAGTGAACCTGGTGAGGTTTGTAATGGCCCTTGGTTCCTGTGGGACTTTGTTCTGCAGTCTTGGGCTGGCCCCTAAGAAAACTCTCTCTCCCACAGCTTTACCCTCTTGGGAGAAAGTTCCATTGTGCCAAAGGAGCAAAGTGGTTGACCACAGTCTTCATTCCAGACCCTTCGGTGATCTTTTAGATACCCTGTGCCCAGGCCATTGAGCACCCTGACACTAAGGCCAGAGACCTTGAATTTGGTTCTATATTCAATGGGAAGCCACTGTGGAGAACAGAGGGCAGGTCTGGTGTGTTCACAGTAGCCAGTGTTGCTGAGGAGGTGTACTGCAGTGTTCCATACTCACTGGCGTTTCCTGAGTACTGAAGGGCTTCGTGCTCTGGTATACTGCCTTGCCAGGTGACAAAAATTTGTATAAGTGACGTCTGGTCATCATTTGCCAGGATAGAATGGAGTTTCCTAGCCAAGAAGAGATTATAGAAATGTTACTCCCAGGTGCTGCTACATGAGACCTTACCATCAGTGAGGAATACAGGAGCACTCGTAAGCTATAGATTGAATTGACCAGTTGTGGGTGTGTGCCTTCCACTGAAGGAGACATGGCTGCAAATGCTTCAAAGTGCTTTCCTCTGCCCACCAACATAATCGCTGACTTCCTCAGATTCAGCTTCTGTCAGCTGGTCTTCATCCATGAGCTGATCTCGTCCAAGCAGTGGGCCGTGGTAATGGTATGGTCGTATCTGAAGGACAGGTAAAGGATTATTGAACAAATAGAGAATATCCATTAGTTGTTTGCAATATAGAGCCTACAACACACATCTGAGTAATTCTGATCCAATTCAGCAGAGTCAAGTGGGTAGACACACAAACTACCTAATACTTTATTATCTGTGTAAATACATATGTGGAGCACATTAAATTAGACTGAATATGCCAAAAAGATGTCTTTGCCAAAAGTATTATTCACCTTTGGATAGCCATCTACAATCTAATTGGGTGAAACTCACTATTACTGCAAAATTAGCCTCAAACACTCCTGTGTAACCATTATATCCTTCACTGCATGCAAGCAAAAAGAAACTTGCAACTGCTATAAACACTTGGCAATAAGGTCCTCCTAGACAGAGTAGCCCTATAACTACGGCCCTGCCAAATTCATGGCCATGAAAAATGCGTCATGGACCATAAAATCGGGTCTCCCCCTGGAAATCTGTTTTTTTATGCTTTTACCCTATACTATACAGATTTCATGGGGGAGACCAGCATTTCTCAAATTGGGGGCCCTGACCCAAAAGGGAGTTGTTGGGGGGGGTCACAAGGTTATTTTAGGGGGGTAGCAGTATTGCCACCCTTACTTCTGTGCTGCCTTCAGAGCTGGGCAGCCGGAGAGCAGCGGCTGTTGGCCGGGCGCCCAGCTCTGAAGGCAGCACCCCACCAGCAGCAGCATGGAAGTAAGGGTGGCAATGCCGTACCAGGCCACATTTACTTCTGCGCTGCTGCCTTCAGAGCTGGGCGGCCGGCGAGTGGCGGCTGCTGACTGAGGGCCCAGCTCTGCAGGCAGTAGCACAGAAGTGAGGGTGGCAATGCCATACCAGGCCATCCTTATTTCTGCGCTGCTGCTGGCGGCAGCTCTGCCTTCAGAGCGGGGCTCCCGCCAGCAGCCACCGCTCTCCAGCTGCCAGCTCTGAAACCAACACTGTTGCCAGCAGCAGCGCAGGAATAAGGGTAGCAGAACCGCAATCCCCGCTACAATAACCTTGCGACCGCCCCCACAGATCGTTTTTGGGTCAGGACCCTTATAATTACAACACTGTGAAATTTCAGATTTAATTAGCTGAAATCATGAAATTTACGATTTTTAAAATCCTATGACTGTGAAATTGACAAAAATGGACAGTGAATTTGGTAGGGCCCTATCTATAAAGATACAGAATTCCTAGATTTAATTTTGGCTTATTTTTTTTAAAAAGTGAGCCAAAAATAGTCTTTCCTTGGCTACCGCAGTACATGCTCTGCTAAACTTGTCTCAGCCAGAAGTCACCATCTGTGCATGTTACCTGTAGGGCCTATGCCTTCTACAGCTCCACAACCATGAAACAGGCTGAGGAATTTGCCACTAGCAGAGAGTCTACTTGCACATATCTCACCAGGCAGAGCTGGGAAATTGCATTAATCACACTAATTATGCTAACTGGTGACCTAGAAGAGAAAAGCTCCATATCTCATTACCAGTCCCCCGAGCCCTCCAGTACCTTGGAGACATTTATGATTATATAATCCACAGATGTAATTATACCTCCCAAACAGCAAAATCATTTTTAAGGCAGAATTTTTACCTGATTATAACAAACAAAGAACTGGTGAAGAGATATATAGACTCTGGAGGGCACTACAACCTGGCTGGAAAGAGTTATTTCCCCTTATGCCTGCTTTATCTTTTGCGAAGTAGAGACGAAAGGTGAACACGTAATTGAATCATCTAATGTTGGTCAGTCGATTTGGCTTCCCAGCCCTCAGCATATGGTACTTTTACTAAAGTAATTTATTCCTGACATCCTTTCATTTGAACATTCAGTTTGGAGTAGCAATATCCCCATTTTCTACTTTTAAATGGGAGTTGTCTTGCTTGCACATTACAATCCTGCTCAGAATGAGAAGTCATCACACTTATATCCACAAACAACATTTCTGAGGATTGGGTCTCTGCAGGCTCAATAGAGATAAATTCAATTAAAATTAGAAACTGGACTGTGTAGCAGAATACCAATTGCTTAAATTAAAAATATAAAAAGTACATCACTGATACGCCATTGCAGTGAAAATGAAGCTTCAACAGAGTTAAGTCACTGTGAAAGCTAAATAAATAATAAGCCAATTTCTTTCTAATAAGCAGGTGTCCATGTTACAAAATTGACCATCTCAAGAGGGTACTAAATTGCACCCTAATTAGCATTCTCAGCAGAGAGATCAAAGTTTGAAAAGATAGTACCAATTCTGTATCTCCTCAACCCTGGAGGTGGTCATCCACATCAGCATTGGTGTGGTGAGGGGGAATTTTACTGGTGGGAAGTATAACCCAATTGGCAGAGCTCAAAAGAGCTGGGTTCCTTTCCTAACTGCTGCCAGGTTTGCTGCAGGCCCTTGGTCAAGCCAGTTAATCTCTGAGCCTCTTTTTTCCTATAGGAAAAACAAGAATAATAACTACCTTTCTAAAATGCTCTGAGACCCTCAGATGATAGGTTCTATATACACTGGAATTATTATCATTATCATCTATATTGTGCCTACTCCATGAATAAATGTAGAGCTTCCACCTCCAGGAATGATAGCCTTGGCACGCTTCACCAGCATTAGATCTGGAACAAAAAGAACCCAAAACAATACAAGGTTTGAATATTAAAAACTAGGGCTGTCGATTAATCGCAGTTAATTCACATGATTAACTCAAAAAAATTAATTGCGATGAAAAAAATTAACTGTGATTAATTGCACTGTTAAACAATACAATACCAATTGAAATTTATTAAATATTTTGTATGTTTTTCTACATTTTAAAATATATTGATTTCAATTACAACACAGAATACAAAGTGTACACTGCTCACTTTATATTATTTTTATTACAAATATTTGCACTGTAAAAATGATAAAAGAAATAGCATTTTTCAATTCACCTCATACAAGTACTGTAGTGTAATTTCTTTATCATGAAAATGCAACTTACAAATGTAGGGTTTTTTGTTACATAACTGCACTCAAAAACAAAACAATGTACACCTTTAGATCCTACAAGTCCACTCAGTCCTACTTCTTGTTCAGCCAATCGCTAAGACAAATAAGTTTGTTTACATTTACGGGAGATAATGCTGCCCACTTCTTAATTATTTAATCTAAATTAATTACAATGTCACCTGAAAGTGAGAACAGGTGCTTCCATGGCACTGTTGTAGCTGGTGTCACAAGATATTTACGTGCCATATGCGCTAAAGATTCATATGCCTCTTCATGCTTCGGCCATCATTCCAGAGGACATGCTTCCATGCTGATGACGCTCTTTAAAAAAAAATGTGTTAATTAAATTTGTGACTGAAATCCTTGGGGGAGAATTGTATGTCTTCTGCTCTGTTTTACCTGCATTTTGCCATATATTTCATGTTATAGCAGTCCCGGATGATGACCCAGCACATGTTGTTTGTTTTAAGAACACTGTCACTGCAAATCTGACAAACTGCAAAGAAGATATTAATGTGAAATTTCTAAAGATAGCTACAGCACTCGACCCAAGATTTAAGAATCTGAAGTGCCTTCCAAAATCTGAGAGGGATGAGGTGTGGACCATGCTTTCAGAAGTCTTAAAAGAGCAACACTCCGATGCAGAAACTACAGAACCCAAACCACCAAAAAAGAAAATCAACCTTCTGCTGATGGCATCTGATTCAGATGATGAAAATGAAAATGCATCGGTCCACACTGCTTTGGATCGCTATCAAGCAGAACCTGTCATCAGCATGGACGCATGTCATGTGGAATGGCGGTTGAAGCATCAAGGGACATATGATTCTTTAGTGTATCTGGCATGTAAATATCTTGCAATGCCAGCTACAACAGTGCCATGCAAATGCCTGTTCTCACTTTCAGGTGACATTGTAATTAAGAAGTGGGCATCATTATGTCCCGTAAATGTAAACAAACTTGTTTGTCTTAGCAATTGGCTGAAGAAGAAGTGGGACTGAGTGGACTTGTAGGCTCTAAAGTTTTACATTGTGTTGTTTTTGAGTGCAGTGGTTTTTTGTACATAATTCAACATTTGTAAGTTCAACTTTCATGATAAAGAGATTGCACTACACTACTTGTATTTTATTTTTTACATTGCAAATATTTGTAATCAAAATAAATATAAAGTGAGCAGTGTACACTTTGTATTCTGTGTTGTAGCTGAAATCAATATTTTTGAAAATGAAGAAAACATCAAAAATATTTAAATAAATGGTATTCTATTATTGTTTAACAGTGCGATTAATTTTTTAATCTCTTGCCAGCCCTATTAAAAACTGAAGTCTGGCTCACCCCATCCAACAGAAAAATTCAGGAGAGGAGGCTAAAGGAAAGGAAAACTCTGAGGTTCCCGTTTGGGTTTTTCCCTGATTGATCCACCAAGGGCATGGTTTGTTCCTTCCCCCACCCACTGATGGAGACGCAGGTCTACTCCCAAACCTGCAGATCCATAGGAGGCCCAGGCTATTTACAGAGAGGATCTTCAGCCTTCTCCACACCAGCCCTGGAGCTGGTGTTTTCCTCCACCCTCCCATTCCCTAGTAACAAGGCTCCAATGCAGCCATGCTATGAGGGATTACCCCTGGCCATGGCTGCCCCCATGAGCTGCCTGAAAAGGGGTTCCCTTTGTGATTCTACGGGAAAGGCAGGAGAGCCACATGCTCCATATGTATTTACTTTTCCCAGGTAGTCCCCGCAGGGATGGTGCAGAGGGGGCTGCTTCCTCCTCCACCCACTGTTCGTCCCCACAGACAGCAATCTACACAGCTGGACAACTCTTCCCTCTTTCCATGTGGGAGGGGAGAGCACTATGTGAGAAGTGTTCCTCCTGTGCTTAGATCTTAGAGGAATGACCAGGCACTACGTTATCAGAAAATGCAAAAGATAAGTCCATTTCTTGGAAATTGACAATATCAGCCATGGCTCTGGTCTCCTTTGGTCTTTCTTATGTGTTGTGTGTCCTTATAAACCAATCTCTCCTATTTGATACCAAAATCCTTGTTTTTGATTAAAGAAAAATGGAACAGGCATACCCATACATAGCATAAATATTACACTGTACCCTAGAAACAGTTTCCATATAGGCTCCTTATAGAAGTATCTAGGCAAGAAAGAGAATATCAAATGCTCGTGGACAAAATGACAAATTGCATTTGTAATTAATTCAGACCTGGAAAACTGAATGGAGTGTGATTTGTTGCTGAGAACGGGGGGTTAGGTTATATTCTTTGTTACAAATTGAATTACTGTGTGACCCTGAGCAAATCAAAACCTGACCCTGCCTCAGTTTACCGATTTGTAACCCGGCATATTTACTTTTACAGAGGGGGAGTCTGTGAAGTTTGAGAAATTAACATTTCTCAGGTGTCTTGATAGCTTTGGATGAAAAGTGCTACAGAAATGTGACTTATTAACTCCTTTAGTTGATTTGTTAAAGTCACTAACTCATATACTAAGTGGCCAGTGATCAAAAAGTGTGCTAATGCTTGTCGAAGAAAAACACAGTTCTCACTCTCAGGTTGGGTGCAGCAAATCAGATACACTTTATTACCTCAAGCAATTGCACAGAGGGAGAGAGTGCACTAGGACGCAGAGTTTCCCCCACCTAGGCAGGTCTCTCCAAGATAAACAATTAGAGCAAGTATTTATACCTTTATTACAGACAATAATAAGCAACAACTGCAGTTTGTTTATACATATTCCTTCATGAGCTCTTATTTTTCTTACCATTTCTCTTATAGTCGGCATTCTAGTCTTATCTAATACAAGGTCACAACAGCCTCTTTCACAGCTGTTTGCCACTCGCTTCGCACTATCCCTGCTTCCACAAATCTCGCGTTATTAAAGCTAGAGTTAGCCTGACTCTTGCTCAATATAGAGGCCTGCATCCAAATTCCCTTTATCTACTTCCACTGGCTGGAGAGTCCACATCAATTGCCCACCTTCAACCTCCTAAACTGATAAGTACAGCCATGTACCACTAGAGGTCAGGCTACACCAGAAAATAACAATTCATACAAAATATATTTGTTTAATACATTGTACCAAAAAAGGGAAAGAATAATCACCTAAAGATGTTGAACATTAAAAGTAATCAAGGCTGTTAACTGAAGGAAATCTTTTTGTCACCAAGTACAAAAAAATACATGTATTTCCTGGCAGTAGGATAATTCTTTTCTTTCTCCCAGGGACCCTCAACATTTCTGTACAGGGCACGAAAACTCTCATTATTTCTCCTCTCATTTTAAACTGCTTGGTCTTAAAGCTCCTCATTGTAGTCACCATCCCTCTGAGCATAGAAAACTGCTATGGTCGTCATTAAAAAATTGAAGTTTACCATCAGTGACCACTTCAGTATCTAAGACCTCAATCTTCAATTCATTGTATGCTGAGCCCATGTGAAGGCCCCCAACATCATGCCTAAGATACTGCAATATTTGCCTACATTAGAATGGCTGTGACATTACATAGACCATGGTTTTCAAACTTTTTTTCTCGCAACCAAGTTGAGGAAAATTGTTGATGCCGGCCACCCAACGGAGCTGGAGATGAGGGGTTTGAGGTGTGGGAGGGGGTCAGGGCTGGGGTGGAGTGTTGGGGTACAGGGGTGAGGGCTGTGGGGTGGGGCCAGGAATGAGGGATTCATGGTGTGAGAGGGGGCTCTGGGCTGGGGTAGGGGGTTGGGGGGTGAGGGCTCTGGGCTGGGGGTGCAGGCTCTGGGGTGGGGGTGGGGCCAGGGCCAGGGATGAGGGTTTGAGGTGCAGGAGGGGGCTCCAGGTTTGGGGGGGACTCTGGGCTGGGGAAGGGGGTTGGGGTGCAGGAGGGGTTCAGGGCTCTGGGCTGAGGGTGCAGGCTCTGGGGTAGGGCCGGGGATGAGGGGTTTGGGGTGCAGGAAGGGGCTCCAGGATTGGGGGGGCTGGGACAGGGGATTGGGGTACGGGGTTGAGGCGCAGCCTTAACTCCGGCAGCTGCCGATCAGCAGCACAGCGGGGGTGCTAAGGCAGGCTTCCTGCCTGTCCTGGCACTGTGGACCATGCTGCGCCCCAGAAGCAGCCAGCAGCAGGTCCTGCTCCTAGGCGGAGGCGCAAAAGCGGCTCTGTGCGGCTCTCACCTGTAGGCACTGCTCCACCCCACAGCTCCCATTGGCGAGTGAGGAGTCAGTGCTCGGGGCGGAGGCAGTGCGCAGAACCCTGTGGCCAGAGCCCACTGCCTAGGAGCTGGACCTGCTGCTGGCTGCTTCCAGGACGCAGCGTGGTGACAGAACAGGTAGGGACTAGGCTGCTTTAGCTGGGCAGCACCGCCGATGGGACTTTTAACGGCCCGGTCGGTGGTGCTGACCAGAGCCACCACAATCCAGTGCCTTCCATTCCGCGACCCAGTACTGGGTCGCGACCCGCAGTTTGAAAAACACTGACATAGACTCTGGCAATCACCATAGATAGAATTTCCTTTCAAACCTTTCAAATTAATATTGCTCCCTAACCATCAGGAGAGGTTGCTGTTGAGCTACACAAGGAATTCTGGTTTCTCCAAGTGCTTAGGATGCTGCAACAGTAGCATTTCAAACCCTGTGACTGCAAGTCTGAAGAACAAGAGCCTATACACCGACATCAAACACTGTATGGCTGGTCTGATGGCTATCAGTAGGCCACCAGGCCAACCCAGCACAGTAACTCCTACTAAAACTGCCAGTATGCCTTTCTCAAGGGTCTCCAAAGGCCTGTGTGATGTGGTCTGAAAGGTTCATAATGATACAAAAAATATGTTAAGCAGATCTACTTTATGCTTTAGAAGATAGTGTATTTATCTGTTTATTTCTTGGTTGACTCCTCAGAAGAGTAGTCTGTGTTCTAAAGATTAGATCCTAGAAAGTAACAGTGTTTTGCCCTTTCACCTGAGGATCTCTACAAGCTTTACACACTAAGTTTTACAACACCCAAGTGAAGTAAACATGATACCATTTTACAGATGAGTAAACAGACACAGAGCGTTTTGATTTGCTCAAGGTTGAAGAGAGAGTCAATGGAAGAATTGGGAACAGAATCCAAGAGTCCTGGCTTTCAGTTCTCTGCTCTAATGACATTTTATTGCTAGGAACCATAATAATAGTATGGTTAGATTAAAAACACAGAGCCTTTTAATGACAAGGTGGAGAGAGAGAGAGAGGAACTAGTTTCAATACTTTATTCACAGGTCAATGGATAGTGCAAGGTAGGACCTCAGAAAAACACAGCAAGACATATTTGTGCAGGGCAGTTTTAAAAACTTGTACTGATTGTTTTGAAAACATTGAAGCTAAAGGGACACTATCAATCTGAAATCTAGTCAGTTTAAAAAAAATTAGTTAAAGGAGCTTCAGATACTATACCTGCCTGATTCGCTCAGCCAATTCTTGAAGTTTTACAATCCTACATTCATATTTGTATTACATTATTTTTCTCTCCCCTGTTGGGTGAGTCTTTCACATATACAAAAGGGGTAAATGAGTGATTAGAGGAAACACTAAAACTGGCTCCATACAAAATGGTGTCAAATGCATACAGTAAACAGACTGGGGAAAAATGTTTTCTTGAATTGCTGCAAACTTTAGCCTTAGGAGTTACTTGTACCAATATAGGGTAAATATTTTCAGAAGTGTGATTTTTAAGTTGATGGGGGCCTCTTAAAACAATCCTCTAAAATTGCCAGTGATTCCAAGATCTCTTTCTTGAGTGGTAACACCTAATTTAGGTAACACCATCATTTTATATGTATAGTTAGGATTATGTTTTCCAATGTGCATTACTTTTCATTTATCAACATTGAATTTCATCTGCCATTTTGTTGCCCAGTCACCCAGCTTTGTGAGATCCCTTTGTAACTCTTTGCATCTGCTTGGGACTTAACTATCTTGAGTAGTTTTGTATCATCTGAAAATTTTGCCACCTCACTGTTTACCCCTTTTTCCAGATCATTTAGGAATGTGTTAAATAGGACAGGGCCCAGTATAGACCCCTGGGGGACACCACTATTTACCTCTCTCCATTCTGGAAAAGGAAAGAAATCCTGCTGGATCCAGGGGTGGCTGGGTAGAAGTGTCTTTGTGAGTACAGCTCAGGGCCTAGGCTCCACAGAACTGGGCTCAGAGAGAGACCAGCTCTCTGTGGCATCATCCTAGCCAAGTATGTGGCTATTCCATCAGCAGTGAATGCTACTTCAAGCAGCATTAACTCCTGCCAGTTGCAAGCAAATCACTCATTGGCAGAGCCTTGCTAGAGCCTTGCTTCTGAAGGCTTGGGGAGGGCACTGTAGCAGCATCAAAGAGAGGCAGCCCTTCCATGTAGCTGGGTCTCAGGGACCAGGTCACATATTTTCCTCATTTTCGATACCCTCAAAAAGCCCTTCTACTGCAGGAGACAACTGCCAGAAAATCCTGCTAGGTAAGCCTTTTGGAGTTCCACTCTGTGGGCACCCACTGCTCTGTCACTCCAGCACAGGTAGGTTTTTCATATATATTCCAATCCAGTCTTAAGAAGTTAAGACCTCTTGTGATATTCCCCCCAAGCTGCTTGCCAGCTCCCCTACTGGCACAAATGATATACTGCACCCATGTTCAGAGTCCAGTCTTCTACCAGCGAGCTAGCAAACAGATTTCTCCTGAGTTCCTCAGAGGGCCCCGTCCTTCCGAGCTGGATTTCAGTCTTCTCCCCATCTCCCTCCAGCCTAGCAGCAATTCTGGGAGGGAGAGGGTCCTAAGAAAGAACTGTAATGGAAGCCAGCCATTGGTGAGATGCTCAATCTCTTCTGCTGGTCCAGAACTACACATTGCCCATTCTGATCCTCAGACCTGTGTAATTTGGGGCAGGCGGGGTGGGGGGGGAGAGGGGAGAAATTCCACATTTGGAGTAAAGCAGAAAGATTTCTCTAGCAGGGATTTGTTTGTTTTTCCTTTTCTAAATGGTGGCTCTTTGAAGGTCGCTCAGAGGTTTGGAATGTGAGATGTAGCTCAACAGAAATTATTTATTGAACAGAGCACAGGTTAGCCAGTCCAAGACATGACATGGTAAATGCCATGTATTCTTATTTCCTCTCCTTGCCCCATTCGCTGTACTGTCAACTTAAATTGTAAGCTCTTCAGAGTCAGCATGTTCCCTTTACAGTGTTGCCAACTCTCATGATTTTGTCATGAGTCTCATGATAATTGTTTTCCTTAAAGCCCCAGCTCCTGGAGTCAAGTGGATATGTGATGATTTCAGCCTTCATTCTTAAAGAAAAAGTAAGTTTCTAATACTTGTGGCTGTGGAGAAAGCTTCAAAATGTGACACCCCTCTCCCAGTGCACCCATAGGCTCAAAAATCAGTTGGCATATAAAAAGGACACTAAATCTATTACTTCTACATAATCTCAGGATTTTAAAGCCAATCTCATGATTTTTAGTGAGCCTGACTCACAATTTTTGAACATTTGGGTTTGGCAATACTGGGTTCAGTGCCCAGCATAATGGGGCCCTTCTCTCAGTTGGAGACTCTGGGCACTACCATAATACACATTTTACATGATGATTTATTACAAGGATTACACCATCACATGTGAGAGGGAAGAGAGTTTATATACGATATATACATGTGTAAATGTTCTTTTAAGTTCACAAAAGCAATGGGGCGGGGAGGGGGAAGTTACACATATAAAAGCTAAGGACCAATTTTACATTCCTTGCACATCCCCAAACTCCTACTGAATTCAATGGGCATTTGGAGTGTGCTGAGTATGCAGAATTGGACCCAGCACGTCAAGTAGATATTTCAATGTTTTATTTACTGGGTTGCTGTGCAATACTGGTCTAATGCGATGCAGCTTTCTGCCCTCAAACATTAATGTTTAGGGGGTGACATGAGAGGGAAGTAAGACCGGGTTCAACTTTAATTCTTTAATTAATAGGTGAAGAGATACAAGTACCTCAAATGGAAGAGAATATTTATTTTATACCACTTCCCATATACACACAGTATTTTCTGAGAGAGTGAATATATTACCTCTATATTAAAAGATTATATCTGAAACATTTGGAATTTGTGGAACGACAGTACATTTAGCTCATAGTAGAGTGCAGATTTGGAAGTTGATGTGCTCTTGATCCAGTTTTCCTAAAATAGCCACACGAACATTTCTGTAAAGTAACTGTGAAAAACCCACACACTATTAAACAAATTGCCTATGCAGTAGAGTGTGTCTCTGAATTAAAAGTTTATAAAGCTGTAGTCTGTGGTGAGAGCACAGGATTTGCAGTCAGGGAAATTGGATTTTATTGCCAGTTCTGCAATGGACTTATTCTGTGACCCTAGAAAAGTCCCCTAACCTGTCAGTGCCTCAGTCTCTCCCTCTGTAAAAGGGGAATAAGAATCGGTGTCTCATATAATCAGCAATTCCACAGCTATGGAAAAGGCAGCAAAAGTGTATCTAGCTGTCAGAGAAATGGTCACTTTTATTGCAGAATTACTGAAATAATGTTCTGCTTTTTTTCTGTGCCCCACAGCTTGTGCAGCTGCCATTTTTTCTCCTTGACTCTCTTTGTGCTTCTCTGTACTTTACCCCACAAGAAAGAAGTGTCTGGACATCCTGTGCATATGCCCAGGATTATTTTCCTTGAAAGAACAGAGCAGAACGCACGGCAGCAAACTGGGCTCCTCAGATTGAGTACAGAGACAGCAGGATCAGGCCCACAATCCATAAATCAGAAAGACTTTTTATTAAGCTGGGATGGGTATAATTTGGGAAAAGTCACACTGCATAACCAGTATTGTTATATACCTTGGAAAATACCAACAAACAAAATCCAAATGACTAAAATCATTAACAAAGAATAAAAAGCAACAAAAGTATATTTAAAAGGTTCTAGCTGAAAAATAATCAGGTCTTCATTATTGTTATGGGCTGGCCTTGCCAGTTCTGAAATAAAGCAGTTGTGTAATGCACTGTACTCTAGGGGTTTAATGTTACATTAATCAAAGCTGACAACCATGAAAAGCATTCATTGTTGTTTTGGAACAGCTAATTTCAGACTGAAATCTAAAACACTCAAGCTCTGATTGTTAACATGGACACTCAAACAAAAACTAAATACAGTCTTTTCTCCTATGGATCACTTTATTATTGTTTTACACTTGGTTGAGGAAACAAATGCAAAGTCTGTAACCAAATCCTACTATATCACTTAAGCATTCTCAATCAAAGACATTCTTTGGCTAAACTTCAGTGAATTGTACTACAGCTTAATTTAAGAGCCACGGTCTCACAGCCATTTACATCTGAACAAGGCAGAAGAACTGTCACTGTGCCTTTCAGAGTAGTCGTAACAGTAATTCCCAAAAGTTACATTTTCTTTTTGCATATATAATTGTTTTTAGTTATAGAAGCATTTCAATCAACTACATCTTGATCTAGCTAGCAAACACAGAGTCAGTAGGGCTGAATCTGTAAATTTTAGCTAGCTGAGTGTTAATTCTTCAGCAAATGCTATTTAACCCAGGAAATGGATCAAAATAAAGGAAAAAAATGCAATCAGCTTATAAAATGGATTGTGTCCCAACATCTGTTTAATATGAAGCAATAGTCTCCAGATGTTTCGTAAAATTGGGCCAAATTTGCCCTCTGTATAACTATTTCAATGGAATTATACCAGGGATAAATCTAGCCCTCCCTATGACTTTTGCCAATTTGAAAAATCACAGGTCCAATTGTCCTCTTGGATGCAACTTCCACTGAAGTCAGTCGAACCTAGGGGCATGAATGGGGCCATGAGTCATTCCTGGTGTAACTCCCATTAAGTTAATGGATTTGAATTTATTTGGCCCCTTCTGCTTAGCATTTGAGTACTTTCTGTTCTCCAACATGAAGGCTATTACAGGACTGTAATGCTAATTTGTGCAGACAAATACAACATCCACTGACTTTAGTGACAGGTTTCAGAGTAGCAGCCTTGTTAGTCTGTATCCGCAAAAAGAAAAGGAGTACTTGTGGCGCCTTAGAGACTAACCAATTTATTTGAGCATAAGCTCATAAGTGACAGTTCCATAGGGCATCTCTCATGGCTGAATTCAGCCCACAAAGGCTTTAGAATGAAGCCAAAATCACTGTCAGCAGAACAAGCACTAAGAGCCCCCCCCCTGAAAAAGGGGGGTTACCATTTGGCAGGGCAGCCAGGTCTCATGCTGTGATCATGGTGCTTTGCATTCTGGAGGGAATTTGGGGATGATGGCGCTCCAGGCAGATGGAGAACACACACATCAGAGTATGGGGGTTGTGGGGAAAGAGAGCGTGTGAGCTGTCTACAGTACTCTGCCACACTGATAATCTAGTATGTGATGAAGCACTGATGATGGCCTCACAGAAGAAAGGCGCTGTGATGATTATGGGAGGGCAGCTAGAAGAGCATGAAAAGTGGGCAAAAGTGGCCCAGAATTTAAAAAAACCCAAGAGCAACCTTCCTGTGGTCTGCTGCCTCCAAAAGCATAAAGAAATGTGTGCCTGCCAGTCTCTATGCTTAATATGAGATCATATTTAACCCTTTTGAGAATCGTATGCATTAGGTGAGAATCACTACACCCCACATGTCTGTTTCAGCTCCTAATCCAGCAGGTCAAGAAGAGAATGACAGACAAGTTTTCAGCAGGAAGGGGAACTTCTTCATAAAGTGTGGGGGCGGGGGGCGGTGTTTTGTGTTCGGTTCACATCACTGAGCCCTGAATCACACCATCAATGTTAGAAGCAAGGTACAGTCAGTGTGCTCACTATAGACAATATTTAAGGCCAAGATCAGCCCTCTTGTAAAGCAATCAACTCCACTGACTTTAACAGTTATGTTGCCTTACAGCAAGGTTGTCTTTGGCTTGTTCCAAGGTGTGCTTCATTAGGTTCTGTGGCAGCCTAGATGGAAGTGTCTGAGACGCTTTGGTAAAAATACTAGTATTAGAACAGATATTCTTGAGAATAATTTCACCACAGGCACAGATAAGAGAAATAGAATCTTGTTAGCATGGTCTCTTACTGCATGTGTTTTAAGAAATCTTTCTCTTTTACTTCCAAGCTATTCAAAATAAGACTTAAAAAACAAAAGTTCAAAATCTTACTATGCAGACTTCTGTTCATACCTTTGCCAACAGGTTTTCAGAACTATGAGCCTAAATACTCCTCTGATGTAAGCCCATTGAAGTCAATACAGTCACAACAAAGAAACATTTGCCCCTATTCAAAAAGCCAATATGAATTGGAGAAATGAGAGAATAGATGGGAAATTGAGTAAGTACAGCAGCAACCTTGGTAATGACAGGCTTTACTCAAATCAGCATGAGAACGAATATTTACTGTCTCCTTGATTCTTATGCAGAAAATTCAAGAAGACCTTTGAAAAATATCTAGTGATTCAAATGACCATACTTATTCATGTTTAGTGCCTAATTGGCAGCATTTTTGGTTCTGTTTTTAAAACTGTAGAGCACTTAAAACACTTAAGGTTTTCTAATTTGTATTCCACTTTAGAAGAAACAAACATTTCTTCTATCTTCAGACCTGATCTAACTCGCACCAAAGTTGATAGGAGTTGTTCTACTGATTTTTTTAATAGAATTTTATAGAATTTTTTTATAGCTGGATCAAGCCCTTAGGTCAACCTATCTTATTGTCAACGACTGACTAACACAGAAGTCATACCAAACTTTTGCTGAATCTGCCTTTTACTTAATGAATACGCTTTTGTTTTTGTAGGGAACGTTAAGCCCCAACCTTGCAAATGCTTGTGGAGGTGCTGAATTTTAAGAAAAAGTATACCCAAAGAACTCAATGACTGTATACGTACACACATTTTTGAAGGAACAGAGTCTTAGACCGGTCTTCTCTTGAGTCCTATTTGTCTTTGCTATTTGATTTTCAAATGCTATAATCTATCATGAGGGAATGAACTGCTTAGTAACAAGTTGTTCATGTTAGCCTATAGAACCATGTGATCATATTGTTGCTGCCCTCAAACCTCCTTTCTCACTTTTCCGCATTGTTTGTTACATATTTTTGTGTCTTGTCTTAACTTGGGTCCATAGGCGCTGGAAATAGGGGTCCTGGGGGTGCTACCTCACCCCTTGGCTTGAAGTGGTTTCCATTATATACAGGATTTACAGTTTGGTTCAATGGCTCTCAGCACTCCCACTATAAAAATTGTCCAGCACCCCTGCTTGATCTTGATTCTGCAAATGGTTCCAGGCAGGCAGACACCTGTGCCTGCATGCACACCCACTGACTTCAATGGGGCTCCATGTGGGGTGGGAAGACATCCACCGTCATTGATCCAAAGACAGGATCGGAGACCTAGGCTGCAAATTCTGCAGGTTAGGGATTGTGTCTTCCAGTGTGTTTGTAGCACAATGGGATCCTGACTCGGAGTGGGGATGCTGCGTGCTACTGCAAAACAAATTAATAACAATAATTAGGCAACAGCGAAAACTCAGCTTCAGGGTTTCAGTTTGCTTCATGCTTCAGTAGCACATATACAGCCTCTAACCTGTTTTGTATGTTCTAAATATAAAAACAGATCCAAAGAAACACAGATACTGTGGAGACAAATAGGCACCCTTATTATTTCCTTCTTAATATACTCAGTAGCTTTTTGCTTATACTTTCAGAGCTATTCAGAGGGGCTATTTAATTCATCTATTTGGTGAGCTCAAATGTCAAGGCTGCTTAGTGCTTTACTGCTGTGTGGATATGTGGCAGAGGCTTTAACTTTCAAGCATTTCCTTGCAGCTCTGAAGCCTCCCTCAACAGAGCACCAAAGCAGCAGCCAAATGGCTAGGTAAATATTGTTTCACTGTTATTAATGTAGTAGGTGCACACTATATATAAAAGTCAATTGCGGTTTTAAAAAATACATAGAGTCAGAACAATATTTTTCTTCTCCAGAGGTGACTCTTTCCTCCTGCTTTCATAGTAAAAAGGAGATATGAGCTTGTACATTTTTTTAAAAGATGTATTGCATTTTCTTGCTTTTGGACATCATGGTTTATACATAGCATTTGTATTCAGAAATATATGACAAACTTAAAAATTAATTACATTTGGGAAATGTGATCGGGCCGCTGACAGGGTGGGGGAGACAAAGAGGGCAATTGCCCAGGGGCCCGAGTGATTTAAAAGGACCCGGGGGCTCCTGGCCACCACTGCCAGCACAGTGGGGCTAAGGCAGGTTTCCTGCCCGCCCTCACTCTGCACTGCTCCAAGAAGAGGCCGGCACGTCCCTGCGGCCCCTGTAAAGGGGGTCTCCACATGCTGCCCCTGCCCTGAGCACCGACTCTGCAGCTCCCATTGGCCAGGAACTGCGGCCAATGGGAGTTGCGGGGGCGGTGCCTGCGGGCAGCAGCATGCGGAGACGCCCTTGGCCCCCTGCCTAGGAGCTGCTGTCAGAGGGGGTGCCGGTCACTTTCGGGAGCTGCCTGACATAAGCGCAGACCCCCTGACGCCTTCCTGCACCCCAACCCCCTGGCCCAGCCTAGAGCCTGCACCCAAACTCCCTCCCAGAGCCTACACCCCTCACCCCGTCCCACACCCAAATTCCCTTCCAGATCCCGCACCCCCTCCTGCACCCAAACTCCCTGCCCCAGCCGGGTGAAGGTGTGGGAGAACAAGCGGGGGGGGGGGAGATGGAGTGAGCAGGAGGTGGGGCCTTGGAGAAGGGGCGGGACAAGGGTCTTTGGGTTTGCGCAGTTAGACAGTTGGCAATCCTACCGGGTGGGCATGTGGGAGCCCTGGCCGTGCTGGAAGGGCGCACCCCACAGTGCAGCCGGCAGCTCGCTGGGCACCAGCCAGCACAGGCGCAGCACCGCCCTAATGCGAGGTGGACTTCAGCCGCGCGGGCGCCGCTTGCGCGTGCGTGGGGGCCCACTGACTGTTCTGCCCCAGGGCCCGGAATTGCTGTCAGCGGGCCTGGCTGTGATTCTTTCACGGAGCTCACAAAAGTCACAGATTCCATAACTTCCCCGGGGCCAGCTGCTTGGGCACCCCACGGCCAACCACACCGGCCACTGCTGTAGCAACCTTGGGCCAGCTGCTCCAGCAGTCCCCGGGGCCAGTCGCACCGGGTGCTGCTTGGGAGGCCCGGGGCCAGCTGGCTCTGGGGACCTCCCAAGCAGCAGCCGGTGTTGCTGTTCCCGCAGACCACCCGAGCAGCAGTCCTGGGGGCGGCCCCGGAGAGCACCCGAGAAGTGGTCCTGGGGGCCGCCCCAGAGCCAGCTGCACCAGCCACTGTTTGGGCAGCACCAGGCAGCTGGCTCTGGGAACCACACGAGCCGCGGCCAGTACAGCTGGTCCCAGGGACCGCCCAAGCAGCAGTCCGGGGGGCAGACCCAGGTAGCATCTGAGCAGCAGTCCCAGGGGCTGCCCCACGGCCAGCTGCACTGGCTGCTGCTGGAGCGACCCAGGGCCAGCTGCTCCGGCAGTCCCTGAGATAAGCCACACCAGCCGCTGGGGTGAGCTTGGCAGGCAGGTCCAGGACCGTGGCCTTGCACATCTGAAAGTTCTGCAGCCGCTGCTCGCCATCCCAAACCTGCATTACAATGTGATCTCGCCAGTCAGTGCTTGTTTCTCAGGCCCAGAAGAGGCGCTCCACCGTCTGCGGCTGCTCCGTGAACATGACCAATGACCTTGAACTGGTTCTTCCTATGTCCCACAGCAATCTGTTCTCCACAGAATTGTCGTGCTCCCTGCAGCTTTTCTTGTGGCTCTGCAAATAGTGGCGGATCATGTGCTCAGAGATGGCACATAGCAACAACTCCTGTGGGTTTGTGGATTTTACAACTAGGCGTGATAATTACGGACTAGGGATGACATTATGGGATGGAGAAAGTTGCATGATGGGAACGAGACCACACAGTCCCAGTCACCCTTGCGTGACTCATTTCTGCCCCACTATGCATTGCCAACATTTCACAAAAGACAGTGCGCTGGCCAGTAGCAAGTTGCACACTGAGGATACCTATCCATTGTGCACTGCGTTGTGCATCGATGCAAGCACTTCTGGTGAGTATGTGCAATGCTGACACAAGGAGCCAAGTATGCACACGCACAAGCAGTATATGAACTGCAGCAGCTTTATGCCAATGTAACTTGTGTTGGCAAAAGTTTGTAGTGTTGACATGACCAGAGTGTGTGATGGGAGCCGGCCCAAGAACATACAGGTGTCTGAGGAGTAAGAAGGTTTGTCAGTAAAGAGGAAAAGAAAGAGATGACGGATGAAGGAAAGAGGGGAAGAGAAGAGAAAATAGGGAAAGGAGATGGGTGGAGTTGATGACCAGTCTCTCATTCCCTAAATGTGGGCACCATGGCCCCATGCAGCCCCAGGGGTTTTTCCTGCAGCCATGACAGGCTCCTGGGTAGAGATGGGGGAAGGGGCAAAGCCATGGGACTCCAGGGGTGGGCTTCAGTCCCCATTCCTGGAGGCTCCAGGGGGCGGGTTTCAGCTATGGGGCTCTGGTTCTGGGCTTCAGCCCAGGGGGGCAGGGCTTCTTCAGGGCCAGGCTTACTGGGGCCATGGTCAAGAGGCAAGGAGTGGGGTGAGCCTGAGGTGCAAGGCCATGGAAGGGAGGTCAGGGCAATGGGCGGGGGAAGAAGCAGTGGGGCCTGTGGAGACTAGGGGAGTGGATGGAGGCAGCAGGGTCCGGGGGGGATCTGTGGAGGATGAGGGGAGGCAGCACGGCCAGGGGCACCAACCTACAACTGTACATTATTTTTATTACTGAGTCTGCAAAAAACCCCATCCTATATAAATTACAATTTGGACATGTATATGTGCATATTTATTTGTTTTTCCTAAAGTTAATTAAGCATTTTAGGAAAATTTGTCAGAGCAGCCACCAGCAAGAGTTGGTGGCCACATTCTGAGGCCACCAAAATTTTTGTTGTGAGAACCCCTAGACCACTGTACGCTGAGAGTCTGTGAAGATAATGCCTTAAGCCCATGAAGGTGAGGGGAGGGGCCAAGGAGTACGTCATTCTCCAACAATTCTTTTCATCAAGTCTGCTGTGCTGTTGATGAGTACCAAAAGTAGTGCCATCCAGAGCCAGCGATAGGTGCACTGGTATCCAAACACGCCCCAGAATTCTTTGTACTGGTGGCTTCATGGGCAATACCATGACAGCCAGCCAAAAAGATTCTGGGATGGAACTTTTTGATGCTGATGCTAGACACAGAGATCCAGTGTTGGCAGGTCCAGTCAATGTTGTTTTTCATAGTCTGTCTCATCATTCCTTTTGTACCTTGTTCTTGCTATTGTATTTATTCTCATCTACACCGCTCTTAAACCTGGAAACCCTGGCCTTTAAAATTGTCCTTTAAGACCATGAAACTGCTGTATTTCTAGATGTTTTCAGGACTGTATGTTATACACAGGGCCCTGTGTACTAAATAATACATTAGACAGATGGTATGTGGCAATATGGCACTGTCAAATTGGGAATTATCCCGTAATGTTAACTGATTATAAAATCACCAGATTATCTTTGTGACTCTTAAACAGTAAGATTAGGGGCATGCATTGGTAGGAGGAGTAGAAGTGCTCTTCTGGAGGTCGTGGGAGAGGCTTGTGGGAAGAGGCTGCTGCTATCAGGAGCTCCTAAAAATGAGCTCTGCTTCTCTACATCTTTATAGTTGTATAACAAGGGAAGACATCAGCCACGTGGATTGAATAAGTCCTGCATAACTGGAGCTCTGCTCTGGCAGAGCTTAGAAACCTGCTACTTTCCCTCTGCTTCTTGAGAGTGCTTCAGCTCCTCCTGCTGCTGCATTCCATTCCTTCTCCTCAGCCACACAGTCCATCTCTAGTGGAGATTCTAAAATGTTAAGTGACAAGCTGATCAGCAGGACAATAGGAAGAATGAAACCTTACTCTGGATTTATATGGCATCTTGGCAAAAAGGAAAATTATAATGCTAATTTCAAAACTTAGATACCATGGTGATAGGTGCTTTAGAAATACATGAGAAAGATTTGCAAAGGCACCTAATCACATTGCATACTTTTACTTTTGATACCAGATATTCTGACAAGACAACATTTTAAAATTACAAGATTAGGAACACACACAGACTGTAAAGGGACATCCAGGTGATGTCCATTTGTTCACATCCACATATTCCTTCACATTAATTTGCTAAAAATGTCAAAGGTAAAGTGTCCTTTAATTCTTTAATCCTTTAATTCTTCACTTATATTTGAAGAAAGGTTGAAATGTTGACACTCTTGGCCAGATTCTACCAAGTTACATTTTTGCAATCTTGATACACAGGTGCGACAGAGCAGAACTGGTCCAATTTTGGTATGTCCCTATGTAGTTCATTTCAAGATTTACATTAAAAACACACTTTCTGCTTTGACACAAATGGAACCCTTTAACCAGATGTCCAAGATTTTAACGCAGTCAAGCAAACACCCTGACATTTTATAAATTTCAAACTGAGGGGGTAGCTTAAGATGCTGAAGTGGTGAATCAAACACTCTTTTGTTTTCCCCAGATAATGAGAAGCAAACAGATGTCAGAGACATACACTGCGTGAATTCCTTTTAACAGCACAGTGCCTAGTTTCTTAGGATATGTACCCAATAGATATTTTTTAAAACATTGTTAAGTGCACAAACAAAAATTGAAATGATACCAACCTAAGGCTCTCTCAGGCATCTATCCCAAGATGCTACTCAACACCCACCAATACCCTGATATGCTGTGTCCAAGGACAAACACAGTAAAAGAAAAATACAAAATATAAGTTGATTATTCAGAAAATGCATTATTGAAAGCAAGCTAAAAGCATTTGATATTATGTCAGAAAGCTTAGTTTAAAAAGGAAGATGTGCAGATACTTAAGACTTACAGATTATGGTATCTGTAGGTTATAAGATAGTATGTTAAAGTATGTCTACACTACGAAATTAGGTCGATTTTATAGAAGTCGATTTTTAGAAATCAATTTTATACAGTCAATTGCATATGTCCACACTAAGTGCATTAAGTCAGCGGACTGCGTCCTCACTACCGTGGCTAGCATCGACTTACGGAGTGGTGCACTGTGGGTAGCTATCCCACAATTCCTGCAGTCTCTGCCACCCATTGGAATTCTGAGTTAAGCTCCCAATGTCTGATGGGGCAAAAACATTGTCACTGGTGGTTTGGGATACATGTCGTCAGTCGCCCCTCCCTCCATGAAAGCAATGGCAGACAATCGTTTCGCACCTTTTTTCCGTGCGGACACCATACCACGGCAAGCATGGAGTCCACTCAGCTCAGCTCACCGTCACCGCTGCTGTTGTGTCCTGGGTGCTGCTGTGAGCAGACAGTGCAGTATGACTGCTAACCGTCATCATCCACCACTTCCGCTGCAACTCTGCTCTCCTGCTCTCCTGGTGCCATGAATCCACCTCGCAGGTCCTCTCGTCGTTCTGTACAAATATCTATTCTCGTGGCATCCGTCGTCATCCACCACTTCCGCTGCAACTCTGCTCTCCTGCTGACGCCATATCACAGCAAGCATGGAGCCCGCTCAGCTCACTGCTGCTGTTGTGAGCATTGTAAACACCTCATGCTTTATCCTGGAGTATCTGCAGAACCGAGCTAAGAGATGCCAGCACAAGGATGATTTTGATGAGGACATGGACACAGAGGTTCCTGAAAGCATGGGCTGTGGCAATTGGGACATCATGGCGGCAGTGGGGCTGGTTGGTACAGTGGAATGCCGATTCTGGGCCTGGCAAACGAGCACAGACTGGTGGGACCGCACAGTGTTGCAGGTATGGGATGATTCACAGTGGCTGCAAAACTTTCGCATGCATAAGGCCACTTTCCTGGGACTCTGTGAATTGCTTTCCCCCACCCTGAAGCGCAGGAATACCAAGATGAGAGCTGCCCTGACAGTTGAGAAGTGAGTGGCGATAGCCCTGTGGAAGCTTGCTACGCCTGACTGCTATCGGTCAGTCAGGAATCAATTTGGAGTGGGCAAATCTACTGTGGGGGCTGCTGTGATCCAAGTAGCCAATGCAATCATTGACGTTCTGTTATCAAGGGTAGTGACTCTGGGAAATGTGCAGGTCATAGTGGATGGCTTTGCTGCAATGGGGTTCCCTAACTATGGTGGGGCGATAGACAGAACGCATATCCCTATCTTGGCACCAGACCACCTTGCCAACCAGTACGTAAACTGCAAGGGGTACTTCTCAATAGTGCTGCAAGCACCAGTGGATCACAAGGGACATTTCACTGACATCAACGTGGGATGGCTGGGAAAGGTGCATGACGCTCGCATCTTTAGGAACTCCGGGCTGTTCGAGCAGCTGCAAGAAGGGACTTACTTCCCAGACCAGAAAATTACCATTGGGGATGTTGAAATGACAATAGTTATCCTTGGGGACCCAGCCTACCCCTTGCTCCCATGGCTCATGAAGCCGTACACAGGCAGCCTGGACAGTAGTAAGGAGCAGTTCAACTACAGGCTGAGCAAGTGCAGGATGGTGGTAGAATGTGCCTTTGGACATTTAAAAGCTCGTTGGCACTGTTTGCTGACTAGGTCAGTCCTCAGCGCAACTAACATTCCCATTGTTATTGCTGCTTGCTCTGTGCTCCATAATATCTGTGAGAGTAAGGGGGAGACGTTTATGGCAGGGTGGGAGGTTGAGACAAATCGTCTGATGTCCAATTTTGAGCAGCCAGACACCAGGGTGATAAGAAGAGCACAGCAAGGCATGCTGTGCATCAGAGAGGCTTGGAAAACCAGTTTCATGACTGGCCAGGCTTTGGTGTGACAGTTGTATGTGTTTCTCCTTGATGCAAACCTGACCCCTTTGTTGATTTTAATTCCCTGTTAGCCGACCACCCTCCCCACCTTCAAAATAAAGTAACTATTGTTTTGAAACCATGCATTCTTTCTTTATTAATTTTTTTAAAAAAAGGGAGATAACTGGCAAGGTAGCACGAGTGGCGTGAAGTGGGAGAGGAGGGAAGGACAAGGCCACATTGCTTATTGTAGCCACATTACAAATCAAACTGTTTGAATAACAGCCTTCTGTTGCTTGGGCCATCCTCTGGAGTGGAGTGGCTGGGTGCCCGGAGCCTCCCCCTCCCTCCACGTTCTTGGGCGTCTGGGTGAGGAGGATATGGAACTTGGGGAGGAGGTCAGGCAGTGGTACAATGGATGCAGCGGGGGTCTGTGCTCTTGTTGGCTTTCCTGAAGCCGCACCAGATGCTTCATCATATCTGTTTGCTCCCCCATTAGCCTTAGCATCACCTCCTGCCTCCGCTCTTTGCGCTCCTGCCTCCGCTCTTCACGCTCCTGCCTCTGCTCTTCATGCTCACTTGATGCATTCTTAGCTTCTGCCACTGAATGCCTCCATGCATTCAGCTGTGCCCTATCAGTGCGGGAGGACTGCATGAGCTCAGAAAACATGTCGTGAGTGCGTTTTTTTCACCTTCTAATCTGTGATAACCTCAGGGACGGAGATGATGGGGGGAGCCTAGAAACATTTGCACTTGCGGGGAGATATAAAGGGAGAGTAAAATTTAAGATGATACATTTCTGAGAACAAAAGGGAGACTCTTTCACAGTGAATCAAGCAATTCACAGCAGACAGCACATGTGCTTTAGGTACAAGGTCGCATTTTGCCTTTTATATTGAGCGCCTGTCAGTATGGTGACACAGCAAACATGGCTGGGCAACAGAATTTGGTTTCCATGCAGCCATGGTAAGGCAAAGGGTACGCGGGGTTGGCTTCTTACGCATAACATGTGGGAATGGTTTCAAACTGCAGCGCCATCCTTTCCCATAGCAAGTAATGGGTTGGGTTTCACATTTAAAAGGAGGGGCTGTGGTTTTCGGGTGGATGTGCAGCACACACCTCCCTCCACCCAACTGCGTGGCTATTCTCCAGGATGATCCCTTTTAGCCAAGCACAAACAGCCAAGCATGAACAGGGTCCTTTTACTGTTCCCTTACAAAAATTCCCCTATTTCAACCAGGTGACCATGAATGATATCACTCTCCTGAGGCTAACACACAAAGATATAGACCGAATGTTGCTTGAATGCGACCAAAACCCAAGACCATTCACTGCCATGCTTTGTGCGGCAATGATTCCAGAATACTTTCAGAGTACCTCCAGAAGAGAGCTTCATGGAGATGTCCCTGGAGGATTCCCGCTCCATCCCCAGACATGTGAACAGACTTTTCCAGTAGCTGTACTGGCCGCGAATGCATCCCAATTCTTCAGGGCAAATCAAACATTAAACACTATTGCTTTTAAAACCTGTAGTGTAGTTACAAATGTGCACTCACCAGAGGTGCCTTCTCCAGTTTCAGAGTTGGGGATCCCGCCTTTGGAGGGTATTAGCTCCAGGGTGATGAAAAGGTCCTGGCTGCCGGGGAGAATGGATTCACCGCTTGCCTGCTGCACATTCTCCTACTCCTCCTCATCCACAAAATCCTCCTCCCTGTTGCAGGTGTCCACGGACAGTGGTGAGGTAGTGGTCGGGTCCCCTCCTAGAATGGTATGCAGCTGATCATAGAAGTGGCATGTATGGAGCTCTGACCCGGAGTGACCATTTGCCTCCTTTGTCTTTCGGTAGGCTTGCCTCAGCTCCTTAACTTTCACGCGGCACTGCTATGTGTCCCTGTTGTAGCCTCTCTCCAACATGCCCTGTGAGATTTTGGCAAATATACTTGCATTTCTTCTTTTTGATCGGAGTTCTGCCTGCACAGATGCTTCTCCCTGTACAGCAATCAGATCCAGTGTCTCCCTTTCGGTCCATGCTGGTGTTATACCAATAAAATAAAACCCAGCAGAATCTTATTAAAGGGGAAAAGGCAAAATGCCACATTTATTGTGACTACAGAAAGAATCATAGTAAGCAGTTAGTTATAGCTATAACATTCCATTCAATTTCATATTTATTCACACATTCATTCATATACACACACAGGTTCTGCAAGGTTGTTATCATAGTTACCAGCCTTAGAGTTGCTCATGCCAAGCCACTGGCCAAGTGGCCTGGACATGAGGAGGGAGCAGGGTCTTGTCAGATGCTCATCTGATGCTCCTGGAAGTTTCGTTTGCAGAATCGGACCCCAAAGTTCTCACTTTCTAGAGTCCATTTTTATACGAATTTCTTCCTATGCCAGTCTATGGGAATTGCTTCATCATGCTGTTGCTGAATCAATCGGCAGATGGCACATTCCTGACAGCTCCGTGCTGCCAGATGTTATCTTGTTCTTTGGTTCTCCCATTCTTGAGGCTGTTGGGTGGATTCCAGTCTGCCCTCCGGGGGTCCTCTGGTTATTTCCACTTGACGCCTTCTTCAGCCGATAGACACTGGATTCTTAGGCTGGCATCTCCCTGAACATTCAGTTATTATCCACACCAAGCATCCATCCACATACATCCTCTATCTCTATTTTAATCACAATTGTTAACAAAGCGAGATGAATACAACAAAAGGGCGGGGAGTCTCTGGGTGCTGTTTCTGTTGTTACAGAGTATTGCTTTGAGTCTCTCTCTGTGTGAGTAGTTGTTGTTACAAAGAATTGCTTTGAGAACAGACTCTGTCTTAGAATGTACTAACACAATTAGCAGCTTGCAAGTTTCACACATAGAGGGAGAGAAACAGTACCAAAAACCAAGACACCTCTTAATTAGTAATACCCTGGAATTTAAACTATGGCGAATCAAACTCATTTGTGATTTTAATACAGAACTTCTTTAATATGATCCAACACTGGAGCTCATTTGCAATTCTGGGGGGACTGCACGGTCACCTGTGCTGCTGAGTTTGCCACGCTGACCAAACAGGAAATGAAATTCAAAAGTTCCCTGGGCTTTTCCTGTGTACCTGGCTAGTGCATCGGAGTTCAAAGTGCTGTCCAGAGTGGCAAGGCCGGTGCAACCACTAGGCGAACTAGGCAGTCGCCTAGGGTGCCAAGTGGTTGGGGGCACCAAAAAGTGGTGCCCTGGCGCGACAGGGAGGAGCTGCCTTCCGGAGGTACCAGAGAGCCAGAGTGGCAGCTTATGGCGGCGGCGAGCCCCAGCCATGGAGGAGCCGGCACGGCGGAGGGAGGCAGCAGCCCTGCAAAGGCGGCGGCGCCGCTGGTGGGGTGCAGCCGTGCCCCGGCCCCTCCTGCCCAGGCTGCGGCCTGGCGCCCCCCCACCCCGGGACTCCTGCAGGCTGCAGCAGATGCATGCGGGTGGCGGCCCCCATGCGCCCCCCGTCTCCACCCTCACCGCGCTCGGGCTCTGCGGCTCCCGGGCATATGAGCCGCCGCCGCTGGGGCGTGGGGCCCTGAGCCTGCTCCTGGACGGGCAGCAGTGGCTCACACACCCGGGAGCCGCAGAGCCCGAGCATGGCAAGGGGGGAGCTGGGGGGCGCACGGGGGCTGCAGCCCGGGCAGGCGTGCCCCCGGCTCCCCCCTCACCGTGCTTGGGTTCTGTGGCTCCCAGGCATGAGCCACCGCCACCGCCCCTCCCACTGCCTCAGCACTTTGCGGGGGAGGGGCTGTGCGCGCGGCAGCCCGGCAGCGTGTTTTACTTCAACGGGGAGCCAGCGTCTGACCGGCATGGGCATTGTAAGGGGAGTCCCGGCCAGGGGGCAGTCAGGGAGTGGGGGGGTTAGATGGGTCGGGAGTTCTGGGGGGGCTCTGTCAGGGGGCGGGGGTGTGGAGAGGGATCGGAGCAGTCAGGGGAGAAGGAGCAGGGGGGTTAGAGGGGTCGGGAGTTCTGGGGGTCCTGTCAGGGGGCAGGGAGTGATTGGATGGGGCGTGGGAGTCCCAGGGGGTCTGTCTGGGGGCGGGGGTGTGAATAAGAGTTGGGGCAGTCAGGGGACAGATAGAGGGTAGGTTCCTAGGGGGGCTGTTAGGGTGGGGGGGGTCTCAGGAGGGGGCAGTCAGGGGACAAGGAACAGGGAGGTTTAGGTAGGGGTGGGGTTCTTGGGGGCAGTTAGGGGCAGGAGTCCAAGGAGGGGGCAGTCAGGGGACAAAGAGCAGGGGGCAAGATTGGGGGTTCTGAGGGGGGCAGTCAGGGGATGGGAAGTGGGAGGGAGTGGATGGGGGTGGGGCTCTCCCCCCGTTCTCTTTTTTGATTGTTGAAATATGGTAACCCTAAGCGAGGGGGAAGCCAGGGGGGCACACGGGGGCCAACGCCTGCATGCATCCACTGCAGCCTGCAGGGGCCCCCAGGCTGGGGGTGTACCGGGCCGCAGGAGGGGCAGGGGGCACGGCTGCTCCCCTCTAGTGGTGCTGCTGCCTTTGCAGGGCTGCTGCCTCCCTGCACCACGCTGGCTCCTCCATGGCTGGGGCTCGCCACCGCCGCAAGCGGGACACTCTGGCTCTCTGGTGCCTCTGGAAGACCGCTCCTCCCTGCCGAGCTGCTGCAGCGCCCAAGCTCAGCAAAGCCAATGAGTGGACTCAGGGCGGGGGCCGCCAGGGTGGGGTGGGGAGGGCTCGCAGGGGGGCTGTACACCCTCCAGGGGAGTTCAGGGGGTGGGGAGGGGGGAACCTGGTCTGGGGAGCAGCCCCTGGGCACAGCTGGCCCCTGGGCAGGCTCGCCTCTGGGGTCTATAAAGGCTCATTGGGATTTGCCCCTCAATGAACCAATGTGCAGGGGTGGGGGCGCAAGGTGGACGTTTCGCCTAGGGCACAAAATATCCTTGCACCGGCCCTGCAGAGTGATCACAATGGAGCACTCTGGGATAGCTCCTGGAGGCCAATACTATCCATTTGCGTCCACACTACCCCAAATTCGACCCAGCAAGGTCTATTTTAGCGCTACTCCCCATGCCGGGGAGGAGTACAGAAGTCGATTTTAAGAACCCTTTAAGTCGACGGAATGGGGTTGGTTGTGTGGACGCATTCATTTTAATATCAACCTAACACGGCTAAATTCGACCTAACTCCGTAGTGTAGACCAGGCTTAAGTATAAAAGGCTTTCTCTGTTTAAGCCTTCATAACAAAATTAAAAGGACTCATATGTGAAATACAGGCATGGTAAGAACTTCTTACAGAGCATGTAGTTTCAACAGCTCCAGGAAGAGGTGAAACTGTACCATATACCACGTACCATTCTCTACAAAGAACATTGTGACTTAACACCTTACAGCATGATGTCAGAAAGGCAAAGCATAACGCAGTGTCCATCAGGGTACTGGGAAGTATAAAAACAGAGCCTGAGAGAGCTTATTCTGGCCAAGCAAGAATGATGCCATCAAAGATAAAGCTATCCAAGACTGAAATCTGCAATGAACACAGGAAACAGAATGCAAAAGAACCACTGAAAACAAAGGAGCTTTCTGATTGCTCTTGGTCCAAAACTGGTGCGGATCTTGTTGAACTAAACAAGAAAGAACTAACAAGCTTCTTAAGACAAGAACAACCCTTTTGGAAATAAGGATCAGTCTCTTACCAGCACTCCTGTATTACTGGTGTAAACCACTCAAATGTCTTAAAGCTGTGGTGTGACTGAGGTGTAAACAGTGTTGCATCATAATACATTTACATAAATGATAATGCAAGCTGCTTAAAGTAACAGAGAGAATGCAAACAAACCTATTTGCCTTGGAAGTTATTGAATATTTAGATGTGATAGAATAGGAATATAGAGGCTTCCCTTGGCTTGTTTTCCTGCTGATACATAGAATCATAGAATATCACAGTTGGAAGGGACCTCAGGAGATCATCTAGTCCAACCCCCTGCTCAAAGCAGGACCAATCCCCAATTTTTGCCCCAGATCCCTAAATGGCCCCCTCAAGGATTGAACTGACAACCCTGGGTTTAGCAGGCCAATGCGTAAACCACTGAGCTATCCCTCCCCCAAGAAAGTGATGCTTCCCCACCTGGGAATCAAACCCCAGTCTCCCATGTGGCGGACAGGGATACTTACCACTATACTAAAAGGAGCTACATAGAGCACTACTTAACAGAAAAAAAATTCACTAAATTTGAAAGCAAAAGATTTTGCTGCAACCACAGATTCAAGTGACATACAAAATAAGCATGCATCAATCTCTTCCACTTGCTATCTTTAGTATGTAGTAGCAAACAGGGAGGAACCAGATAGGCTTAGTGCTGGTATTTTTCCCAGTTTCCTAGTTTGCCTTATTCACTCAGGGTATTTCTGATTTCAGTTACATTGCACCTAATATACACACAGTATTATAGGCATAGTCTTATTAGCTTCTTTGGGTAGGTAGGCACCATGTGGCCTATGTGTTTGTAGAGTGCCTGGCACAATGATCCTGACTGGGGCCTCTGGCTGCTACCACAATGCAAATAATACATGGTAAATATTATTACAAAATAAACTTGTAAATATGATTACAATGACACTTTATATTGCATACAATGGTATCCATATCAGTGCATCACAAGTTCTGATTCCCCTCCGCCCCCCAAAGCCCTGCACACCATCCTGGTGTGTATGGGATGGGTAGATGGATGGGAGATCTCTAGGGCCTGCCAGCTCCCTGGGCAGTTTGTTTCAATGCTATAAAAAACAGTAGGTTTGGGGTATTTTCTGTGTCAACTTTATGAGAAACTCATCTCACAATTCTGCCCCGTTGGGATTTTTAACCTGAGAGGCACACACAGAGACAGACAGACCCACAGAAACAAAGAGAGACACACACTCACACCCAGACCCAGGCATACCCATAGACAGACACACATCCAGCGCCACAAACACACCCAGTCCCACAGACCGGCAGACACAGACACCCCCCTTCCCCAGACAGAGACCCACCCACGCACAGACTCACAGACAGACCCATACACAGACAGACGCGCGCGCGGAGGATCAGACACAGCCAGCCCAAGGCAACGGGCTGAACGATCCCCCTGGGCCTGCCCCCAATGCCCCGCCCCACGGCGGGGGGCGCTCGCTGAGCCGGCTCCCATTGGGCGCTGCGGGGCAGGCGGAGCCCGTCGCCCGGCCCGGGCAGGCGCGGGGGGAGAGGCCCGGCGGGACTGGGGCCGGGCTCCCAGCGGCGCTGACGTTGTCCAGCTGCCGCGGGAGGCCGCGCAGGCGGGCGCACAAGATGGCGGCGGCTGGCGGTGAGCTCGGGCGCGGCGCGGCTGAGCTTCCCCTGGCGGGATGGAAGCGGGCGGCAGGGCCGGGCTCCCAGCCCAGGTGGGTGGTGAGAGCCGGCCCCGGGACACCCGTCCCGCGTGGCGTGGCGTGGCGTGGCGTGGCGGGGGGGAGACCCCGCGCCGGGGACAAGGAGCTGGCCCGGATTTGGCGCTTCTGGAGGGACAGCGGGGAGCGAGCGTCTCCCTGCGCCGCCAGCCCCGGTGGGGGGAGCCCCTCGCCGCCTGGCTGGGCTGGGAGCCGTTTCTCGCGGGGGGGCGACCTGGCTCTGTCCACTCCCCCCAGCCCGGCCGTTGTAGGCTCGGGATAAACGCGGTGCCGGGGGAGGTGCCGGGGGACCCGCTCCCCTCCCGTGCGCTGCCGCCCCGCGCGGGGGGGAAGGATGCTGCTGCTGCCGGGAGAGCTCTGGCTTCGGGAGCCTCCCGGGACGCGGCCAAGGGCTTGTCAGTGAAACAACCCTCGCGACTTCTGCGTCTCGGCGCTGCGCTCTGCCGGGGCTGCTCCCCGGGAAGCCAACTCGTTGCCGCGGAGGCAGGCGGAGTGTGGGGTTTGGCGCAGGTTTTTGCGATGGCTGAAAAGTCAGGTTCATGGTAGCCATAAAGGTGAGGCCGACACGCTGCCGGTCTCTCTGAAATAGTCCTTCGTTTTCCCCAAGGCAAGATGCACTGCGCTCGTGTAGAAGGTCACTTCAGTTACCGAGCTTGTCTCCAAGCCTCCGCGTTTCTGGGGATAATGCATTCGTGTGAAGGGGAGCTTTGTGGAGCAAGCAGCCAAGTGCAACCTTCAGGCCTCACACTTGAATTCTTTTGTTATGCCTGAGTCACTGACATAGTTGGGGGTTGGAAACCCCTTTGCTGAGGCCCTGGATGCTGAGTCTCATTTGAGAGATTTTCAGAAGGTACCTTTGTGGGGGAGGGACCCTCCAAGAATATTGTGAGCTAGTAAATTTGCTAATGAGTCAGCCAGGAACTGCAATTAAATGCAAATAAGCAAGAAACAATACACTGGCATAAAAGGGTTCACAAAGCAAATCTGTTGTTTCTAGTGAATCCTAACGTTTTCTTTATGTTCAATCTGAACAACCAAATTAACAATCACTATGTTTCAAAAAGGTTTCTTCATTACTTACCTCACTGAGAGGAACGAGGTCACTTTTTTGATATGACAAAAGAACAGTCAGTGAAATACTGCTGCTCTTGCCTCAAGTATTGTGTGCACTAATTTGGTCTGATTGACTTTTCTTTATTATGGTAGCACCCAAAGCCCCCATCAGGACTGGGACTAGACTCTGTAGAAACATTGAGGTACTTAGAAGAATAATCACATGTATAATTGCTGCTTTTAATTTATCATTGGAACAGTCAAGTTTGTACATCTGTTCCTATTTGCTATGAAGTGTATCCAAACTGATTAGAGGCACTTCCCTCTTCTGTAAGATTGGAATAAAAACAGGTTCTTGTTCTGATTTAAACACTTTTCACCATAAAGTCGCTGTAACTGAAGTAATTTTACAACTATTTGCGATAAGTAGGCACCTTTTGCCCATATGTCTGTAATGTTCGGCAGTTCCAGTGTCGCTGACACAATAGAGAACTACACTAGAGTTTATTCAGTTGCATCACTTCTGGAAAACAGTACAAACTTCCTAGAGGCAAAAAACCTTAAGGATTAACGACTAATTGCTAAATCCAGATCTGACTGGGTGCAGAATAACTAGGATATAGGGACACCCTAACCAGTGTAATAGGTTACTTCGATGTCTATGGGGAGATGCTTCGAATAGTTTTTTTAAATGTTACTATTTTCTGTATGATTTACTAGCATAACAAAATTAAGGTTTAGGTTCCGCAAAAAGTTATGCTTGTGCATGTTTTCTGGATTTGGATAAAGTGGAAACCAGTTCAGTGAATTATGTCAATCAGTTTAGGACCCAAAGTGTTAAAGGGACACTTAAAAAATACATACAGTTCACGTCCTTATGTGCTCAGTAACAGATTATTAAAACTGATATTTTAAAATCTGTCAGTATTTTACTCTTGCATTTCACTTGGCTTAGACAAAATAAATCAATGGAGTCAGTTGTTGGTTTCACTTTCACTATGTTAGTGCTACCACGTTCAGATTTTAGTGACTGCGGGGAAGTGTTTGTTTTGTTTTTTTTTAACTTGAATTTAAAAGACTGAGTAAAGAGTGTTTTGGCCTTAAAAAGACAATTTGTAACCAAATGTAAATTTTAGACCAAATTTGACTGTCCCTTTAATTACAAACCTTTTCATCTCTCCTAGTAATAGGACTAAATAACATTTAAATAGAAATTGTTCTATAATGCAAAACTTTATTTTTATCAACGTTAAAGGCAATACTTCTGAACTTTTATTAGGGAAGAAAATCTGAGTCCTTGATACACTCACTTTTCTGCCAGTGAAACTCAGGGAAGAGAATGTTCTGTAGAGTTGAATTCTCCCACGAGTTTTAGCTAAATACTTTTTGGTTGGCTTACTGTGTTGCCATTATCTTCTCTGTTACTTTGCTCATCCTTTCTGCTCAGTTCTAAGTGCTGATGGCAAAAGGGGATAATTGGTCTCTGAAGTGCTGGTCAATTCATTAATGTTTCTTTTTCTCCATGCACAGAGAACTGAGTGGTGAGGGAGGACAACAGGGCAAGACACTAACCATAAAGAGATACTAAATAACTCGGTTTTAGGGAATTTAAACTTGTAAAGTTTAATGGCACAAGTAGGCTGCTTCATCCTCCCCACTCCAGCTGCTAGAGAAGAGAGCTGCAGGCTCTATCAGAGGTCTCTTCTGTGATTCTATTAGTCTTTCTAATCCATCTTTCCAGTTCAATATTTTTCCCTTAGGTACTTTGACTTAGTGTTTTGCCCACCCTTGACATAAGTGTCTTAAGTTATGTGACTTCCATTGTTTGTTTCTACTTAAGACTATTCTACAGTCTAATAGATACAATTATAAGGAAGTGGCTCCTGATATTGTCTTCCCATTCTTGATTTCATCCCATGTGTTATCTTAAATAATTTAAATCTTATACAAGTATTTGTTTAAAAAAAAAAAAGAAAAAAGCTTGCTTAGTGCCAAGCTATACGTACTATACAACCCTTCAAGTCTTTCCTTACAAACAAATCCACTCAGTGCACTAACACTTTTGTTTTTTAGTTCTGAGTTCCCTCAATGCTGTAGAAAAGTGTACTCTTGGCTCCTGTTTGTCTTTATGCCCCATGTGGCAATTTTAAAGCAATGTCACCTTAAGCTTTCATAGTCCCATTCTATTACTCTACATATTAAAGGCTTGATCACACAGGCCTTAGTTACCCAAGCAGTCCCTCTGAAATCAGTGTAACTACTTGTGCCCTCAATTCAGCATGTGCTTAACTTTAAGCATGAATAGTCCCATTGAAGACTATTCATGAGCTTAAAGTTAAGCACATACTGAAGTATCTTGCTCAGTTGAGGTCTGGGTAGGAGTGGCAAGTTTAAGCTCTAGTTATATAAAGTATTTTTAGTGACTGTTCAGGTGTCTAGAGGCTTGGTAGTTACATTTATAACAGCTGTGATAATAATCTGAACAACTCTATTCCTCTCTGGTCTCTATCCTGGCTTTCCAGCAGGTAGGTGAGCTAGCAGAAACCAGATAAATTTCCAGTGACATATTCTTTGAAATCAATGTTGTTCCCATGGACCATTTCGCTTTTCAAAGGAAAATGTCATTGTAGGACTTCCCAGCCAACTCTAATATTAAAAAGAAGACAAAATCACTTCCCCATTTAAGCATTGTTGTCTAACCAAAATACTGTATCCTAACCAAATTCAGCAACCCCTCATTGATCTGACCCACATCAAGGAGTCCCCAATTCCCATCAGTTCCTTCTGATTGATAAGAGATTTAGGGGCTGTGGTGTCTGGCTGCGCAGCTGAGTGTCATTCTCAGACCAGACATAGGGAAGTCTGAGCTTAAGTGTTCTTCCTCTAGCCAATGGGAACACTCCCTGCTTGTGGAGCTTTGGGAAGGAGTGTGGGTGCATGCATGGACATACAGCGTTCAGTAGTCTGTAAAAGGACCTGTGTGTAGTACTTATTTTCAAAGTATGTATAGTAATTAATTCTTGCAATATCCTTAAGTAGGTATTTTCTTTTATTATTAATATTTGACCTGCTATAACTTCATAAAAGAAATAACATAAGAATTTCATCAGTATGCAGCTTATTTTTAAAATCCCTCATATTTTCATACACATTTCCCATTGCATCAGGTGTGCACCCCATAGAAAAGAATAGTGGTGCATCTCTGATGATGTTTATAGCTTTAAGGATTAAATTCTTTGGTTTGAAAAACATAATAAAAAAATTTCTTCCAAAGAGTTTTCTTTAAATATTTAGACTTTATAATGTAGGTGTTATCAATAAGTTTACTTACATCTAAATATAAGTAATCTGATTGCCAAGCAGGCATGTTAAGTAATGAGAACAGACAGCAACTGTTACGGTTATATTTAGTTACCTAACTGCCCTGTGGCAAAATCCTGCTCTTTGGTCAATACTACAGTAATTTTATAATTAAACCAAAGAACACTAAGCTGCTATGTCTTGTAGTTCTGTGTAAAAGCTCTTTAGGTAGAAGCTCTGTAAAACAAAAACTAAATTTACTGGAAATCGTTCAGTTGCAATGTTACATATGAATGATTGCCAACATAGTGTAAGAGTATAACTGAGTGGCAGTAGTGTTGTGTGCCATTAGTTGAACTTTATTATACAATATTGACATAAAATAAGTGCAACACGCTTGGTAAATCATGCCTTTCAGACTGGAGGGAGCAGAGGAAGAGTGGGGTTAGCTATCTTTTTTTTTTTTTAAATAATTGCCCATGAAATATCTAGTCTTAGGGATATTTAACTTCTCTATACATAGATAGTATTGACTCTTAGCACTTATGGAAATTAAAATGAAAATTTATCTCAGAATTATACTTGTTACCAAAATGTGAATACTGACTTTTAATTTTTACTATCTAATTACTGAGGTTAATGGGTTATCTTGTAGCATTTTTCATTAGTTATCTCATGAGGAATTAAGGTGAACTGAACGTTTGCGTTTAATACAAAGAACTGTTTCTGATCGTAAGTCACTAAGCCCTGAGAGACAGGATGGTCAGTGGTGATGACACTAGCTGGAGACCTGGATACAATCTCCTGCTCTGCAACAAGCATCCTGTGCGACCTTGGGCAAGTCTCTGTCTCAGTTCCCCATCTGTAAATATCAGTTTAGCTTGCACCTGTAAATTTACTAATGTAAGCTAAACCAATATTTGCCAGGTGTTCATACAGAGTTACACTGGTTTAACAAAAATATGTTAACATGTTACGTTCTCAACATGCCTCAGCCTGGATGTTCAGTCTTCATGCCCATTCAGTCATGGACTTTTCTCCTAAAACTGGTAACGAAGTTGTTGATTGTGACTCTGATTGCAGAATAGTACATCAGTACTCTTTTAAAATAAACCAAGTAGTTTTATTTCCAAGGATGTATTAACTTACTTTTGACTTGCACTATATGTGAAGCTGAACTTTTTTTTTTTTTCCTCCCTTTAGTTTTCAGGTCAGAATATCATGGACAGAAAATAGTTTGGATAACGTGTTTCTCTAGTATTTCTCCAGTATTTCAGTATTAATAATGGATAAGTGTAAGCACATAGGGCGACTGCGGCTTGCCCAAGACCATTCCATCCTGAACCCTCAAAAATGGCATTGCGTGGACTGCAATACTACCGAATCTGTCTGGGCATGCCTTAGCTGTTCACATGTTGCCTGTGGAAGATACATTGAAGAGCATGCACTAAAGCACTTTCAGGAAAGTAGTCATCCAGTGGCATTGGAAGTGAATGAGCTGTATGTTTTCTGTTACCTTTGTGATGACTATGTTCTTAATGATAATGCAACTGGTGACTTAAAACTATTGCGAAGTACATTAAGTGCAATCAAGAGTCAAAACTATGACTGCACTACCCGTAGTGGCAGGACTTTGCGATCTATGGGTACAAGTGATGACTCTTACCTTTCACACGATGGTGCCCAAGCCTTGCTTCGAAATGAAGACCGCATGTTCACGGCTCTGTGGCACAGAAGGCGTGCGTTAATAGGCAAAGTGTTCAGATCATGGTTTGAGCTAACACCTAGTGGGAAAAGGATTTTGGAAGAAGAGAGGCGCCAGGAGGAGGCAGAGGAAAGAAGGGACAAAGCTAGGAAAAGAAGACAAGAGCGAAAGCGTCAGTTGAAAGTAGAGATGGAAAAAATGCCTCCAAGGAAGAGTTCTCGTTTACAAAATCAAAATAAAATATCCTCAAAAGTATCACCCTGTTTACAAAAATTACCACAAAATTTGTCCTCTCCTGCAGAGCTGAAAGTAACTTCTACCTCAGATGAAGTAAGATTGAAAAAAATTGGTGATTCTCCAATTAAGCGAAGGCCTACAGTGACTCCTGGTGTAACAGGACTGAGAAACTTGGGAAATACATGCTATATGAACTCTATTCTGCAAGTATTGAGTCATTTGCTTATTTTTCGGGAATGTTTTTTAAAGCTTGATCTGAACCAAACTCAAGAGTTGCTGGCAACAGCAGCCAATGAAAAAACAAGATCCTCTTCTAAGCACCCTCCAATTACTGGTTCTGCATTTTGTGTGAATGAGAACCAAATGAAGGTAAAAGGATCATCTTCTGTGAGACGACCCAGTTTATCATCCGGACTAAGTGGAGGGGCATCAAAAAGTAGAAATATGGAGCTTATTCAGCCCAGGGAGCCAAGCTCAAAGCACATTTCTCTGTGTCATGAGCTACATACTCTGTTCCAAGTTATGTGGTCTGGCAAGTGGGCATTGGTGTCTCCTTTTGCCATGCTCCATTCTGTGTGGAGACTAATCCCAGCCTTCCGAGGTTATGCCCAACAAGATGCTCAGGAATTCCTCTGTGAACTTTTGGATAAAGTACAGCAGGAACTGGAGACAACTGGGACCAGATACCCAGCTCTCATCCCCACTTCTCAAAGGAAACTTATCAAACAGGTTCTGAATGTGGTCAATACCATTTTTCATGGACAGCTTTTAAGTCAGGTATGTCTGATTTAAAAAAACCTCTTAATATTGACAAATCACTGAAAGGAGACTAGTCAGTGATGTACAGTACACATTTAAGGCATTAAAGAGTTGAGGGGAAAAGAGTAGAACTACTTAGTTGAGATGATGAATAGAAAGGGACATGATAGCAGTTTATAAAATGATTGATAGTACACCTCTAACCCGATATAACGTGGTCCTCGGAAGACAAAAAATCTCACCGCTTTATAGGAGAGACCACATTATATCGAACTTGCTTTGCCACCTCCCCTTCCCCCCCCCCCCCCCCCGTTCCTTGTTCCCTGACCGCCCCCGCCCCCTGACAGGCACTCACCGGCAGTGGCGGGAAGCAGAGTAACGTGGCCCCAGCCCGCTCCACTCTGCCAGCTCCCAGCCACGACACTCTGCTTCCTGCCTCCGGTGAGTGCAGGGACGTTGGGGAAAGGATGCCCCCCTGTACTAACTTGTGGGGGGAAGTGGAGTGCCACAGCTGGGAGCTGGTGGAGTGGAGCGGGCTGGGGCCAGGCTGCTCCGCTTCCGCCGCTGCTGGTGAGTGTCCCTCCAAGTCCCCTCCACGGCGATGGAAGCGGAGCGGGTTGCTCCCAGCCCCCCGCTAATCCTCCGGGCTACTCTGGGACTGCGGGGCCCCCAAAAGTGCCCCCCCATAGCTCCTGCATACCAGACCCTAGCGGGGAGCCCCTCACTGCCCTCAAGACCCTCTGCCCCTTATCCAACCCCTCAGCCCCAGCCCGGCACCCTTAACATGCTGCTCAGAGCAGCGTGTCGGAGCTTTAACGCATTGTATGCAAACCCGTGTTATATCGGGTCGTGTTATATTGGGGTAGAGGTGTATAAAGAAGATAATTTGAGAACTCCTAATTACCCTCTCAGTGAAAGGAATTGCCTGATTAAAAACTAAAAAGTAAACTTCAGTGATAGGTTGAAATACTTTTACATCATATTAAATTGTATAACCCACTCCTACAACATATTAAGGCAAGGAGTTTAATCCTCTTTTTAAATCTTAAACACTTACTATCTAGTTACTTTAGGGATATGGAATATGTAACTCATATGTAAGGACATAGGTCAGCCACTAACTGGTGGAGTTGGTAAGAAACTTCTCTGATGGGCATATTGGTTCATAACTGTCTACTATAGAGGTTTTACACTTCACTATGCAATGTCTGGTTGACCACAGGTGGAGAAAGGATACTAGACTAGATAAGCTCATGGTCTGGTCAGGTATGACAATTCCTGTGTTCATATGACAGGTGCCAACTTGGATAATTTGTCATGTTATAAGAAGTAGGTTGAACTTGATCTGGAAACTCCGTAATACAGAAGTGATTGCAAGTATGGATTCTACACACAGGAGGGGATGCTGATTTATATATAGTCCCTTCCTCCACACACACACCGCCCCCCCCCCCCAACAGTGTGAGCATAGTTACATATATGTGTGTAAGTGCTTGTACCGGTATAGCTTAATTCCCATAAGTGAAGGTAAATAAGCTACACCATTATTATGGCATCTTTATATCAGGGTTGCGCTGGTAAAACATCGGGTTTAAAAAAAAATCATACCCTTAAACAAAATAGAAATACTAATGCAGTACTAATACAAAAACTGAAGACCTGGCATTAGATCTGTTACAGGAAAACATGTTCAATGTATAATCATTTTTACTTGCAAGGTTGAGGCTTACTTTGGATTACGAACCTCCTTGCAGGTGGTATAATTTTCAGGGCTCTGCAGAGGGTAGACAGCAGCAAAATCTTAAACAGTACCACTACTGCCTTTTCCTATATAAAGGAGGCCAGTGGCAAGAGAACATTCATAGCCTCCTGCATTTGGGGAAGGGAATAGCAAAATCTTTACTGAACAGGAGGTACATATGATGAAAAATCCCATCACAATGATGTAGTTTTTATCCCGTTGGCCAGGGGGAGAAAAACTAAATGGGGCTCGAGAAAACTTGAGAATGGTGGAATCCTTTACTTCTTTGAGCATCACTACAAAATAGCTTGTTTTTATGTACCTTTGATTGAAGTCTGAACAATTCACCCTATACAAAATATATGGTTGGCAAACATGTTTGTTTATAAAAGTGTACATGGACTTTGGGTTTGTACTTCTAACACATCTCCTCCATATTATTTCCCACTTATTAAGATTCCATGTGTCCTCAGTTAGACAAGTGCCTGACAGAGTTGGCATATCTGGATTTATGAACAGTTGAGGCTGAGAACATGAAGATAATACATGAAAAAAGAGTGGTAACAAAGCATCACACACACTACTAGAGATAAGCATGTACAAAGTAATTCAGAAAATGAGTATTCCTCACCTTTTGTGTTTGTATATCTTGCCAAATCTCAACCAAAAAACTCTCAAAAACTTTCACTTATTTTGGTGTTTTATTTCAAACATCTGAGTTCAAAACCTGTTACACTAACTCATTGTGCTACCTAGCTGTCAGCCATTTAAAAAAACAAACCAAAGTGGAACAAAACAAAGGACTTTACAGGAAAGCTAGTGTACCATGGTAAATAGCCAGTTACTATTAGGCTTCTGCTCCTGAAGTGTGAGGTTACATCAGCCTTAGCACTTAGCATGTAGCTTTGTATTTTGTAGTGATTTTGTTGAATTTAATAGCAACAGAACATGTCTGGCAGCTGAGATTGCTCAGCTGTCAACTAATTTAGACTTCCTAATTTCTAGGAAATGTAACAAATTCTGTGCTGCTTGAAAGTCAACTTTTAGCTTCACCACTTTCTTTCTTGAAGCCTATATTTAATTCAATGTTTAATATTTGATAGCTCAGGAGAAGTGGGATAGACCACCTTTTGGGGATTTTAACATTTAAGTAACGAGTTCTGGGAGCTTTCAAAGCAGCTTGTCACTTTTACAGTAAAAGAAATTCTAAAATATATTGGTCTTGGTGTACTGCAAAGATATAAAGTGAGTTGTTGACCATAAACTAGCGGTTGCTATAGAGGGCATGCTGTAGAAAGCCCCTAGTAATAAGGGGACTGTGGATACAACACAGTTGATCCATCTTCAAGGAGAAAGATTGTATATTGTGTGGTGGTATGACATGAACTAGCCCTAGCATCCTTGGGCTTGGAGGCATCCTTAGATTTGAGTGGACTCACTGATTCCTGTTCCTCTTCCACATGAAACCTTCAGTACAAGTATCCTCCAGTTCCATCCCAGATGAAACCAAGTTTCTGGAGCTGACGGTGGTGTCCTCCAAGGAAAGGGACTAATTGTGAGAACTCTTTGTCTTCTGCTGTTCCGCAACCACAGAATTTGGTGGCAGAATCTAAGCTTTCCTTTTAGAAAAAACAAAAACACCTACTCTTCTGGTGTGAAAGGGTCAAAAGCAAATTGATATGTTGTGTGTAAAACCAACTGAAACAATAGCTCTAAGATATGTGAACTGAAACAGTCATCTGAATTGGGGTTTCAATTCTGAAACCTAATTATAAATCAAATTTCAAAAGTAGTCTTCCACACTAGAGAACCTTTTGATAGTGTCAGAACAGGTTTGTGAATTCTGTCATCTTAACTGAAGGAATGTGTGGAGAGGTATATTTGACTCTCTCTCAAAGCGATCTCTTATCCAAAATCAATAATTGAAACTCCATTGCTATTAATAAAATGTTAAGTCTAATTAAAAATCCCTTACCCTCTTACTTGCTCAACTTTCATTTGTGATTCTTGTTACATTTCACCAATTTACCAATGATGGTGGTCTCCCAGTCTAGGTGGGACTTTAATTTCTAATGTAAGAAACAAGCAGAAAAAAAGCCATGCTGAAACTTTTTCAGGCCTCCCTATAAGCATAAAAGGGCACAAACCTATTTTTCCCCACCATTTGCAAATCACCTTTAGAGGACATGTGACCACTTCCCACAAGAAAATGAATGTCACTAAGTATGACTGGGTGAACTGGCACATGTTACAAAACAGTTAAACAAATGTTAAGTCTGACCTAATGCTTCTAAAAGTAATTCTGAATTGTGAAACCTGATTTGATAACTGAAAGTGAAATCGGAGAAATACAGCAAGTTTAAGAATATTTGTAATAAGCACTTTTTAACTACATGAAAAATAACTATATATAAACCTGCTCCAAATGAGAAATATCAGAACCTTAAAAGAGGCTATTTTGTGAACATTCCACTGCATTTGAATTTCAGAGACCTTATGCGAAGCTTTTCACTTGACATCCTAGTACAACAAGAGGAAGATGTGTGTCCTTTGGCTCCTCTTAAAATAAAATTGTAACTGAGTGCCTTTTTTTCTTAAGCCAAATTTACCAATATTTATCATTGATTAAAAACAGTTATTTTAGAGTTTAATGAAAAACTAGTTTTAGCTACTATAACTTTGCTTCTGATATATCGTGTTTCACTTACCAAATATGGTACCAGCAGGAATTAGATCTTTAGAGGTCTCTGTATGGAAATTAATTTTTAAAAATGAGACAATTCAGTTTAGTTGTTCATGTTTATTATGGTAGTGCCTAAGGACCAACCATGAATGGGGCTCCATTGTTAGGTGCTGTACAAATAGAGAGTAGTAAACAGTCTGTGTCCCCAAAGAGTTTACAGTCTAAATAGACATGAAAGGAGTATAACATACAAGCAGAGTGAACAATGTTGAAATGTTTTAAGTACTTTGCTATGAATTTAAGGGGAGAACTTTGCAGGAGGACGGAAGGGAGGATGGCTAGCATACAGTCTTGCCTATGGAAACCAGGGTTTTATGATAGCCTGGACTGGATATGTCATTTCACAAAATAGCAGGACTTGAGATAGACAGCAAGAGTGTTTATGCTCATAATATATTAGCCTGTACTACTCCACACATTAATTTCTACGTTTTGGTGTTAGTCTCTGAGATTTTATTTAGGGGAGGGGGTGTCTACCGATTCTCAAAAAATCTCCTGTCAGTTTTCCAGGTAGGTGCATTTCTCCATTCGGTGACATTTAACTTAATCTATAAATAGTAATTGAATCACTGCTGCTTGCTACTTCTGTGGAGTTTGCTTGTTTGCTAGCAGCATGCAGCTGGGGAAGCAGACAACAATCCACCTTGCAATCTTTTTTTTTTAAAAAGTGAATTTAATGTGTGAAAGATGCAGGTGTGAGATCCCTGCAGCCAAGTTCTGAATGAACTGAACAAGTACAGCCTGGGCAGCAACACGGCAGGATTCTGTACACTGACTCATCTCTGGCAGTCAATCTGTTCCTCTTTTCTTCCTCCCATTCCCCCCAGACAAAACGTTGTAGTCCTATCAAAGATTACTCTTATTTTTATTTTTTTAATATATTTAAAGTTTGCATAGTCACCTGTGTGCTCTCATAGCATTAAACCCAACAATGAAAGTAAAGAAGAGGAGCGACCATGTTGCTGTGAAGGAGTCCAGGACATCCACCATCAAGCTCTGCCCTTCTTCTCATCTGTTGCACAGAGCAGGGGAAAATGAATCTTTGATCCTGGAATCAACTTTTCCCACAGCAGTGTGCTAGCAGCTTGCTTTCCTCTACCATAGCTAGATTTAATGGTATTCTTGAGGTGGCTGCCTGTCAGAATAAGTCTGTAACCACCATGCTGCTTTTCTAAGGGGCTGCCCTATCCCTCTTGAATCTAGTGGTTGAATCTGGCGATCTCATGTGAGTACATTCTACACATTAAAATTCACTTACATGGAAAAGGATTGCAAGGCCAATTGTCTGCTTTCCACAAGCAAATTCCTCAGACATAGCAAGCAGCCTTTGATTCAGTTGCCACTCGAGATGTCATCTCTGCAGACAGGCCTTTATCTCCTCATATGTAGTTGAGTGGCTTTTTTTCCCCTAGCCATTCATACATAACTAATTGTACGTAATTTTCAAGATATGATTGAATGTTCAGGGTGGAGCCGGTGCAACAGGAACTCCCAGACTGGGTAACAGGGAAACATTCTCACATGCTCACTTTGCCTGACATTCACTAAACTGTAATCTCACTTACCAATCTGCTGTCGGCTATCCATGTATGTAAATTAATGTAAACAAAACTGTAACAAACATATCCTACAATACAACTTTGTTTATTTTTCCTTACTATATTCTAGTTTTATGTTTTAAAAGTCAAAACTCTTAATAGTGCAATAAAACATGACACAGTCCTGCCACTAACCAAACCCTTACCTGGAGTAAAATCTCATCCTCTTTGCTATCATGCATACTCATCACATACATTATAAAATTGTACTGTTTCTCTCAAAATACGCAGATATACTGCTGATCTATATCAGAAAGAGGTAAATATACTTGTCAGATCTTACTCTATTTCTTCAGTTTTTAAACTCCCCCACAGTGATTAACTTCGTTACAACAACCTTGCATATAATTCTGTTGGTCCCAGGATATGAGAGAGACAAGGTGGGTGAGGTAATATCTTTTATTGGACTAACTTCTGTTGTCGAGAGACAAGCTTTCGAGCGTACACAGAGCTGAAAAGACGAGCCTGGGAGCTTAAATTGATAACTTTGTTAGACATTAAAAATCATGGACTGAATAGACACTGGATTTATGGCTTATTGCAACAATCTGTAACCCACCAACAGCCCTTTTCACCCCCCCCTCCCCTGTCTTCCCCCAGGAGTGTGTGGGGTGTGTTAAGGGGCCATTTCACCTTGAATGGTCCCTTGAAATATGTGTTAACTACTTATGCTAAACAACCTGTTCACATTTTGTATTTACAAGTGACACTTGGGTTAGTTTTCCAGACCTGAAGAGCTGTGTGAGCTCCAATAGAAGTTGGTCCAGTAAAAGATGATATTACCTCACCCACCTTGTCTCCCTAACTTAATTATATACTCTTCAGTAAACTACATGCTTCTGAAAAACTCACTAGCTGTGCATTTGTGCCATATATTCACACTCTAACATATGAAACCTACACAGCAGAAAAAAAAATGAATGTTGTCATGGGTATATGGTGGGGCTATGTTAACTCCACAGTCAAGGCTCTGATCCTACAAACTGATCTGTATAATGACAGGTTTCAGAGTAGCAGCCGTGTTAGTCTGTATCCGTAAAAAGAAAAGGAGTACTTGTGGCATCTTAGAGACTAACAAATTTATCTGAGCACAAGCTTTCGTGAGCTACAGCTCACTTCATCGGATGCATTCAGTGGAAAATACAGTGGGGAGATTTATATACATAGAGAACACGAAACAATGGGTGTTATCATACACACTGTAACCAGAGTGATCACTTAAGGTGAGCTGTTACCGGGGAGGGGGGAACCCTTTTGTAGTGATAATCAAGGTGGGCCATTTCCAGCAGTTGACAAGAACGTCTGAGGAACAGTGGGAGGTGGGGGGGAGGGAATAAACATGGGGAAATAGTTTTACTTTGTGTTATGACCCATCCACTCCCAGTCTTTATTCAAGCCTAAGTTAATTGTATCCAGTTTGCAAATTAATTCCAATTCAGCAGTCTCTCGTTGGAGTTGGGTTTTGCAGTTTTTTTTGTTGAAGAATTGCAACTTTTAGGTCTGTAATCGAGTGACCAAAGAGATTGAAGTGTTCTCCAATTGGTTTATGAATATTATAATTCTTGACGTCTGATTTGTGTCCATTTATTCTTTTACGTAGAGACTGTCCAGTTTGACCAAAGTACATGGCTGAGGGGCATTGCTGGCACATGATGGCATATATCACATTGGTAGATGTGCAGGTGAACGAGCCTCTGATAGTGTGGCTGATGTGATTAGGCCCTATGATAGTGTCCCCTGAATAGATATGTGGACACAGTTGGCAATGGGCTTTGTTGCAAGGATAGGTTCCTGGGTTAGTGGTTCTGTTGTGGGGTGTGTGGTTGCTGGTGAGTATTTGCTTCAGGTTGGGGGGCTGTCTGTAGGCAAGGACTGGCCTGTCTCCCAAGATCTGTGAGAGTGATGGGTCATTCTTCAGGATAGGTTGTAGATCCCTGATGATGCGTTGGCGAGGTTTTAGTTGGGGGCTGAAGGTGACGGCTAGTGGCGTTCTGTTATTTTCTTTGTTAGGCCTGTCCTGTAGTAGGTGACTTCTGGGAACTCTTCTGGCTCTATCAATCTGTTTCTTCACTTCCGCAGGTGGGTATTTTATAAGTGGACCCTTATGCTTATGAGGTGTCCTATTGAAGTCAGTGGGGCTCTGCGTCAGTGCAGGAGCCATCCTGCACAGATCAGATTCAGTCAATTGTTTATATGAAGAGCCTGTGGAATGAAGAACTGTTTACATACAAGGACCTTGAATAGAAAGGTTTCTACACAGAAACTCACAGAAAAACCTGTACCTCTGCTGCTTCCTAGCAAGAGGGAGGGGATAAAACGCATCCAGGTTGCTTCAGTTGAGCTGTGCTTCTGCTGGGTCAGGATTGGTACTAGAACAACAGTAGGGTAGAACAACAACATTGTCCTCTGCAGAACAGCTTGAAACTGGGCACAGACAGACAGGAAAACATGCTGAATTTAAAACTTCAGAACTTGACACAATTGCTTGCATTCTTATTCTTATTTGTGCATCTCATCCAGAGCCCACAACTCTATCTTGTGCATTCATTTTCAGTAAATCCTTCAAGTAATACATCAATTAAATAAGCATTTAATCCAACAAACACCTGTTTGTACAGCAGAAGTTTATTAGTCTATATGCTGTAATTATGCTCAAAGACAAAAATAATCACCTAAACTTTGGCCAGGTCTAGACTCTGATTCCTTTTTAATTCTGAATTACTGATAGTTTATGGCTTTAGACCAGGGGTTCTCACAACAAAATTTTTGGTCACCTCAGGGTGCGGCCACTCTGACAAATTTTCCTAAAATAATTTAAGAAAAACAAACAAATATGCACATATACGTGTCCAAAGCATTGTAATTCATTTACGTAGGGGTTTTTTTGCAGACTCAATAATAAAAATAATGGACAGTTGTATTTTGGTGCCCCCAGTCCCTACTGTCTCCCCTGGCCCTCCATCATCCTCCCGGGCTCGCCATCACCCTCCTGGGCCCTGCTGCTTCTCCCACCCCCATTGCTCCCTTCCGTAGCCTTGCACTCCAGGCTTAACTCACCCTGCTCCTTGTCTCTTGACCACAGTGCCTGGCAAGGCCAGCCCTGCTGCACTAGGCTGAAACCCAGAGCTGGATCCCTGTGGGGGTGGAAGGGAGGCTGAAGCCCACCACTGTAGCTTCTGGCTCAACCAGGGGAGGGTGGCTGAAGTCTGCCCCTAGAGTCCCATGGGTGGTGGGGGGAGGAGTGCTGAAGGCTGCCTCCCCAGAGCCCCTTGGCACTGTAGGGAGGGACTGCTGCTTTGCCCCCTCCCCCATCTCTGCCCGGGAGGCTGTCATGGTTGCAGAACAATTCCTTGGTGGCTGCATTTGAGAAGTGCTGCTTTACACATTGCCAGACTTTGGCATTTATGAAGTGTACAGCTGAATGAGCTCCAACCAGAGTAACTTAAAATGTAAATTTCCTCTCCACAAAGAAAAGAAAAATTTCTTTTCTTAGAACAAAATGGTTATGGGTATTTTTTGGAAATTAAAGCTGTTGGCAGCCTTCTATGCTCTACGCTATGCACTAAAAAAAAAAAATCAAATACACGCATGTGAGCTGGCTAACACGTAGATCAGCCACTTATTACTGGATACTAGCACATGTTTTGTATTTGCTCTAAAGAATGCCACTCATGAAATAGCTGATTTCAGGAGGAATGGCAGAGTTTCAAGTTATAGTGCCCTTTAATATGCATTTTTGGTTTAGTATTTTAAAACCCATTTTCCCTAAGAAAAAATAAGTTTGAAAAAATGCAGCACTGCAGCGAAGATTAAGCTTATGCTGAACTATGTGAAAGGAGGTACTGAACAAAAATGGTCCCCAACACAGTAGAGATCGCTATTACTGATACCTTCTGACAAACCTTTTTCAGGGTTTTGTTTTTTTTTTATTTACCTTTAGTAGCATGCAGTGGTGGTTAAGTTGTGACTGTTCAATTGTGAGCAAATGATCTCCTATAAAAGAGGTGGGCAAACTATGGCCCACGGGCCACGTCTGGCCCATGGTACCGACCTTCCCGGCTGATGAGCTCCCAGCTGGGGAGGCTATCCCCTGTCCCCCCTCTTCTTACACCCACCCAGGCTTTCCAATAAGCTTGTCCTGCTGCAGAGCGGCACAGTAAGGGGGCGGGAGTAGGGGGGGTTGGATAAGGGGCAGGAGGTCCCGGAGGGTAGTCAGGGGGCGGTTGGATGGGGTGGAGGTTCGGGGAGGGCGGTCAGGAGACAGGGAGCAGGGGGGTTGGAAAGGGGTGGGGTCCTGGGGGGACAGGGATGGGGGTCCCAGGAAGACAAGGAGTGGGGGTGGGGGTTGGATGTGTCGGGGGGCCTGTGGGGGTGTGGATAGGGGTTGGGGCAGTCAGGGGACAGGGAGCAGGGGGGTTGGATGGGGGTGGGGTCCCGGGGGGGGGCGGTTAGGGGCAGGGGGTCCTGGGAGGACACAAGGAGCGGGGGGGTTGGATGGGTCGGGAGTTCTGAGGGGGGCAGGGAGAGGGCCGGGGCCAGGCTGTTTGTCGAGTCACAGCTTTCCCTACCCAGCCCTCCATACCGTTTTGCAACCCCAGTGTGGCCCTCGGGCCAAAAAGTTTGCCCACCCCTGTCCTATTGAATTCTGCTGGAAGACTTATTTTGAAAAATTAATTTTAATATTTGCCCTTTTTCATACACGATGAGGCTGTGTTGTCTTCTGAGATGAAGATAGCAAGGCAAAAACAACACAAGAGAGGAAGAGTGGGAATTGCAACCTGCATTAGAGGCGAAATGACCCCTGTAGGGCTGCAAATGGTTGTTTTATCAGATTCAAAGGGTCAGGTACTAGTAGAGCACATTGGGAAAGATTGTGAGCCGAGCTGTCATGAAAAAAAGGAGCTTTTGGGGACATGGGCTGAATTTCCACATTTCTGAAGGTCGGTGATGTATGACACAGCCTGAGATTTCTAGAACTGCAGCATAGAGTGCTGTTTGAGCATTTATGTCTGATATCTTGTTGATATAATAAATATTCAACTCCCTCCGTTGTTTCTGTGACTGACGTTTTTCACCATATTTTCATGTTAGCTATAGCTTATGGAAATAACCAAATAGGAAGAATGTATTTATGTGGATAATAAATAATTGAACCAATCAACCACTGTTTTGGCTTTTAGTTATACTTTCAGTTACAGACATCAACATGTTTTCAAGTGTATGGAGTTTTTTTAAATAAATGTATCTGTTATAAGAACTCAAGGTGGCAACATGTAAATTGCATGTCACTGGAGCAAAATATTATGTTTTGAGTCTGTAAATATACATTTACAGAACAGATTATGTTTGAATTCCATAAGCTCCATAATTTGGGGAAGATGTTAACCATTATATCACAATAGGGTTGTGTCCTGTACTGGAAGTTGTCGAAGCTATCCATCTGGGTCCACCTAACAATCAGGATCTACTCCATTGATTTCTCCAAAATATTTGGCCTCCCCAAAACGATGACAGGTTTAGAGCTGACATAGTTAGTAATTTCTGAATATTTATAAATATTGAGAGTTTTTCCCAGGTGTTTATTAGTCTGATTATTTGGAAGGCTCTTACATATTAAGTGTAAATATTCCTGTAAGTGGGTTACTTGTACTTTAACCATGTGGAAAACCAAGAGGTACGAATACCTCTTGGTAAAACTAGAAAATGTGGAAGATTTCTTTCCAAATGTGCCTTTTTGGCCTTTATTGAGGGTGTGAAACAAACCTATTAGTTGGCCTTTTTTTGGTGTTAGAGTGTCGCTGAATTATATCTCTGTTATATTCCACATGCAGTCTTGCTACTGCTTCAGGCCCAGATCCTCCAGCTGGTCCACAGGGAATCCACTTGCATATACTGCGTATGGAAGGATTATAGAGAAGGATTCTGATGCTGCATGATGTAGTACCTCTCCAAATGCAGCTGACCTTGGCATAGGCTTTTCTGACTGCATTGCAAGTGTATCTGAAATTTGTCTGTTATAATATTCTAGTTCTTTAAAAAAATTCTACAGCTTTTTAGGAACCTTCCTTTCCATTAAATATCTTTCAAGTGAACTATATTTTCCTTGATGCCTTATCTTCCATTTTTCCAGGCAAATTCTCATTTCAGTTTACCATATTTTTATTATTGCTAATCTATTTTAGTGGCTGTCCTTTTTCCTTTAGTGTGACAGGTGGCTGTACTTACTGAAAGAAAAAAATTTTTTTTACCTGTTAAATTGAAGAAGCATGTCTACCAATCCAGGCCTTCCCTGCAAGACTTCCAAAATAAGAAGAATGTGATTTAAAAAAACCTAATATTTTCCTTTCAATAAAACTATATATTACTATATAAATCATGTTAGTTATTGCTTTGTAAGTATTTGTTCTAGAAAGAAATCTCAGGGACTGTTCTTCCTTCTCTTGAGCAATCCCAGACAGATCATTTTGAAACTACTTCTAGTTCACAGAAGAGAAAGATATCAAACACCTTAGTGTAATACAGTGGTGGACATGCTGCTTCAGAGAAAATGAGCTAACAGGTAATTTTTTTCTTTCTAGTTAAAATATTTCTTCTACTGTATACATTTGCATCTGTGATCCGAATTCACATACTGTTCTCAGAGCTACATTAAGGGAGACGTGTAGAGAAGCAGGTTTTTGGATGTTAGAAACTAACTTAATATTTTGCTTAACAGGTTACATGTCTTGCGTGTGACAATAAATCAAATACTATAGAATCCTTCTGGGATCTGTCGCTGGAATTTCCTGAGAGGTATCATTGCAATGGGAAGGAGATGGCTTCTCAGTATCCATGCCTGCTGACAGAAATGTTGGCCAAGTTTACAGAGACGGAAGCTTTAGAAGGAAAGATATATGCGTGTGATCAGTGCAACAGTGAGTAAAGGCAGTATGTACTCATGCATATGTTCTCCACATAAAATATAAATTAATATAGGCATTAAAAGCATAAGAAAAGGAAAACAGCAGTTAAAAGGAAAGCAGGACAGATTTTAAAAGCATCTGTCATATAAGTAAACATAAGACTTTTACATAAGACTGTTTAATTGTGAAAGGAAATAGTATAGAAAAATCACTCTTCTGATTCAGTGCATCAAAAGTAGGCTTGAAAGTGGGTTTAAGAGCTCAGATTAGGTCTTCAGGCCAACTACTGTTGTTTTTCATTAGAAGGTGGTCTCCAAGAAGAGATGAAAGAAACCTGTTGAAATAAGTCTGACACTATTAAATTAACAGACTGTCTGCACTTGGTCCTGATGAAAATAGCTGAACTGCTGTATATATTTTCCAACATTCAGTTGAATAATCCAGATGTGTACCAAAAAAGAGGCATTTTGCATGCCCAGTAAGCATAAAATAATCCTTGCCAAATGGATTCCAAAAAGCTTTCTTATTAAACTGACGATATATTAATAAAAAGAAAAGGAGTACTTGTGGCACCTTAGAGACTAAGAAATTTATTTGAGTCTCTAAGGGGCCACATGTACTCCTTTTCTTTTTGTGAATACAGACTAACACGACTGCTACTCTGAAACCTGTCGCTATATTAATATATTCAGTAGCCTTTGTTACATTATCTAAATACTCTAAACCATGGGATCAATAAATCTTAAAATGAAACATAAGGATATTTGACAACGAATTTTCGAAGCTGTATTCAAGAGGTTTTTTTTGTGTGTGTGTGTGTGTTAGTGGTAGGTTTTTTAAATTTAGCACTTATTTCATTGTGTGTGTTTGGTCACAGCAAAACGCAGGAAATTTTCTTCCAAACCAGTTATACTTACAGAAGCCCAGAAACAGCTTATGGTGTGTCGACTACCTCAAGTGCTGAGACTACACCTTAAACGGTTCAGGTAAGCAGTGCTATAAGCAATTTAGAAATGTTGCAAACTCTCTTTGAATAGTATATTCCTCCTTGTTCCCGTAGTCACTAATCCTCTGGGCTCATTCAGTGGGTGAACTAAATCAGTTTTTGAGAAATCCCTCTAAATTATCTTCCTCGAGAATGCCCTTAAACTCAATAGTATAAGGAAGAAAAATTTCTGGAAACCCATTTCTTCTTGGTAAATAAAATAGTTAGAATGCATATCACAGGCAGAGAAGTGAGATTTTTATTCCTGCTACTTCCCAATAACAAAAAGTCAGGAGAATTAAAAACCTATCCTGAATCTTGAACACTTAACCAGTTTGAGACAAGAGAATCAATTTTCTCTATTTGAAAAAGAGACTTTTGTGGATACTTTTCTGTACACTGTACACAGAAAGGTATCTGTCACATGAAGTATCTCGAGAAAACAGAAACCTACAGTTCATTGTTTTGAGTTGTGGACTGAAACTGGTACCATGCGACTTTACTAAACGTTGAGAGATCATAGTAACAAACTTTATTTAAAATAGATGATAGCGTTATTCACTAGTGCACAGTCTAAGGTTTGCATGCAACCCACCAGGGTGATTGTATAACCTGCAGCTTCACTGACATTCTTTAAAAACCCTTATCTAAATCTGGTAACGTGTGCTAACATGAGCAGCCAGGGAGAAGAGATAGCATCTGTATGTGGTCTTAGTCCAGCCAGGGGGACAGAGTGACTCCTGAATGAGGAGAGAAATGAAAGTGTGAACCAGCCTCTGTGGTGATCTGTTTTCACTTTTAATGTACAGAGTCAAATCTGTAATAAGTCTCTGCAGCTTCTGCATCATTCTTGTGATTTTAAATATTTTTTGATAATTATACCCACTGTCTTTCAGCTTGGGTGACTAGTGAGCACAGGAGAGCAGGCAAATGTGAGGAGGAATATTTTGGAGGCTGAGAGCAGCAGATAGTGTAGGTGAAAAGCCATATGTGAAGGATTTTTCCCTATGAATGTTGAAATGAAGGGGTAGTGAAAGAGGAGATTAGTTAAGGGGGAGCTTTTGAGGGATATAAATTAGCATATACATTTAGTACAAAAGCACTAGCAGGTGAGATGGTTTAGTAGCTCAGAATTCTAACTATGCAGAATTTATATGTGCATAGACTCACTGAAATTACCTATTAAACTACCTTCAGAAAACACAAATTAACTGAATAATATTCACATTTTCTTTAAATGTTGATATTTCTCCAGGTGGTCGGGACGCAATCATCGTGAGAAGATTGGAGTACATGTTAGCTTTGATCAGATATTAAATATGGAGCCTTATTGCTGCCGGGAGTCCCTGAAGTGCCTCTTACCTGATTGCTTTATCTATGACTTGTCTGCTGTGATTATGCATCATGGGAAGGGATTTGGTTCAGGGCACTACACTGCCTACTGCTATAATTCAGAAGGAGGTATGGACAAGCAATTTAAATCAGAAATGTTTTGTTTTGTTTTCAGAAGCTACACTTCTGGTTCCTTAGTTGAATCAATGTAGCCACAACAGGATCCTTACTTTCTTAAAATAAAATGGACCAAGATTTTACTAACCAGACCTACCAGTACCAAAAGAATTATAATGATATAGGTGGTCAATAAAATTAAAGCTAATTGTTTCAACTTATGAGAGAATTTTTTTCATGAAGATTAGACAAATATAATCAGGTGGTATATACAGCAGAAACATTTCTTATAAAGTATGTGATAGACAATTGTTTCTCTGTAAAACTAAGTGCTTATTCTTCACCCAAAATGAAAAGATAAAATTAGTGAATTTTTGTGTTTTTAACAAATGGTAGCAGACACGTGTCACCTGTAAAGTACAAGTATCTTACATAAATATTTTGGTTATTTTACAATGGTCTGTTACTTACTTCATTCTAGGATTCTGGGCACACTGCAATGATTCCATACTCAACATGTGCACTATGGAAGAAGTATGCAAGGCTCAAGCCTACATCTTGTTTTACAGCCAGCGAGTTACTCAGGCAAACAAACACTGTAGAATATCATTTCCTAGCTCACCATCTGAAAACCAGCAGCGTACTGAATTTGTTGACTGTTCAAGTGAAAACAGTAGTAGCTAATCCAAAGCCAATTTACTGTGTACAGTAAAAGTTGACTTGTCAACTTTTATGCGTATTTTTAAAGAGAAAATGCAAGTACAAATTGTATTTTTTTACTTGTGAATCAATGTACATTGTTTATACACTTTTGTATTAGCTAAAGTAAGCACTCTTAAGTGTTAGTATAAATTTATATGAATGGTAGGTAACTTTCAAAGTACCTAGAATTGCTTTACAACTTTTTTTAAAAAAAATTTCCCTTTGAATTTTTAACTCTTACCTCAGGCTGTTTTTCAGCTGTTTTTATATTTTGATAATCTGATTTGGTTTAGAAAAAAATACTCTCGATGGACAGCTGATGTCTGTATAATTTTTGTTAACTTTCTACATGTGTACATTTTTATAGTATAATTTTATAGCATCTATTGATTCTTACTGTCTCTGGGAATCAGTCTTATTCTTCACAGAATATGAAGGTGCACTAACAAAGAGAGCCTCTATTAAATGTCAAGTAATAAACTTTTCTTCATTGGGGTAGGGATTTTTTTTCCTGGATGTCCTTCAAGTGATGGATAAGCTAGGCTCAGATCTACAAAACTGTACTGAACGCTGAAGATGCCCATGTTTCAGCCTCTGAACATGCACATGGGTGTGTCCATCTGCTGCCTAAGCCCCAGAGCAATTCACAAACTAAGAATGAGAGGCATTTGGCTGCCTAAATCGCATAGTCAGAGGCCACCTACCAGATTCAAAAATGGGGAAGGAGGAGACAGGTGGTAGTGCCCACCTTAAACTTGTAACCTGGAGTTAGAGCACTTGTGAGAGACCTGAGGAGGAGAAGAAAGGATGTGAACAGAGAGTTTCCTATCTTCCAGGTGACTTCTAACCACTGAGCTGTGGAATTATGTGAGGGATCTGCTCCCTCCTTCCCTCCTATTATTTTTCCACTAGGTGTAAATAAGGAAGGAATGATTGGAGGAGAGGGACTGGACCCCCAGTCTCCCAGCTCAGTACCCGAACCCCTGGTCTACAGACTCATTCCCATTCTCATTGGCTGATCCATCCAATGAGGATAAATATTGGCAGAGAGGGGGGAATTGAACTTGGGTTGCTCACATCCCAGACAAATGCCCTAACCACCTAAAACTTTAAGGTAGTTACCCCCAGCAGCAACCATTTTGTGTGGAGTGAGGCAGGTACCTAACTCATTTCCCTCAAAAAGTTGCTTAGGTTCCTAAGTCAGCTGCCTCCAGGCAGCAGGTTCCCCTTTGTGGCTTGCAAAGCAGTGCCTATCTCTAAGAGGAGCGGGGCTTAGTATACACCCATCTGGGCAGCAGCTCCCTACCTACCATGCTGGCTTTTGAGGATCTGTGTTATGGTTTTCTAGGTATCTAACCCTTAGGCACTGTAATGCTCAGCATTGCAACAGCCAAGTGCCTTTTTGACTCCCACCTGTAGTCACTGTTTTTCCCCAGTTGTGCCTATGGAGCTATACAGAAAGGAAAAAAAATTATAGTGTTTTATTTGTGAAATGTCCAGAGGAAAACAATAGCATATGTGCTTAGTTACATGTCTGTATTAGGGATAGAAAAATGTAATAGAGCACAAACAGGGGCTAGGAGATAAAACATGAAGGTTACCTATTTTACATGCACCTTTTTACAACTGTGATGCTACTCTTGGGGAAATTCCTTAACTACCAAAAAGATTTCTCTTGCCAAACTGGAAAAAGTGAGCCTAGTTCCTTAGAAAGGCAGCATTCCTTCAGTAATCTCTAGCACACATGAATAAAGCACCATAGTTAGCTGAGCAAAACACGTTGCATAAAACACAACTGGAGACTATTTAAATTTGGATGTGTTGTAGGAGCCACACCTGCCATACTTACTCCTCCTTTATTTCTAAACTAGTATTAACAGAGACTTCACCTCTTCCTCATTGCCTAAAAAACTGAATATTTCCCCACCAATTGTAGCTAATGCCAAAATTGTAATGATGAGTTTAAGTTGGTGTGAAGTGTTTTTTTTCCCCCATAAAAACCTATGCAAATTACCTCAGCTCTTGGAAAATTATACCTCAATAAAACATTGCGTGGACTAACATTTTTTACTAGGGTTAGTTCCTTATCTCCTTGATTGATATAACATGTTGCTATTATAAAATAGTTCTTTATGTTGGAAAACCATACAAAACATGTAGAGTGTTACTCTTTATTAGAATATCTTGAGTATGAATCTATAGATTAGACCTTGGTGCAATATTTCATATTTTTTCATTCTATAATCCCCTCTCTGGAAACAGTTAACTGCTCACAAGTTTTACACTGATTTTTAGGGGATACAGCTGATGCTTTTAATGTAAGAGTTTTATATTGCTATCTACCACTGTAGTAACTGAGCATCTTCCACATAAAACTGATCATGTCATGGAGTCTTTGGTTCTCTTGTCTTGGGGTGTTGAGCTCTCACCTGTATTTGAGAGCTCTGGCTTTTAGATATTTCCTCTAAATATGAGAGGCAGTTTAGAGTTGGGGAATGGTCAAGACCTGTGGCTATCTACCTATACACCAGATTCTCTGCCTGTTATGGTGCAAACAGAATGGCAGTTTAGTGCTTCATAGGTTTTAGGGTTATTTTGGGAGGATCCCAGCAAGCAAGAATCTCTCCTCCCCTTTTTATGGGAGGGGAGCCACAGTCTCAGGGCTCTGTGCCACCTGTCAACCTCCCCTCTGTGCTCCACCCCGCTCCACCCCCCCCCATAAAATGAGGACAGAGTAGGCCAAAGGGCTCTTAGCTTTTTTGCTTGCTCTATTTTTAAAACAACCTTAAAGGGAACTCTGCCACAACTGTTCTCAATATTTTGCCAGAAGAAAAGCCTCAATGGAGTCTACACAAATGAGCCCCTAATAGAGAGACTTCAGTCTGTGCAGGTTAGTCTTCTCCAGCTATTGGGGCTCAAAATTCTCCAGGGTTAAGTCCCCAGTCCACCTCAGCCCTTCAGGTTCATTAGTGGGTAATCCAGTGATTTTCATTCTTTCCAACTCTCCCTTCCAAAAGGAAAACTCAGGCCTCTTTAGGGATTTTCCTTTGCAGTTCTTCCCCAATTATGTGTCAGGCTTCCCCTCCCCTATCCCAGAGTGCTGATAACAGCTTCAAAAGAAAACACCAACCAAGAAAACCCAACCTAAAAGGCAAGAGAAAAAAAACCAGAGCTAGTGATATAGGATAGGAGAGGGGTTCCACACAGTGCTTATGACTTCTGCTTAGTTTCTCCCTAAAGGATGAGGAACTCTTGCTTTTGGATCACAATACAACCCAATCAAAGTAGCAGATGTTCTTTCCCCAGGGAGGAAAGTTGTGTCCATGACTGAAATCCAGCCCAAGGAAGAGGATGAGTAATCTAAAGTCAAGGATAACAATTAAACAAACATACAGAATTTGCCACTTCATTTTTTAACAGTTTGTCTCCTTTCATCCTAAATACTATGGAGCCTGAAAGAATCTGAATCCTTCAATTCCATGGCAACAACTTGGGCAGAAGAGACATATAGCCACACAGGAAGTCTGTAAAGCTGCCACCTGCTCATTCATCAACAACTTTGTAAATCAGTACAGGCATGACCTTCAATTCTCAACAGTAACATCCTTTTGCAAAATGATATTCCAAGTACTCCCAAAATAGACTACTACTAGTTTTAGGGGAGGGAGAACCCTTACTGCTCAGTACATCTCAACCACGGTGTGCTGAGCGAGGCTTTAGGATCCAGAATGGAAATTTTTTCTTTCCTAATGGCCGTTCAGGGACAGACTTTTGCAGTGATCAACTCCCCTGAAAAAATGTTTCAGTCTTTTTGGTTTTCTATATAAAGCGAAGGGAGGTAGTCACATAACAAGTGCCATGTAAGTGCTGGGCTACACAGATTTATGTATACAGTTAAAGCTAACTAAAGTTACTTGCAGAAGCTTTTTAGTTATTTTAATAAGAATTTAGTATTACAGTACTAATTGGGAGGTATTCATCTTGGGTGTGGCCAAGCCCCAGAACTGTTTGGATAAGTCTGAACTGCCTCCTATATTCGTGGGGAGACAAGTGTAAAGAGCTGGTCTACTCACTGATTCAGCTACAGTGTAATCTTAGAAACTGATTCTAGAAATTACTTTTGCACACAATATCAACTTGAAAATCTGTTCTTTTCTGAATGACTGGAGCCTTGCAGAATTGTCAAATGTGCCAGCACTGTACAAAATCTACTTGGTTACCTTTTACCTTGAATCTTAAGGCTGGTGGTTTGTCATGGCAAAAAGTCATAATTTTAGCTGCAAAAATCCTAAAAAAAAAAAAAAAAAAAAAAAAAAAAAAATCACAGCACACTTTTTCAAGTGAATGAAGTGTTTTTACTTTTAAAAATGTACTGAAACATTTCAATTTATAAAACAAACAAAAAAGTGCCTCAAATTCATGTAGGAATAATCCATAATAGAATACTGAAGAAAAGTCTTATAAAAGCGGCATCACGCCTTGCCTAAAGTAGGTTATGCATTCCTAAATCACATGGTTTTATCTCTCACCTGTCTTCACTCAACACATTTACACATGAAAATGAACATTCTGCAGAAGCACTATCTTGTTACAGGAAGAGAGCACTTTTCATTTTTAAGGAAAGCTAAAAGATGCTCCACAAAATACTGAGTAGCAATGACATTTTTAAATTGCAAAAGCCATGACAAACTTTGATTAACCATAAAGATAACCTAGGTGGTTTTTCCTCACATACAAAAAATATCTGAAGCAACTAGGGTTTGGCAGAGTTTCTCTAACTCCAACCACCACCTGTACAAACCAGACTAAAGAATTCCAGTAATGTTTACAAATCACAGCATTAAAAAGTTTCTCTTAACTCTTTTAAACTTTGTTTTTGTACCTCTCTTGGATTTTGAAGAGTTTTCCATACTGGAGGTAGTACTACAAGATCAAGTTGAAGATTTATAGTGAAGAACTGCTGTTCTGCTAAAGAACTAACCACTCTGCGGTTACTGCACTTTGAAGTTTAATCTTTTTTTAAGAGGCACTATCCCATGCCTAAAATATATTCACTTAAGATACATGCTACAGTATGAGTCAGGTTGCTACATACCTCAGGCTCAGGGAAGCCAGAGTGCTAAAACTGCTACATTAAGCATCAAGCAATATAATCTGCAGTAAAGAGAAGTGTGCCATTTACTACTGCTCTTTGAGTATACTGAGTGCAAAGTTATTTTAAAAAAAGTGGCCCCCTGCCTCCCAGTAGAGATATCAGGGTGGCAGCCCTTAGCAAGAGCTGAAATTTTATGTGACAGAAGGCCTACATGCGACCTGCAAGTCTCCAAGGAAATTTTAGGTCAACTATGGACTCTTTGAAAGGGTCAGAATTCACCATCCTTACTCAAGTTGAGCAGTACCTTGGGTATCTGCAAGTATCCCACTGGTTTCAATAGGAATACGCCCAAAATAAGGACTATTCAACTTGGTGGCAGACTCTAGCCTTCAGACTGTAAGCTCTTGTGGTCAAGAGCTGTCTTTGTGTATTCTGTGAAGTGCACAGAAAACTACCAAACAGTATATGCAAGGCCTTCAAAAGACAACTTTGTGTAATTATGTCCTGCTAATTATACACAGTTAGCATCCAGCAGTTCTATGGTTCCAAAATGTGTTTAAACAGGAAGCATTCTACTCAAGCCTCCAAGCCCTCTATAATCCTTGTGCCTGCCATGTTTCCCAGGCAACACTGCCTAATAAAACAGGAAGTGCCTTGCCAGTTTTAGTGCCAGCTCCTTGCTATAGGATGCACAGTAGTGTTAACATCCACTTTCATCACAGTTGTGGTAGAAACTCACATAATGCAGTGGGCCATGCTTGTGTTTTGGGCCAAGGAGACTATCAAACTAATTTTAATTCTGCAAAATGCAATGAGTTTTCTCTCCCATGCCCTACTGTCTCAGCAACACTACTGCTGGTTGAAGTATGCAGCTCAAAAAGCAAGGGTGCCACAACAACAAAAAGCAGCCGTATCTGCCCAATAGGGGCACAGCTGTGTCCTGCATCCCTCCTCATGTTTGGGTGTTGGGACAAGAAATGGGGGAAAACTACCTACCCGGTAAGATTTCAAAGTTATTTTCATATGCTTTTAATTGCTCTGGAAATGATCCATTAGAGAAGCTACAGAAAAAAAGAATGATGTCACTTACAGAACCACAACCAGAAGCCATAAGGCTGCCTGCAGAGTCTCAAGCAGAAAATTAATTGATGAGAACGGTATAAGGAAAATCAAAAGGCAGATCTACACTTAAAACATTACAGTGGAGCAGCTGCACTGGTGCTGTGCCACTATCGCCCTTCAGTGAAGACACCAGTATGCCAATGGGAGCTTCTCCCATCGGCACAATTAATCCGCCTCCATGAGAGGCAGTGGCTATGTTGACGGGAGAAGCCCTCCTGTCAAGACAGCAGTCCACACTGGGGGCGTTAGGTCAGCGTAACTGCATCGGTCAGGGGTGTGGATTTTTTATGCCCCTGAGTGACGTAATTTTACTGAGGTAAGTTTATAGTGCAGACCTGGCAAAGCCTTTCAGCCCCAACCCTTTCCCCAAATAAAGCAATAAAGCTAGCTGTCCACTACTGGTACGTTACTAGTACAAAGGCTAAAAGTCTATGGCACCATCTCTGGTCCTGCCAATACATTTAAAAATCACGATTTAGCTGCCTAACACAACCCCATCCATCCCACAGATTCTTTTAAATGCCAGTTTTCACTACTGCAAGGTACTCAGTACAGTATGGACAGCATTAGCCAGCATAATGCCATTTTGTGATTTTAAGTTCACAGACACATGCAGATGTTGCTGCCCGCCCATTAGCTGGAAATACTTCACAGGATACATAGACTCCAAAGTGGAAACAGATAAACATGAATTAAATAAATGAGTTTATTTCACCCATTTCTATAAGCAACAAATATAAAGTATGGAAAAGTCAGGGATGATTTTGTGGGCCTAGTTTCTTTTTGACTTTAGACATTTTGCCATCTTTTGCTCCCCTCCCTCAAAACCGGGGACCAAGAGAGCTGTAGCTCATCTATCAGAGTCCTGGGAGATCAATATACAGCTCCCTTTAATCCAAAACGGAAGAGCTAACAAAATATGTAGTATTTCTAAATTAAAAAAATAAAAAGTTTTTGAAATAAACCAGAGACCAGTCATCTTCATACCTTCGATAAGAGTTCTGTTTTTCCAAAGCAGGTATGTTTAAGGCACTCACGCTGACTACTATACAAGTTGGCATATTTGTTACCAGTAACTTTATGCAGAATTTTAACATTGAACCACATAAGTAGGCAGTGATGTTATGCCTACTGCAGTCCAAGCCCTAAAAATACTCATGTTTTAGTAAAATAAACATGAATGAGATTCAGCTAGTTATTGTAGCAGAGAGAGAATGATGCCTGTTATACCAAGAAAATGTCAAGTACTCCAATTTAGTTTGCTCATCTGGCAGAGGATTCAATTACAGACTAGCTAATGTTTTCATCCTCACTACTGTCCCTAAGTCTTTATAGCCTGTGTTTTGAAGAGGCAGGAAACGAAGATGAGCGAATATTTAATGTTATAAAAGGGGCTTTCAGGTACCAAAGAATCTGAAGTGACATTTTAATATTAAAGGTTGGCAGCAAGCCCGGTGATTGTATAAAGTGAAGCATTTAGCTTAAGAAGGCATATCAGATGTGCCTCCCTACTGAAAACAAAACAAAGGAGTCAGTCAGAATGTACCTGCTAGCATGTTCCAATACAGAAAAACTCAAGACTGGAGAGTGACATGCTCAACGACAAAAAAACCCCGAACGGCTGGCACTGTCATATACTATACACCTTGACCTGGCTCCCAGCATAGATACTACTGTTAAATAAATGATCGATTGTCAAGTTTCACATAAATGGTAGGACAGGCCCAGTTTCAAGACAATAAATGGCAACTGGATATTTTTTATTATTATTTAATAGAGCAGTTCCCCAGCAGACTCCTGCCCAGAGTCATAACCAGACTTTTAAAAAGTATATATGTTTTTAAGATCTGAAAATTTGTCTATTTTTTACAAAACGGATTCCAGGAAATTTAAAAGGCAATACCATAGAGGCCTTAGGTGCAGAAGTCAGGTGTAATCATTCAAAGCATTCAAGTAGGAATATGGTAATATAAATATTTGAAAAGCATTTATCATCATAAATGTTCAAAACAAAATGGATAACTCATTCCAAACTAAAAACTGAGCTTTATAGCACATATTTCCCTGAACAGAAAAAAATATACGTAACCTTCTCAAATATTTCTAGAGGCATGAAAGCTTTTTCCTTGGTTAGTTACATTAGAAGACTTGCCTTTGATTAAATTCCTTTCTTTCCAAACATGGAAAGTATTACATCGGTCCACTGTTAAAACAGACAATACGTTGCAAATTAATTCTGGTATAACGTGTTTCAACAAAGCCTAGAGTATAAAGGTGTTGAGGTGACACTGAGTTTAATAGTCATCTCCTCTGCTGACAACTTCTTTGCATGTTGGGCGCAATAATATGGTATGCTCAAACTGGGCGGTATATGAGCCTTTAATGTCGCATAAGGGAGGATATGGATCCACTATCCCCAAGTCACACAGGTTCTTCAGAGCCATTAGATATTTACTTTCTCCCAGACGATCTAGCCATCTGCGGCAGAAGGCAAGAGTGCCAAAGTTTTCATTGATAACATTTAGCAAATGTTTTGCTCTTGGAAGCCTAGAAGAAAGAATGCACTGAATTAACTGCGAAGAAAAAAAAAGGTACCACCAAGAAAGCATTTAATACAGAAATAAAAGCCATGTAAAAAAATAAATGTGGGGGTTTACACAACTGCAAAGCCAGTGATTTTGATGTCTTTTTCACATCACCTAAGGTTCTGTTCAAGGAGAAAAGTTAAAACTTTATTTTTCCACTGAAAAATACAGCGTTCAAAACAAACCAGAAATGCTGCTACCCTATTAGCTCAGGTTTGCAAAGCAGAGGAGAAAAGGTGTGAACTCACGCCTACCAAGCTCGCCTCAATTCCGGAGAGCGAGACGAACAGGAGAACTTCAAAACCTAGTCAGGCTCATTTACATGCCAACATAATTAAGCATAACAGGTTTTTTTTTTTGGGGGGGGGGGGGGGTTTCCCCCAAGAAAGGAACTGTCAACAGAATTATTCACTTTGTAAACAACAAGTATTCCAAGTCTATCGTCCTGAAGTTTCTAATTTACTAAATAATTTGGGATTAAGCTTTGACACCGGTAAATATCACTTTCACTTCTGAAAGTCAAATGATTTGTAAAATCTGTAACAAATGTCCAAAATATGTATAATCTTCCATTTTTGTTTTGTCAAGACAGCTAAGAAGTGTACAACTTCAAAACTTAAGTATTTACAGACATGAGCTTTTCCTTTTGCAACCTTAATGTTAATACAAAAAAGCATATAATGCATTTTACATATATACACACAAAACACACGGACACTTACTACATACACCACACTAAATGTTGTGGATGCAGTAAAAAGACCTGGAAACAGTGCTGTGCATCTAGTGTACCATACTGTTACTTGCTATATTGTGTGTGTTACTCCGATTACCTGTGCTTCAAAAATACTTATCTGTTTCATTTCTAAAAATGCCATGTAATGCAATCCCAGTGAAATCTGGAAGTTAGCCTAAATTATTGGAGCACTTCATTTTATGTCAATGCACTGTTCTGAGTTGTTAATTTTTAAATACTCAGACATCCCAGCATCCTCAGCAGATGACGACACTAACAGTTTAACTAGCTCTGTTCCCAAAAAGAGATTTGCTTGTGCTACTGAACCATAAGTCACAGAAGCTCCCGGAAGGAAACAAGAAAAGCATCCGGGGTAGAGAGAAGGGGGAATTGTGAAGTTACAAAAAATATTTTCTCATGTATGTATGTTATGATAGGAATATAGACTACATTTAGAGGGCATCACCTTTTCTGATTTTTTTTTTTTGCGCTATTTTCAAGCTCTGAGGTAAGAACTGTGTCATCCTGTGTGTGCGAACAGAGTCTAGTACACACACATATACACAGAGTATATATACACATATACACAGAGTAGCAGCCGTGTTAGTCTGTATCCGCAAAAAGAAAAGGAGGACTTGTGGCACCTTAGAGACTAACAAATTTATTTGAGCATAAGCTTTTGTGAGCTACATGCATCCGATGAAGTGAGCTGTAGCTCACAAAAGCTTATGCTCAAATGAATTTGTTAGTCTCTAAGGTGCCACAAGTCCTCCTTTTCTTTTTACATATATACACGTACATATTACAGCGCAGGTCATAAAAGAGCATCATTTACATTAGTCTTTTCAAGTCCCTTGAAAGATCTGATATTAGTTAAGAGGCTTTGCTGTACCCCAGCCCTAACGAAAAAAAGTGACGGCTTCCTCCAGTGCAGTAAAAAGAGCTTCAAAACCAGATCTAACCTTATTGGCACGTGCCCAACATCAAAATTTTTCATATAATGAGAACATTCCATGTCATCATGAACAACACCCTTTCCTGTGCTACCAAAGGTTTCTATAGCATATATTTCACCTTCCTAAAAGAAAAAAAAAAAAAAAAAAAAGACAAGTGAACATTATGTAAATACATGAAAAGTAATCAGTAGTCAAACGTTGAAACTTCTTGTATAATTAACAGTTTAAGTCTAGCAAAATATGAACAGCAGGCAAATGTACATTACAAGGAATTAAACATGGATTGGTTCTTTCACTGAACAGCACCCTCAAAACTCTGAAATATTTAAAGTAAACTATGTTTCAATAACTCTTTAATTAACGTTATGCTGGCCATGGAAATATTCCTTACTCCTTTTCTGCAGGGATCATCTGTAGTGGTAAGATGACAGTTAAATCCTTGCCCTCTTTCTTACACTGCTAACAAGAAAGTCAGTATAGATAACAATTGCATTGGTACTTTTTGTGATGAGAACATGTCATGACTGACCCAAGTAATTTCTCATAGGCCACTAAACATCTGTCAATAGTAAGTCACCTGATCACTACTGACCATGACTGGATTAGAAGCATGGACCTAGAAATAAAATTAAAGGCTCCTTATCCCAGGACCAATCTTCTAAACAAGCCCTTGCTTTCTGATCCTGTTATTCCATTTAAAAATTAGATGCAGATCAAAATTGCAACTGGATGCGCTTGGCACCTAATGTAATATACTTATTACCTCTGTGCTTGGAACAACTTTCCTTAACTTGTGCAACTTTTCCTTCAAAATGCTTCTTAAAACCCATCTTTCTGCCAAACCTAGCTAACACTTACCTCTGATTACAGTTTACAAACATGCCTAACTGTTTTGAATCTGTCAAAATTAGACAGCAAACTTTTCAACTAAAAGCAACATGTCCAGCTCTGTTTGCAAGGCATCATGAACAGCTATAATACTACAGAAATAATTCCCATGCAAAAATTCACTGAAAGGATTAATTTTGTAAATACATAAAGTTAAATGACCACTAAGAACAAAGTCTGTTAGTTTATAGTTAAGGTTCCCCAATCAACCTTAGACGACATAATATTAATGCTCATCTTCTTTACCATAAAAGGAACCTTTTTTATACCCAGTCACCACACTGCAATGACCTCTTCTGAAATCCTGATATGAAGCACAAACCTTCACCCTCACCACAAATACAGATTTACTAAGCACATCTCAGGGGTCATCAATGCACACAATAACTCTTCCCTTCTCATACACACTTCAACAACAAGGAACACTTGTGTTGTATTTCTTATCTTCCATGCACATTCCAAAAACAACTTTACCTCATAATCAAAATTCCACTAGAAACTGGACAGCCTAATCTACTGGATCCACCCTCCTTCCGTACTCCAAATGTCCAAATTCTTATTTTAAGTTCATCCTCTAACTTTAGAATTCCTGGCTCTTGTTTTCCTTCTGAAAACTACAATATTCTAACAGTATTACTTAAGTATATGTATTCACAATTTTAACTAACATAAGTCCGTTTTATTACAAGATCCCAGAACTTTAATTTCAGGAAAGTGACTGGTAGCTGGAATAGTGGAGTCATGAAGATGAAATGCCAAACTCCAAAATGATGTTCAATATTTCACAAAAATTGTACTATGCATAGCAAGGTCAATTCCATTGTTTTCCATGTGGGCACAAATACTACACACTTCGACAATGCAAGAGATAACCTTTTCTAAATATGTCACCAGAAGAAAACTAAGTGGAAGAGAGTTAAATACTTAAGAACTCTCAGTGTACCTCCATTCTTGTTGCTTCTCCTCCCTTCACAATGGGCACAGTTTTTCCAGCATGTATCCTATATGGCCCAATTGAATGTCCATTCAGATTGCGAATTGGTTTCACTATTACAGAAAACAAAGTAAAATATAAATAATTAGGTAAGTCACTAACAGATGTTTAACCCTTCAATGCCAGTGATATTAGCCCACACGTGGAGTACTGGAAGCGAACTGAAAGACCCATACATACTGCAGAAGGAACAGAAAATCACTCTGTTCTTGTACAAATTTCAGCCAGGCAAGATCCTAACTTATTGTATATATGGAGTAATGGCTTTATTACTATGAGTGTCATAATTCAGGCCTTAAGGAAACTACTTAATTCTAACCAGTAGATATATATTATGTATTTTGCAAACAAGAATTATGAAAGGCTGTTCTCACTTTTCATGTCTGAGTACAGTAAATGCCAGATGTGGTGCTTTTGACAGTGTTTGTTGAGTATAAACAGTGAGTTCTCACTCATTCAGGGAAAAGTTCCTTTGTTGGATCATATTAAAGAAGTTCTGTATTAAAATCACAAATGAGTTTGATTCCCCATAGTTTAAATTCCAGGGTATTACTAATTAAGAGGTCTCTTGGTTTTTGGTACTGTTTCTCTCCCTCTGTATGTGAAACTTGCAAGCTGCTAATTGCGTTAGTACATTCTAAGACAGAGTCTGTTCTCAAAGCAATTCACAGAGAGAGACTCAAAGCAATACTCTAACAACAGACACAGCACCCAGAGACTCCCCGCCCTTTTGTTGTATTAACAATTGTGATTAAAATAGAGATAGAGGATGTATGTGGATGGATGCTTGGTGTGGATAATAACTGAATGATCAGGGAGGTGCCAGCCTAAGAATCCAGTGTCCATCGGCTGAAGAAGGCGTCAAGTGGAAATAACCAGAGGACCCCCGGAGGGCAGACTGGAATCCACCCAACAGCCTCAAGAATGGGAGAACCAAAGAACAAGATAACATCTAGCAGCACGGAGCCGTCAGGAATGTGCCATCTGCTGATTGATTCAGCAACAGCATGATGAAGCAATTCCCACAGACTGGCCTAGGAAGAAATTCCTATAAAAAGAGACTCTAAAAAGTGAGAACTTTGGGGTCTGATTCTGCAAACCAACTTCCAGGAGCATCAGATGAGCATCTGACAAGGCCCTGCTCCCTCCTCATGTCCAGGCCACCTGGCCAGTGGCTTGGCATGAGCAACTCTAAGGCTGGTAACTATGATGACAACCTTGCAGAACCTGTGTGTGTGTGTGTGTGTGTGTGTGAATGTGTGAATAAATATGAGATTGAATGGAATGTTATAGCTATAACTAACTGCTTACTATGATAACAACCTTGCAGAACCTGTGTGTGTGTGTGTGTGTGTTTGTATGAATGAATGAGTGAATAAAGATGAGATTGAATGGAATGTTACAGCTGTAACTAACTGCTTACTATGATTCTTTCTGTATTCACAATAAATGTGGTATTTTGCCTTTTTCCCTTTAATAAGATCCTGCTGGTTTTTAATTTATTGGTACAACACCTTTAGGATACAGTTGAGGAAAGTGATCATATGAGTATGTAAAATGCAAGTTACTTGTAACACACACTTATACTTCCACAAGCAAAGATCACTTCAACAGCTAGGAATAAGTAGGATTTGTACAAACACTCCCAGGATAGCTATTTCTACATACTCTAAAGGAGAGAGCTTGCCTTGATATGTTTTGCCATCAATTTCGACCTCATAGGACTCCATAACTTCTTGGATGGCTTCACCAACATCACAGAGACGAACATCTATTCCAGCACACTGAAAATAAGAGATAAACAGAGAAAAGTTTGAAGATCCATTATGAGGGATTTAGCTTGTGTTTAAATTTCAGAACCCAGTAAAAATTAATTTTCATAATTAGTTTACCTTTATACCAGTATTAGTAGCATCTTTTACTGCTTGTAACAGTCTATCATATTTTGGATTGAATGTAACAGTAAAAGCACAGTCAATAATATGACCTGAAATCAGAACAAGAAATTAGATTCGTACAATGTTTCCATCCAATGAAACAATCCAACAATATCATAAGGAATCATAAGGAAAAAACCAACCACTAATGTGTGTTCCAAAGTCTATTTTGCAAATATCATCATATTGCAATACTGTAGGATCTCCAGCATTGGGAGTGTAGTGGGCTGCACAGTTATTCAGAGAACACCCAGTGGGAAATGCAAGACCTGCATTTAAACCATTTTCTTTTATCAGCTTACGTGAGCAGTCTTCGAGTTTTTCGCTAGGAAAAGAGAGATGTTTCTATTAAAATCACACAATGTACTAAGAGAGTTAATTTTAAAGCACTTGTTTACAAATGCGAGAACATACAAGACAAAGAAAAGCATTAGCCTACACATTTAATTTCATTTCATTTGTAACATACAATCAGGAAAAGGTACAGAGCCGAAAAGTAAGCCCGGTTAGTAATGATTTAGTTCCTTATTTTATTCTAATCTGTTCTGAGACTGTTTAATTCAGTCCTGTGTTTGACCATATTAATTTGTTTTCCTAATGTTTTTACTCAAATCTGAAAGAATATACTTTGCAAAATATATTTAACTAGTCAGGGACACAATATAAATTCTGGGCAAATGAAATTGATTTATTTTAGTAGTTACTTATAGCACAGAGACTTTATAGTCTCAGAACTGTTTAGTAATGTGATCAAACAGATTTTCCAACTACTCAAAAAAGGTAATTCAATCAAAAAATAATATACCATTTCCATATATTAATAGCTAAGGGGGTAAAATTAAAGCTTGTTGCATTATGTATATTTTCTTGGGCCTTGCCTACACTGGTTTTCTTAGCCACTGGTTTAGCTACAGTGATACAGCTACATCAGTGCAAGCCCTCATGTAATCCCAGCCCTCTGGTGTAAACCGTGACTCACATCACTGTAGTTTATCCCACATCCCAGTATCAAATGCCAAAGACTCAGAAGAAAGATTACCTGGATAATTATTTCTTTTTAACATTAACCCTGACAATCAAAAGTTTTAATTTCTGAGCTCCCAGGTGAGAATGTCACAGAAGGAGGATTGCGCACTTGCTTTTCCAGCAGAAGCATGAGCAGAATGAAAACGATGCTAGTGAGGAAGCAGTAATATGCAGGAAAGATAGTGCTGTGGGGGGTATGTGTATACATGCTAGCTCTGTGCCTCTTTTCCCATTCCTAACAGTAGACTGCACCTATGCTGCTCCTACACACAGTATTTTACTGGAAATGCTGGCAGGAACTGGGAAGAGATGCTTGTGCCACTATCCGAGTCACATGCTGCTGCTCCTGGCACCCTGAGGAAGTTTTCTGTACAAGAACAGCAGAGGCACTGAACCGAAAAACATACAACTCAGGTGCTAAAGTGAGAAACAGATAAATACAATGGTCAAGTTAGTATGGGAACTCAATACTGAGAACTCCACTGACAAAAGAAATGGTGCTGATGGACTCTATAGACAAGAGGAAATGAAAGGAATAAATGGGAGACATTGAAAGAACCCACCAAAAAGTACCCTGAACTCAGAGCATACAAAGTGCAATCAAATTAAGTGAGACATTTTGACAACCCCCCGGCTACAAAATGTAGTTTTTATAATAGTGTCTTTCAAGAAAAATGTCTTTATCCTCACCAGATTTCTATCATTGTCATTCCAGGTTTGATCCAGCTCATAACATATTTCCTCACTTGTCTGTGTGCTTCAGCAGCCTCCCGAAAATCATTCCAAATCTCTTCACTGGCTTGATCTAGTGCTTTCTTTTCATCGCTTGTAGTTCTCCAAGCAGCAGTTCGCCTTTAAAGTAAACATGATGTACAAGTGTTAAAATTAAAACCACCACCAGTCATCACCACAGTATTTATTAGAACTCTGATCTGAGGATTGCAAAATGCTTACACAGTCATTAAATAATTAACTCTCAATGCCCCTTTGGGGTATGAAAGATACTTATTTTTGTTTTAAAGACTACAGGAGGCCCACTAAAAAAAACTCTATGCACCCAAACAATTAATTAGACTTACAATCCTATATGATCATCCAGCAGTGAAAAAAATCATATCCAAATAATGAATTAGCTCCGTCAGCCAGTAAATCAACCCCCCTTTAGTTTCCCAGGAACTTATGCTCAACTTTCCCCCAAACCCCAGAAATAAACAGTTTTTGTGACATCTTTTAGACTGGCAGGTCAGAGACCATTTAGAGCTTTACACGTCATGATCAACATCTTAAATTCTATCCAGAGACTAAAATAAACCCAGTGCAGATCTCAGAGCCATGTGCTCTCATCAACATGCTCCACTCAATAAGTAAGGTGCTACGTTCTCCATTAGCTTCAGTCCTTAAATGGTTTTAAGCCGTAGCTCCATGTAGAATGCACTACAACAGTCTAATCTTGAGGCTAGAAAGACATGAGTAACAGTTTGTAAGGACTCCTTCTGAAAGTAAAGTTGCATTCTTCTGCCCCATTACAAATGGTAAAAAGCCAGCCTGGTTACTGCTGAACTATAAACATCTAGTAGAAGCTGAGGTCTGATGTTTAGCCAGAACTTGCAAACTCTGATGACTGGTGGCAGATGTACTCCCTCAAAAGGGCTATTACCTCAGTCATCCCCTCAGTCTGCTTACCCCAACCCATCACCACCTCCTCATCTGGTTGAGGCTCAGCCAGCTCGATATCATTCATCAGAAATTTAGGTATTACTTCTCCCATCACTGTAACAGCCAGCTCGGGGGTGGGACACAGCAGAGTCACACAACAGTTCAAGAAAGGAAGTGAAGAAAAATACTTCAGCTACAGAAACTTTCTGTCTATATTTCAGAATAGCAGCCGTGTCATAGTCCGTATCTGCAAAAAGAACAGGAGTACTTGTGGCACCTTAGAGACTAACAAATTTATTTGAGCATAAGCTTTCGTGGGCTAAAAACCCTATATAAATTCACACTGCAATTATTACAACTGGAAGTTAGCCAGAACACCCTGATTCTTACAAATATCACTACGGGGTCTTTAAATAGACAAGTAGTTTGGACTCCAGTTTTATGCTATTGAAAAGACAGCACTTTCAACAACATCTCATCCTATTCCATCCTGGGATGAAACCCCTCCAAAAGAGAGGGAGGGGGAGTCTGTAGGTAAAAGAAAAAGCCAGAGAAACAGTCAGTGGGAATGGGGAGTGCTGTTTACAACCACAGGTCCTGAAACTTATCTGCCGATGAAATGCACCTAACTACACCTTCTCCCCAATAACGAGTTTTTAAATACATCAGAGGAAAAAAACAGCTCCAAGTACAAAGAAATCTCTCAAGTTTTTTTTTTCAGCTAATAAATAAATAAATCAAGCTTCCTGCCTCACAGGGCCTTGACTACCTTTACCAAATTCAGATCCATCGACTAACACAACAGTGACATTTCCACAGTATTTCCTTGCTTTTCATTGACATATATAGAACAGAAAAAACTATCTATCCCTCCTCAGGCCCTACGCTACCAGCACTCCCAGCTATCTTCGAGAGACCACTGACTTCCTGAGAAAACTACAATCCATCGGTGATCTTCCTGGAAACACCATCCTGGCCACTATGGATGCAGAAGCCCTCTACAGCAACATTCCACACAAAGATGGACTACAAGCCGCCAGGAACACTATCCCCGATAATGTCACGGCAAACCTGGTGGCTGAACTTTGTGACTTTGACCTCACCCATAACTATTTCACATTTGGGGACAACGTATACCTTCAAATCAGCGGCACTGCTATGGGTACCCGCATGGCCCCACAGTATGCCAACATTTTTATGGCTGACATAGAACAACGCTTCCTCAGTTCTCGTCCCCTAACGCCCCTACTCTACTTGCGCTATACTGATGACATCTTCATCATCTGGACCCATGGAAAAGAAGCCCTTGAGGAATTCCACCATGATTTCAACAATTTCCATCCCACCATCAACCTCAGCCTGGCCCAGTCCACACAAGAGATCCACTTCCTGGACACTACGGTGCTAATAAGCGATGGTCACATAAACACCACCCTATACCAGAAACCTACTGACCGCTATTCCTACCTACATGCCTCCAGCTTTCACCCTGACCACACACACGATCCATTGTCTACAGCCAAGCTCTACAATACAACCGCATTTGCTCCAGCCCCTCAGACAGAGACAAACACCTACAAGATCTCTATCAAGCATTCTTACAACTACAATACCCACCTGCTGAAGTGAAGAAACAGATTGATAGAGCCAGAAGAGTACCCAGAAGTCACCTACTACAGGACAGGTCCAACAAAGAAAATAACAGAACGCCACTAGCCATCACCTTCGGTCCCCAACTAAAACCTCTCCAACGCATCATCAAGGATCTACAACCTATCCTGAAGGATGACCCATCGCTCTCACAAATCTTGGGAGACAGGCCAGTCCTTGCCTACAGACAGCCCCCCAACCTGAAGCAAATACTCACCAGCAACCACACACCACACAACAGAACCACTAACCCAGGAACCTATCCTTGCAACAAAGCCCGTTGCCAACTGTGTCCACATATCTATTCAGGGGACACCATCATAGGGCCTAATCACATCAGCCACACTATCAGAGGCTCGTTCACCTGCACATTTACCAATGTGATATATGCCATCATGTGCCAGCAATGCCCCTCTGCCATGTACATTGGTCAAACTGGACAGTCTCTACGTAAAAGAATAAATGGACACAAATCAGATGTCAAGAATTATAACATTCATAAACCAGTCGGAGAACACTTCAATCTCTCTGGTCACTCGATTTCTGACCGAAAAGTGGCTATTCTTCAACAAAAAGACTTCAGAAACAGACTCCAAGGAGAGACTGCTGAATTGGAACTAATTTGCAAATTGGATACAATTAACTTAGGCTTGAATAGAGACTGGGAGTGGTTGAGTCATTACACAAAGTAAAACTATTTCCCCTTGTTTATTCCCCCCCCACACACACACACACACTGTTCCTCAGACGTTCTTGTTAACTGCTGGAAATGGCCCACCTTGATTATCACTACAGAGGGTTTTCTCTCCCCCCCCCACTCTCCTGCTGGTAACAGCTCACCTTAAGTGATCACTCTGGTTACAGTGTGTATGGTAACACCCATTGTTTCATGTTCTCTATGTATATAAATCTCCCCACTGTATTTTCCACTGAATGCATCCGATGAAGTGAGCTCTAGCTCACGAAAGCTTATGCCCAAATAAACTGGTTAGTCTCTAAGGTGCCACAAGAACTCCTTTTCTTTTTGCGAATAGTAAAACACTGGAGTTCTTCTTTAAGCTGGGCAATGCTGTCATGACAGAAAAATTTAGAGATGTGTCACCATGGACTAGGAAGTCCCCTAGCAGAAAGTAGCTCTTAGTGGCAATAAGATGTAAGGGCTGGCTCCACAGCCAACTGTCCACCCTGGTGCGGAGATGGAAAGAAGTACACCTGCACCTCACTGATTTTCAGCTAGCATATGGTCCCTACTCAGATGGTGTAAATTAGAGCAGCAGAAGTGATGCTTCAGCTGGCTCACTTTGGGGTGGGCCAGCCACAGAATCAGGAAGCTGTGACTGCTGATAGTGCCCTCTCTTGTGCCATGAAGAATCTCAGCACAAGAGAGAATCTAGCCTAGCAATTGCTACTTCTGCAATGAAGACTGAATTTCCTGACCTGAGTGAAAATAAGGTTCCCACAGCAACAGTAACTATCCACTTATGTGTATGCATATATGGTCCTTCGTTACATGTGCAACAATACAAAAATACTATGTACTGTGTGTGTAACGAATGCTAAAGTTACTTGATTGATATTCTTACTGTATTTGTCACGCAGGACCACTGCCCAGCATTTTGTGATTAGTAATGATTCTACTGAAGTGTCAAAATGCAAATGGACAAGTTAAGTGTGGTCTGGCAACTTTTCAGACCATTCTACTAGATTCTCAATTTAATGCTGCATTAGCAGCTTTTTGTTATGTTTCCTTTCTATCCACAGATGCATAAATATCACAGCAATGAGTGCAATATAAGAACCCACAAAAATAAACACTCATCATATAGAGCATTATCAAACGTCTTTCAAAGAAATGGAACAAAAAATTTAACAGTTGCTTGCGTATCTAATTGGGATCTTTCATGGTCTTGGGGACAGTGCACTGGACTCAGGATACTAGGGTTCTAATCACATGGGCCACAAGCCTGCTTGAGCAAGTCACTTCACCTCTCTGTGCAGCTGCTGCATCCCCTCCAACCCTTTGTCTATACTGTCTACTTAAAACTGTAAGCTCTTTGGGAAAGGGACCTCTAGACTCTATTATAATACAAACAATACTTATTTAGTTATATAAAATCTGTTATACAATTAGTTTTAATAGCTGCGCAAGTGACCTGTCAAGATACTGTTAATGTGGCAAACAAAGCATACTGAGAGGTGCTCCAAGTTCAAAACTCTGTAAAGGCCATATAAGTGATCTGGATATTTAGTCAGGTATGAAATTCTCCCCATCTGAATGCCCGTGAGGTCAAACAGGAAGGATAAACATTTTTTAAAAAATATTTTAAATTATTGGGTTTTAATTAAAAATCTACTTATTTTTGTTGCTAGTCCTTCAGCAATTTAAGACTATAAAATGGGAAGAAAGTAAAGGTGGATCTTCTCAAATTGTTTATATGTAACAAAGTTTTTCCTACACTTAAAAACCTCATCTATGTTGAAAAGACAAGTGCAGAACCTCATTAACATCATTACTATGAGAATAATGTGAACACAACATTGATAAAGCAAAAATCCTAGCAAGTAACACCATCTTCTGATATACTGAACTTCTTTTACAAGTCAAGAACACTGCAATGCTTCTGCCAGGCTCTATTCCTCCATAAGAATTTGCAGTTTGAAGTCACCAGGATTTGTACTGCTAAGTAATTTAGGTGCTGCTGAAAAATCACTCTCTCACACCTACTGGCAGGTTCCTGCCTTTCAGCTCTTATTAAAAATTTGGGCCTATCTGTACAAATGCACAGTAAACTTTGTTAATGTATTGAATGTTTAACTTTTCACTGTTAACACTGAAGCAATTTTGTTCTGAAGTGCTAAAGACTGGGATACTAAGACAAAAGTAGTAAAAATATAATTTTAGTTCCTAATCCTGCAAGCATTTATGCACACACTTAACTTTAAGCACAAGTAGTCCCATTGAAGTAATGGGATTATTTGAGTAAAGTTACATATCTGCTTGTGTTTTCTTCCCCCAGGATCAGGGCCTTCATTTTCAATATTTTGGTTTTTATTTATATCAATTTTGTAAAATTAAATTAAGATACCCTACCAGCATTTATAAAATTTAATTCATTATACACTTTAATCTAAAATTGCAGTCACAAATTTTCAAATTAGTTTTACAAAGCTTCAACCTCAAAAAAATTGTTCCAGCCTGTATGCAAATTAATGTATGTACAAAAGCTCAGAGAAATCCATTTTGCCACGTCTTCCTGAAATTCAGGGAAAACAATATATTTAGGATGCCAGACATGCTGTTTTCAAAACTCCATAACATAGTTATTTCAAAATCCAAGTGCCTTGAAAGTAAAGATAAAAGTCTTCAGACAGAACTAACAAAAGCCAAGTTTAAAACTTAAAAACAAAGCCACTGTTAAATCAAACAAAAAAAAATCCATCATCTGGTAGATTTCCCCCCCTAACTTCAATTAACCTGTTTTGCTCTATTAGTTAACTCTCCACACACAAAACATACATTCTAGGTCGCAATAAGAAAATCCAGTCCAAAATAAATTTTTGAAGAAGTATCTAACAGCAAGGGTTAAGAATAAAAGTGCAAAATCACGCTTAAAGAGTCAGAGTCAGCTTGAAAATCATATTTTCATAACAAAATTCTGTACCTAGATTAGAGAATATTCTTTTTTTCAGTTTGCTGTATGCATTTGGCAACACCGCATATCATCAGTTTCCCTATTTTGCTAATATTCAGTTGTTCTTATTGCACACACTAGCATGAGGACATCACTCCCATACACAGCTCTGAGAAGAGCTCACATGCACTCTTCACCACAAGCTCTCCAGGAGCGTTTTAACAGTAACAGTGGCAAAGATTAAACAAACTGAAGCATCAGCAGGTAGGCACACAGACAGTACACTTATTCCGCGGCACATGCACTATCCCCCTGGGAAGAGAGTCATATCAACAACAGCAGAAAGAATCTTATAAAATTAATTTAAATTAAAAAAAAAAATCTGTATATGCCCTTTAAATGGTGCTCTATCAGGCAACCAAATTATTTTTTGATTACTCAACTAGAAAACATTTGAATTGACAGCATTTCTTTAAATACCATATTATAGGTTGCTACAATATGGGAGATGTTCCTGCTCCCAAGGAAATCAAAGGAAAAAACTCATTGACTTCACTGGAAGCACGAGAAGACCTATGATCAAGAAATAATCTTGCTTCTTCATGTATAAAATGAAAATAATTACCTGTTATGGGAAATGTTCTGACATGTACTTTATCTAGTTCAAAGCAGATTTAAGTTATAGCTAACTGCTTAAGCCAGAAATGCCAGATCAGCACTTGGATTTTAGAATATCTAAATAAAAAATAGGAGTGCAATTCAAGAGTAGATTTGCTGAAAGCAAACTATGTAAAGGAACTATTTCTAGTTTAGCAAGCCTTGCTCCTCTTCAATAGCAGATTGTTTTAGGTACAAAAGAGATGCATCACTAAAATAGCTTTTACAAATAGTCATATATAAAGGCTAGAGAAAATTGACCAAAATACTTATTTATTGATTCTTCAGTACTTGGCTGTATTTCACAACTCAACAAATGATAAAACAGGATGTCATTTCTTAATAAATTAGAAATGTTGTCCAAACTTTTATAATCTGTATTCTCTGTCAGTCTGTATGTAAATCTGTATCTAGAGATTTAATTCCTGGAGAGTGGGAGGGTCATTTCTCTTGGGCCATCAATTCATATGCTCTGGGTAAACCCTATTATTTGTATTATCTAGTATGCTAAAAACAACTTAGGTGAACAAAGTGGTCATTTTATAAATAAATTTGAACATGTCTCTGACCAAGGCTGGTCACATTCACCTCCACAGAGGTGAATCAAAAGCTATATCTGAAGTGTGCCTGGTTGGTTCTTCCAATGGACATAAAGAATCTGTTTACACTGGAAACCTAGTAGTCCTCCATCCTCCTACTCTAACTGCATTAACAATAATAATCCCTTTTAGGAAACCCTTTTATACCACAAATTGAAGTGAAACACCTTATTCAAATGACTTTACCTTGATACTCACAATATATTCAGTAACAATAAGTCTCAGGGTTATAGGACATATTGAACTCCTATTCATACCTATGGTGCTTGTTATGTTCTATATTAGTAATAGCCATTGGCTGTGCACAGCCACTACAAATGCTTTTCAAAAATTAGAATTAAAAAAAACACAAACGTTTCACATTATGTGAAAGGTAAGCATCTCTTAGAAGTGAGCAACGCTACATGAAATACATACTTCAGTAACCCCAGAAAAGGCACTTTGCCTTGATGAAACAATCTATTCTTTTATGGATAATTCCCAGGCAGTTTTACAAGTCATATAATTTGTCTTCAAACCACAGTCTTTTCATACGTAGAGTCACAGCAAAACCTTTCACAATATCTAACAAATATATAAAATACAAAACTAACAATGATTGAACTACAAAACCTCAATCACAGGTTATTAAAAACTTGCAAAAGCATGGTGAAAGAATTACCAGTGAGAATACATGGAGACGCAGATCTCAGTCATATTCGATTAGGACATTATGCTTATTTTGTTATCCTGCACAAATCTAAGAAATTCAGTTCCGCACGTTGAATAAGACCACATGGACCTGATGACCTATCTCCCGAAGGAAACAAGGAGCCCAACTTATTTACTCTAACAATGTTTAGATCTTTTCTTCATCTTTCACACTGATTTGGGAAATGAGATGGCCTTATAGGAACCAGAGGATACTGATACTGGTAAAGTTTCAATATGATTGTGTCTACCGAATACAGACAAAAAACTGTGTGGTTGAATACTGGATGCTCTTAATCACCATCTGGATTATTTTCCATTATCCAATCAGATCAGATGCTCTAAACCTTTTGTGTAATGTTATTTACAAAGCAAAGATGCTCTTTGTAGAAAGGTATTTTGGAGAGACAGAGCATGGCTGAAGGGGGGAAAAGGAGCAAAAGTTCCCTTGGATATGTTTTGAAAACTCAAGGTTCTCATTCATTTTAGTTAGCTTATACTCAGTCTCTCAAAATGAACTTAAATGTTAGAACTACAGGACAACATTTAATAGGTATGGAAAATGCAGACACAAGAATAATGGCAAAAAACTCATGTAACAGGGCAAATGCGTTCATCCTCATGCACCAGTGACAGCCCTTGGGCCCTGTAGATGCAGGTCATGTGCTTGCTCCTAGTCATGTGCCTACAGGTAATCACATAAGGATTCCTGTCTCCTCCACAGTGGAGCAGACAAGACACCAAAGGTCGGGGGGGGGGGGGTGGTGCTCCAAACCTTAGGGCAAGGGTCTGAGGGGAAGACACCCGCAGAAAGCAGGAGATGGCTGGGGAGGAATCCTCAGCTAGCAAAGGCTGTGAAGCTCTAGAAGGGCCGTAAGGACTATGAAGCCCTTTGATACAAGCACTAAAACAAGACCACAGGGGCAAAAACAGAATTTTGTTTCTTTGGTCTGAATCTTGGTTTCTAAGTTAATAAAGAAAAGCCCTGAGTAAAAAAAATTTAAATTATACTGTTTGGAGCACAGTTTCAGCCTCCCCAGTTAATGAATCAGCCAACCAGTGCACAGCCCCATCAGATTCAAAGTAGGCAACTGGATGCACAAAACAATACATCATTTGTGGTGCTAAAACAGAAGAAATTTTAATGGAACCAAAATCCCAATCTAATTGGGGCCAGATCAGAATCAAAAATTTAGATAATCTGGACAATGGGAAAGTACAAGGCTGCAGCAACAGTAGAGATCATGCACTACTGGACCTGTGTGCGCTGGCTATTTGGTTAATAATGGAGAGCTGGATACTGGAGGGTTGGATAAACAACGTTCTACTGTATCTGGACAAGACTAACCGAAGGAACTGAAAACCATAATTTAAGTAACTATGGGCAACAACTCAGCAGAAACTGCTCTAAATGTTAAAACAAGCATAAAAACCAAAACATTCAAACAACATTTAAAACGTAAGATCTGGATGTGCTGGACAAAACGACTTAATTTCATTGTGAAGGACTTGGTGCCCACAGCTCAAAATCAGAATACAGACATTAACACCCTTTACATGAAGTGCACAAAGGATACCTTCTTATGGAACCTAAGAGAAAAACTAGGTTACTAGTACACACCAGATCTATAAGTGAGAAAATAAAGACTTTTTGCTGGAACAAATCAGAGAAACAGAATTACTCCCTACTCCATTTTATATATGAATACATAAATGCTCTAAAGGGCATCCAGGATTCGACTGCTCTTGCTTATTCTAAGTTTATACAATTGAAATTTATTTCGTCTATTAGTTCTGAGGATTTAAGAAAACAGTGAGTAAGGTATATGGTCTGGGCAGCTGTTTAATGTCCCCCAGAGACCAAAGTTATCCTAATTATCTGCTACTCCAAGAAAGTGAAAGAAAAAAGGACATTACAACTTTGCCTTAATCAGGCGTAGCAACATAAGGAAATTGTGTAGTTTGATTTGTTTTTAAATGGTCCTTTAGTAAATACTAAGTCTACTTCTCTATGTTATGCTTACCCATATTTAGAACTACTGCTAAAATAGCATAAATATTGTAGAAATCAAATTTTCTGTAAAACGTGTGGATTTCAAAACGCCTTAAAAGTTTTATATAAGAGTTTCAAAATTTATAGTTAAAATTGAACATGTAAGGCATAAAGAATGCACAAAATACAACAAATGTGAATATGAACTACAGTATTCTCATGTACTGGTATTACTGGTTCCAAACTGAATCTTGTCAGTATTTCAAAGAAAGTGTCGAACTTTATTATAGCAGAATGCCAACTTTAGTATACATAAGGTTGAGAAGCATTTTTTGTTTAAAGGACAACTCTTTTAAGTGCTCTGAAATCCACATGCTTACTCAGATTGTCTTGATATTTGCTTTGCCTTATGGGGTGCTGGGTAGTGTTAGTGGTCCAAATTTGGGATCATTTGAGAAGTGGTCCTGACATACAACCCTTCCCCACAAAAAACAGTATTTTACAAAAATCAATGGATTCTTAATAGTCATTAATGAAAGTACTGAATAATCCTGGACCCAGGACAGAATACTGAGGGATCCAAGTAGATACCTCCTCCCAGTTTGCCACCAACCATTAATTATTCTTTGAGTACAGTTTTTCAACCAGTTGCGAACAAACTTTATAATAACTTCATCTCTGGACTACATTTTCCTTATGAGAAAATTTGCTTATGAGAATTCATGAGGGACTGTGTCAAAAACCTTACTACAATCAAGATATAGCTCATCTACGGCTTCCCCACAATCCACAAAGCCAGAAACCATATAAAAGAAGTAAATTAGGTTGGTCTGACATGATTTGATGGGTTAGTGCAGTGGCTTTTTTTTAACTGGTGAATGCTTTCACACCGCAAGCCTCTGAGTGCGACCCCCCCATATAAATTAAAAATACTTTTTAATATATTTAACACCATTATAAATGCTGGAGGCAAAGCGCAGTTTGGGGTGGAGGCTGACAGCTTGCGACCCTCCATGTAATAACCTTGCGACCCCCTGACGGGTCCTGACCCTAGTTTGAGAACACCTGTGTTAGTGCATGGCACACACTGCCCCTTTGGGTCCAAAAATGGGGAGTAACTTTTTTTAAACTGCTGGAAAATGGGCCCTAATTTTCACAGCTAATTTGGAAGGGGTTCAAATTATTTACAGAAAGTTAATAATTTATACACTTTCCACAGAGAGGCGTGAAAATGATTGCTGGGCGTGTTGCGACTTTTCCATCTGGGGGATTATTACAGTAGAGCACCAGCACTAATCAATCAATTAGCATTGATTATAGAGAAGATGAAGGACAATTAGGAGTGTCTCCTGAACCGACCTGAATGTGCTTAAGATCAAGGGCACTTCCAAGCCCCCATAAACAGGAGGTGCTCGTAACATGCTTAGATTCTTAGTATTTTTAATGCAGATCTAGGTAATATGGGGGGGCCGGGGACTGGCACAGTGAGGGAGAATGTGGGTGTATGTGGGGACTGGAATTAGACTTGAAATTAGACTGAAATTTAGACTGGAAATTAGACAAAGGTTTCTAACCATCAGAGGAGTGAAGTTCTGGAAGAGCCTTCCAAGGGGAGCAGTGGGGGTAAAACACATATCTGGCTTCAAAACTAAGCTTGATAAGTTTTTGGAGGAGATGGTATGATGGGATAGCCTAATTTTGGCAATTAACTGGTCTTTGACTATTAGCGGTAAATATGCCCAATGGCCTGTGATGGGATGGGATCTGAGTTACTACATAGAATTCTTTCCTGGGTGTCTGGCTGGCGAGTCTTGCCCACATGCTCAGGGTTTAGCTCACATGCTCAGGCCATATTTGGGGTTGGGAAGGAATTTTCCTCAAGGGCAGATTGGCAGAGGCCCTGGGGGTTTTTCTCCTTCCTCTGCAGCATGGGGCATGGGTCACTTGCTGGAGGATTCTCTGCACCTTGAAGTCTTTAAATCACGACTTGAGGACTTCAGTAGCTCAGACATAGGTTATGGGTTTGTTACAGGAGTGCGTAGGTGAGATTCTGTGGCCCGCGTTGTGCAGGAGGTCAGAGTAGATGATCATAATGGTCCCTTCTGACCTTAAAGTCTATGATTCTATGACTGGGAGAGTGCAGGGATGGATGGGGAGATAAATGGGGACGTGTGTCACAAGAGATGGGTTGGAAGCCTCAGGCCAGACAGATGGGTAACAAGGACATGAGTGACACGGAGCCTGTGAGCCCCACATTCTTCCCTCATGTGTGTGCATGGAACTGGAGTGCCCCGCCCTCGTTTCCCTTACTTCTCATGTGAGCCAGGATCTGGAGAAGTCCTGCTTCTCTGCATTGGAAGCTGAAAACAGGCCTGTTCAGCGCATGCTCCAAGCCCATGGTGCTGAGACGAAAGTGAGGGGTTGAGAATGGGCACGCTTGCTGCATATCACAAGCTCAGAAAAGAATAGAAACACCCACTGACATGAATTGCACAGTTCGCACACCTTAGAGCTATTGTTTTAGGCTTTATTCCCTTGGGGTGTTCTCATTTAGCTGAGAACATATTGAGATGAATGGGCCACTTCATACATCTCTGAGCCTCCTAAGCTGCAGATGGATGTGTAAAGACTCTTTCCCCTACATTAGGCCCAGATCTGGGGTAAGAATGTTCCATCTCCACTCTCCTGCCCCTTCCTGATTCCACGTGTTACAGGCATTCCTCACAGCCCCACCACTTTCCCAGTGCTCCATGGGCCCGTCAAATTTAACAGGGACATGGAGTGGAAAGGAGGAGGATGGAGCTGGTACAGGCATGAGGGGCTCAAAGCAGTGGCAATGCACATGAAGGCTCAGAACAGTGAGCAAGATGGATGAAATGTTGGAGGAATGACTCAGCAGCTGGGGGCACCTCAAAAAATCAGTTATATATGCACTCTTATTTTTGACACTTTCATCAGTAACATGGGATAGGAGAAAGGGGTAAAGAGATTTTGACAGCATGTTAATCAAATCTCCCCAATGTCACATCTTGGTATGTAAACAGCAGAGAAGAGAAATTCTTGAAAAGAAAGTAGAGTTTAGAAACACAGGCAGGAAATAAAATGAAATTCAGCATGGAAAAATTCAGAATTAATGTACATGATAAAAAGTAATCCAAAATTAATTATTCACCAGTAATGCAAAAAAAAAAAAAAATACAACCCCAATTAACATGAGAGTGGACAACAAGTTCTATGAGCCTGCAATACGACATGACACCAAAAAAAGTAATGCCATTTTATGATGAAAGTGCCCAGGCATCACTTCAGGGGCAATAACCCCTTTCCATAATAATCTAGCAAGACCACACTATATTATGTTATATTCAGTTCTGAGAATCTCAATCGCAGGAAGACAAACTGAAGTAGTTTCAGAGAAAAGAAAAAGAAAGCAGAGGAAAATTTAGCCTGAGTAGAGGTTAAAAAAACTACTGATGAGGCCCTACTGTACTGTGGAATAGTCTTTAAAGTGACTTAGAACATAAGAATGGCCATAATGAGTCAGACTAATGGTCCATCTACCCCAATATCCTGTCTTCTGACAGTGGCTAGTGCCAGATGCTTCAGAGGGAATGAACAGAACAGGGCAACTATTGAGTGATCCAACACCTGTCAGCCAGTCCCAGCTTCTGGCAGTTGGAGGTTTAGGAACACCAAGAGCATAGGGTTTTGTTTTCCACATTTTCTCTTATATCATCTAAAATTACCCAAATGTATCCAGTAGGACATAACCCAGCTCTGATAGGTAAGACTAAGATTTAGTCGTGGGCATTTTTAGCATAAGTCATGGACAGGTCACGCGAAATAAACAAAAATTCATGGCCCCATGACCTGTCCTGACCTTGTATTATAAATACCCCTGACTAAATCTTTGGTTTTCTCGGGTGCTCCGGGAGACGCAGCTGCTGCTCTGGAGCGGGGTCTCCGGGGCACCCACTGGTGCTGGGGGGCGGGGTGGGCATTCGGGGTGCCTGCTGGTGCTCAGCGTAAGGGCTCTGGGGCATCTGCCACCGCTGGCAGGGGACAGCCCTGCTGGCCTGGGAACGCCGTACTGCTGCTGCGGCAGCGCAGGACTTCCACTGCTGGTGGTGCGGGGAAGCCCCTGACCACTGCTGTTGCAGGGGGGCGGTGCAACTGGCTTCAGGGCCGCCCGAGCAGCCCTGGGGTCAGTTGCACCTGTCGGCTGCAGAAGTCACAGAGGTCCCGGAAGGTCACAGAATCTGTGACAGACTCGCAGCCTTACTGATCGGTAACAGTGGGTGGGCAAATGAACTAAATGACTGCAAAGTTCCTTATCTTCTTTGATTCAGTTTGAAAGCCACACCTATTGTGTATGGGTCACTTTTTAAAATGGGAGAGTTATTTCATCTTCCATTGTTCAAGGGAGTTATGTCCGTCATAGCCCTGAAAAATCAAGTATCCATTCACAAATACTGCAATATTTATTGACTGTGTTCAAACAACACCTTAGAATTTCTATACAGTTCTCTGCCCCCCAAAAAGTTGTTCACTTGAGCCTGGAAAGCCACAGGAGGCAGCCCCACTGAACTTTCAAGCCTTTCACAAATCAAGAACTTTTTTTTCCCTTTGTTGGGGTCAGATAATCATCCCTTGTTAAACAAAAGAAACCTAACAATTGGTAAATTTTTGCATTTAGCTGGCTAAAACATATCAAATTATTAAAATCTATATGTGGAACCAACTGAAGAGAAAATCGCTTTGAAACTATGTGGAGTTGTTTTGAGTAGGAGCACAGGAGTGGAGAGGCACAGGATACTCAGTCAAAAGAATATGCTTTGTATTTTGACTTAAGACACATTTTAAAGGAAGACTATCAACCTGAAATTTAAGTAATTTCAAAAAATGAAGCTACTTTTCATTTAGGTACCGTACCTGTCCATGAGTTCCCTTACCAATGTTTGTGATTTTACAATCACATTTTGTTTTCGAAACTTTCACTTCTACATTGCTGTGACAGACTCAAACAAGTGAAACTGGCTATATAAAGTATAGAAAGTAAAAAGTACTACAGGTAGTTGACAGCACTCCATAAAAGTAAATAGATAAAAAAATATTTCTCTCTCAAATCTTTCAGTTACAGTAAACTTAGGCATACTTATAACATTGGCAGGCATAAAAATTAGTGTGATTTTTAAATTTAAATGCCATTTAAAAGAGATATTGCTACAGCCGTGAACATAAACAATGTTTTCAACAAATTTTACCTCATTTTCTGTTAGTTAACAGTGTGTGTGTGACGGTCGCCTAAGTCTCATGGCATTACTTCTGCTACCTGAGCAGACAAGTTTTTTTTTTTTAAACAAACAGGAAGAGGACTTGACATCAGGGCGTAAATATTCATACATTAGACACACTTTTTCCGTTAATGTTACACCTAAAAAAAAGTCTGCTCCTAAGAAAGTCTGCGGATAGCAAGTAAAAGATTGTAAAAATCACATTATTTGTATGTGTTCAAATACTCCCCCTGCTCCTCCCACTTTCTATGTTTTTCACCCAACTCCAGTCATCACTATGCTCCACAGCTAACATCCTATTAAGAGGATCAAGGAAGTTCACACATGCTCCTGCAGTTATTTTAGTATATTTAGGGACTCCACAAGAAAGCAAGCTACACAATTCTCTGAGTAAAATATAAATTCAGTCCAATGGAGTTTAAAGGGTCGGGTGGGAGAACATTTCTGACCTGATAACCTCTGTGGAGGAACTTGTTAGATGATCCAGTAAGAGGCATTACCATCAATTTTGTTCACAATCTGCATTAAGAATTAGTCAAGCAAAGCAGGAGGAAAATTAAGTCTTTCATTGCAAATCAGAAGTTCTTTCAGATCAGACGTATTTATTTTTTAAACTTAGTTATTTTTAGACTTAAAAACAGAAACAAAACATTTACCCATCTTGTGTTGGTGGATATTCGCATTCTTCTCCTTTTGGAAATATGCTACTGGGAAATAGATCACATATTGGAATAGAAGGTGGATCTGTCTGCACCTTAGCTGTTGAGTAAACATTTTAAGAAGTTTTATACTGCAAGCTGTAAATTATTATCAACTGCAAGAAAAGCAAAAAAAGCAAAGCATATTTAAGAGCCTCCTGCCAGAATTTGGGCTTATCCCCAGAACACCATGTACCATGATGCCCTCAAGTCATCTGACCTGGCTAATGCTCAGTGCAGCATTCAGAGGCACCAGAGAGAACTTTCAGACTGCCTTGGCCAAGGATCTACGTTGTGTGCCATCCCCCATGATATTTTTAATTGGACAACCATAATAGAGTAGGACAAGTTTAAGTGAGAATATGAGAAAATTCCCTTTATTATTGTTGTAATTGACACCTACGTCCTTTCTTCTTTTTCTTTTTCTTCTTTTTCTTCCCTGTTGCTCCATCTCCTTCACCCTCTCCGTCTGTAAAAGATATGTGTTTATATATATATACAAACCCTCAAAGAGTTAAATGTAGGACAAAAATTATCATGGCACCTTACTGAGAAACTACCAGGTAAGACGGCTTAAAGAACACTCAGAAAACTGATACCTCAATTTTATACAAATTATGAGACAACCTGTATCTGACACCTGAGTTTACAAAAGAGCTCGAGCATGGACTGAATGGGAGGTACGGGATCTGATCGCTATATGGGGAAATGAATCTGTGCTATCAGAACTCCGTTCCAAAAGACAAAATGCCCAAACGTTTGAAAAAAATCTCCAAGGGCATGAAGGACAGAGGCTAGAACAGGGACCTGCAGACTTTTCCAGTAGCTGTACTGGCCGCAAATTAATCGTTAAGCACGCTTGCTTTTAAACCATGTATTATATTTACAAAGGTACACTCACCAGAGGTCCCTTCTCCGCCTGGTGGGTCTGGGAGCTGGTTTAACAGGTCCCTGTTCTAGCCTCTGTCCTTCATGCCCTTGGAGAACGCGGTGCGGGGGGGGGGGGGGGAATATTGGTTTCACTGAGGTCTAACCGAGTCAGTAAACTGCACCAGCGTGCTTTTAAATGTCCAAATGCACATTCTACCACCATTCTGCACTTGCTCAGCCTGCAGTTGAACAGCTCCTGACTACTGTCCAGGCTGCCTGCGTATGGCTTCATAAGCCATGGTATTAAGGGGTAGGCTGGGTCCCCCAGGGTAACTATAGGCATTTTAACATCCCCAACGGTTGTTTACTGGTCTGGGAAGAAAGTCCCTTGCTACAGCTGTTGAAACAGACCAGAGTTCCTGAAGATGCGAGCGTCATGTACCTTTCCCAGCCATCCCACGTTGATGTCGGTGAAACGTCCCTTGTGATCCACCAGTGCTCACAGCACCATTGAAAAGTACCCCTTTCGGTTTATGTACTCCCTGCCTTGGTGCTCCGGTGCCAAGATAGGGATATGGGTTCCGTCTATCGCCCCACCACAGTTAGGGAATCCCACTGCAACAAAGCCATCCAGTATGACCTGCACATTTCCCAGAGTCAGTACCCTTGGTAGAAGCAGCTCAGTGATTGCGTTGACTACTTGGATCACAGAAGCCCCCACAGTAGATTTGCCCACTCCAAATTGATTCCCAACTGACCAGTAGCTGTCTGGCGTTGCAAACTTCCACAGGGCTATCGCCACTCACTTGTGAACTGTGAGGGCTGCTCTCATCTTGGTATTCTGGCGCTCCAGGACAGAGGAAAGCAAGTCACAAAGTTCCATGAAAGTGGCCTTACGCATATGAAAGTTTCACAGCCATTAGGAATCGTCCCAGACCTGCAACACTATGCAGTCCCACCAGTGTGTGCTTGTTTCTCGGGCCCAGAATCGGCATTCCACGGCATGAACCTGCCCCTTTACCACCATGATGTCCACACTGCCGGGGCCCGTACTTTGAGAGAAGCCTGTGTCCATGTCCTCATCACTCTCCTTACTGCGCTGCCATCGCCTACTCGCCTGATTTTGCAGGTTCTGGTTCTGATTCTACATATACTGCTGGATAACGCGCGTGGTGTTTAGAACTGTCATAACTGCCACGGTGATCTGAGCGGGCTCCATGCTTGCCGTAGTATGGCGTCTGCACAGGTAACCCAGGAAGAAAGGCACAAAACGATTGTCTGCCGTTGCTTTCACAGCGGGAGGAAGGGGGACCAGATGACATGTACCCAGAACCACCCGTGACAATGTTTTTGCCCCATCAGGCGTTGGGATCTCAACCCAGAATTCCAATGGGTGGCAGAGACTGCGGGAACTGTGGGATAGCTACCCACAGTGCAATGCTCCAGAAGTCGATGCTAGCCTCGGTACTGTGGACTCACTCCGCCGACTTAATGGTCTTAATTGGGGACGCACACAATCGACTGCATAAAATCGATTTCTAAAAAATCGACTTCTATAAATTTATAATAATTTCATAGTGTGGACATAGCCTCAGAAACACAATAACTATACTTTCCATTATCTCAGATGAGCTAAGCTGCCAGCCCAATTCAGAATGCAGAAGAACCGTAGTGAACACTTTCCGAACCCTTCTTCCCATCCAGTGGGCAGTGTTAGGGTTACCCAACTGTGGAGATGGCCAAAAAATTGAGTATTTTTTTTAAAGAAAAACGAACAGGAACAGATTTCAGGCACAATCTCTATGCTATTTCCCACAATTACACAGATTTCAAGTGGTGTGAAAAGAATGGGTCAGGCAATGGGCCAGAGGCAATCAAAAAATTAAAAATTCTGATATTTAACTTGTGTATATTGTAAAAGAATTTACAAGTAATTTGTACAGAAGAGAGGGAGAGCGTTATTTCAGTGATAATACCACCTTAAATTTAAGGTTAACTACACTGTAAAAGAGACAGAGCAAAATGAAATTCAATGTACTAGTTTATCTATGAAGAAAAACACTCTCCCCGAGATAAAATATCCAAGGATTCTAACCCCCCCCCCCCCCCCCCAGGAATTCCTTTCACTATGAAGCATTCACTATTATTCTCACTGAATTCTGACTCAACAGCAATCATCGTAACAACGTACACATTACATTAACATTCCTTTACCCCGTCACCTGAAGTAAGCCATCAGAAATCCAGTTTTATCAGAACACAGTACTATGAACAGCAATTAAATGGACTTGGATACTGTACATACATTCAGAATCAAAGGTTATTGTCTAGTACTATATGCACCAATGCAATTGTTTTTTCGTCTTTCTACTAAGTGTTTTTGGATACTAATATCCAATTTCATATGTTCTGAAACCTAAAGCTCCAGAGGTAGTTTGCCAATAGATGAATTTAAAGATGATCACTTTAGGATGTTGAGCCAACTTTAATGATAATTCAGCAGACAGGTGCTAAATGCACGGTTTTATTACATAGAAAAATGAATTTACTAAACAGGTTACATGTTTGAAAATCAAATAGAATTAATATGTTTATAAGATAAGGTATGTTTAAATTCAGATTAGAAACAAAAAATGATTCACAAACTACTTGTTTAGAATCCATATTGGCAACAATCAAAAGTGTGTACCTGTATTGCAGTGTGTTTCATATTTCTTTAGTTGGGTTTCTGTGCAACAACTAGGATTACAGGTAGAATTTTCTTCAGTGACTAGAAATACACACGTTTTTAATAGTGTCTTATTTATTTTAGCATCTCCTCAGATTCTTCCTCCAGCATTCCCCTATATTATTTGTTCTATATCAGACTAAAAGATCTCTTTTGTGGTATAAATCCATAAGGATAAAAACCAGCTACAACTTTTGCTATCAGCTTGCACAATATGTTTGTCTGAAATTTAACCTCTTGCTCAAGTAACATAATGTTGCTTAACAGTGAATGAGGATAGCTGAGTATGAAAAAAAGATACTGCAAATATACAATTTTGCATGAAAAAAAATTACTTAAACTGGAAAAAACTAGACAGCTGTAGAAAGTACAATTTCAAGCACTTCACAGACTTTCATTTTAGATGTTAGAAAAACAAAAATGTTACACTTGCCTTCATCATCATCATCTTTTTCCTTCTCCTCCAGTGTTTGTTTATCCAACTGTTTTGCTATATCATCAAGAGCACCTTCTAATTCTCTCTCTGTTTCTTGTTGTCCTGTTTGCAAGATAAAGTGTGATTTAACACAATAAAATGGCTCTGAATTGTGATATAAAAACCTAAAAAAATTATCTAAATATTTTTACCACCCTCATTATGAAGATATCAGAGCACTTCTCACCTTTTCTAAAGTAGCGAACACGTAATAACAACTCTTAGGTACTATGGTGACAGGGGCCATTATAAAAACCTGCACATAAAGGTAAGATTATCCAATAGTTCAAATAACTACAGTTCTTTTCTGTCTGTATAACTCTGCTGTCCCTAGCACCAGCCTGCTCCAGGGAGGTAACACAGTGTTATGAAAATAATGATAAACACGAAGTATCTTCATCTCTAACTTCTAGCCTGTTAAAAGAAACTCAGATTGTGATTTCCTTACACTATTTGCACAGATTTCAGAGTAACCTCAGATCTCTATGTACAACATTTGGGAGATTAGCAGAGAAAGGCTCCCTCCTGTGGGATAAACTTTAAGGCAACAAAATTATGTTCTTTATCTCTGGCCATAGGGGTGGATATTGCTGTGTACAAAACAGCATTCACAATCTCCCTGCAAACTGTCCCAGAAATAGGCTGCGAGCTGAAACATACAGGAACTTTCTCTCTCACACAAACCTATGATCAACCAACAGTCCCTGTGCCAATGCTACGACTCTTTCCATCTTTACCACTATTTTGAGTGATCTTCAGGCACCTCACATCACCCGCCTCAAAGACAAGCAACAGGAGCAGAGAGAGTGAGGGAAACAGCAGCAAGGCCACAAAGATACTAGCCAATTACGGTATCAGTCTCATCGTGGCCCACCACTGACAGACTGACCTCAGGGCAGATTTCCCCGTCCCAGTGGCAGCCACGCTCCCAGAACCCCCTCCCAGCTCAAGGAGAGACTTGCCCCCCAATCCCGCCACAGCTACACACACACACCCTAACCCCCCCTCCACGGCCGCTTCTCGCACCCCAGCCCCACCCACAGACGGCCCCCAAAAGCCGCTTCACGCGCCCCGGCCCCGGCTGCCCCCCGCCAAGGCGGCTTCACTCCCGAGCCCCTCCCGAGGCAGCCTCCCTGTCACACGCCGCCGCCAAGGAGGTTCGCCCCAGTCCCCCCACACTAACTCTAGCCCGCTCGCTCGCCCGCCCGCCCGCCGCCGCCGCGGGGCCCTGCCCGGCTCCGCTCCCTGCCCGCGGGAGGGTCTCCAGGCCCCGCTCCGGCCCCCTACCCGCGGAGGCGGCTTTGCCCTTCTTCTTTTTCCGCCGCTTCTTCTTGGCGCCTTCCTCGGCGCCGGGCCCCACCGCGCCGCCCTCCGCGTCCTCGGGCTCGGGCTCGGGCTCCAGCAGCAGGTCCCCGTTCAGGTGCTTCGCCGCCTGCTCCGCGCCCGCCATATTGCCGCGGCCTGACACCGACGGAGAGCCCAGCGGGACCGCCCCACGCCACCAGCGCCGCGCTCGATGGTACCGCGCGGGGCATGCCGGGAAGGCTCGAGACCGGCCGCCGGGCGGGGCGACGAGACGCGTGCTGCTGGGAGGGGGGCAGGGAGGTGGGCGGAGTCTGTGCGCGTGCGCGCGCTGCCGGTGCGGGGCTGCTCTGCGCCCCCTGGCAGCCTGGCCGGGCCTTGGAGGGGGGCCTGCCCCGGCCGCCTCCGTCTCCCTGGTGTCAGCCCCGACCCGTAGCATATCGGAGGAAGACTGTGTGTCGACGGGGAAAGCGTTTTGACACCGTTTGCACAGGCGACCCTCCCTCTACCGTGTTCTGACCATTTACATGGCTTGCAGAAGTTTTTCAAATTTCAGAGTTGGGGCATCTTCCTTCAGTCATATTACAAGTATTGTCACCTCTCTAACCCACCCTGGCAAAAACAACCAAACCCCACCACACTGATCCCCCTTCCCCTGCTTTGTTGTCTCATGCTGTATGGCGACTGTACATAACATTTGGACCAAAAAAAAGGCCTGGTGGAGCCATCTTTCAACTCCATTGCCATTATCTGAACCACTTGGGTGACTCTAGATACGTTCAGAGAAGTGGGCTTCTGTTTGGAGGGAATCAGTGGATCAGGGAGACAGGCTGGCAACTCATTGCAAAGGAGAGTGGTGCAGAAGCCAATAATGTGGATGCTACTGTACATTCCCCCACAAGAATCTTTCAAAGGGATATACCAGAAAGCAAAAGACTATACATATAGGAGTAGTTCCTACTCAAAGGGATAATTGTTATGAATAAGTTCATAGAATCACAGAAGATTAGGGTAGGAAGAGACCTCAGAGGGTCATCTAGTCCAATCTCCTGCTCAAAGCAGGACCAACCCCAACTAAATCATCCCAGACAGGGCTATGTCAAGCCTGACCTTAAAAACCTCTAAGGATGGAGATTCTACCACCTCCCTAGGTAACCCATTCCAGTGCTTCACCACACTTCTAGTGAAATAGTTTTTCCTGATATCCAACCTAGACCTGTTCTCTGCAACTTGAGACCACTGCTCCTTGTTCTGTCATCTGCCACCACTGAGAACAGCCTAGCTCCATCCTCTTTGGAACCTCCCTTCAGATAGTTAAAGGCTGCTATCAAATCTCCCCTCGCTCTTCTTTTCTGCAGACTAAATAAGCCGAGTTCCCTCAGCTTCTCGTAAGTCATGTGCCCCAACCCTCTAATAATTTTCGTTGCCCTCCACTGAACTCTCTCCAATTTGTCCACATCCTTTCTGCAGTGGGGGGCCCAAAACTGGACATAATACTCCAGATGTGGCCTCACCAGTGCCAAATAGAGGGGAATAATCACTTCCCTCGATCTGCTGGCAAAGCTCCTACTAATGCAGCCCAATATGCCATTAGCCTTCTTGGCAATATGGGGACACTATTGACTCATATGCAGCTTCTCGTCCACTGTAATCCCCAGGTCCTTTTCTGCAAAACTGCCGCTTAGCCAGTCGGTCCCCAGCCTGTAGCAATGCATGGGATTCTTCTGTCCTAAGTGCAGGATCTGCACTTGTCCTTGCTGAACCTTGTCCGATTTCTTTTACCCCAATCCTCCAATTTGTCTAGATCACTCTGGACCTATCCCTACCCTCCAGCATATCTACTTCTCCCCCAGTTTAGGGTCATCCACGAACTTGCTGAGGGTGCAATCCATCCCATCATCCAGATCATTAATGAAGATGTTGAATAAAACCGGCCCCTTCATTACTGAAGATGTTGAATAAAACTGGGGCACTCCGGCTGATACCAGCTGCCAACTACACATTGAGCTGTTGATCGCTACCTGTTGAGCCCAACAATCTAGTCAGCTTTCTATCCACCTTATAGTCCATTCATCCAATCCATACTTTTTTAACTTGCTGGCAAGAATACTGTGGGAGACCGTATCAAAAGCTTGCTAAAGTCAAGATATATCACGTCCACCACTTTCCCCATATCCACAGAGCCAGTTATCTAATCATAAAGGCAATCAGATTGGTCAGGCATAACTTGCCCTTGGTGAATCCATGTTAACTGTTCCTCATCACCTTTCTCTCCTCCAAGTGCTTGAAAATGGATTCCTTGAGGACCTGCTCCATGATTTTTCCAGGGACTGAGGTGAGGGTGATCGGTCTGTAGTTCCCTGGATTCTCCTTCTTCCCTTTTTTAAAGATGGGCACTATATTTGCCTTTTTCCAATCGTCCGGGACCTCCCCCGATCGCCATGAGTTTTCAAAGATAATGGCCAATGGCTCTGCAATCACATCCCTTAGCACCCTCGGATGCATTAGATCCGGCCCCATGGATGGCTCAGCTTTTCTAAATAGTCCTTAATCTGTTCTTTCACCACTGAGGGCTGCTCACCTCGTCCCCATACTGTGCTGCCGAGTGCAGCAGTCTGGGAGCTGACCCTGTCTGTGAAGACCAAGGCAAAAAAAGCATTTAGTACTTCAGCTTGTTCCACGTCATCTGTCACTAAGGATCCCACCCTTTCCCTGACCTTCTTTTTGTTGCTAACATACCTGTAGAAACCCTTCTTGTTACCCTTCACATTCCTTGCTAGCTGCAACGCCAATTGTGCTTTGGCCTTCCTGATTACACCACTGCATGCTCGAGCAATGTTTTTATACTCCTCCCTAATCATCTGTCCAAGTTTCCACATCTTGTAAGCTTCCTTTTTGTGCTTAAGCTCACCAAAGATTTCTCTGTTAAGCCAAGCTGGTCACCTGCCATATTTGCTATTCATTCTACACATTGGGATGGTTTGTGCCTGCGCCCTTAATAAGGCTTCTTTCAAATACAGCCAGCTCTCCTGGACTCCTTTCCCTCTCATATTAGCCTCCCAGGGGATCCTGCCCATCAGTTCCCTGAGGGATTCAAAGTCTGCTTTTCTGAAGTCCAGGGTCCATATTCTGCTGCTCTCCTTTCTTCTTTTTGTCAGGATCCTGAACTCAACTATCTCATGTTCACAGCTGCCCAGGTTGCCACCCACTTCTACTTCCCCTATCAATTCTTCCCTGATTGTGAGCAGCAGGTCAAGAGGAGCAGGAGCCCTAGTTGGTTCCTCCAGCACTTGCACCAGGAAGTTGTCCTCAACAATACCGTATCTAATACTTAGATACAGTGGGTGAGGTAATATCTTTTATTGGACCAACCTTACCCACCCTGTCTCTCTAATATCCCGGGACTGACATAGCTACAACAACACTGCATACAACAATTATAACACTTAAGAGCTGTTATGCATTTTATAACTTCAGTATACTGAACAAACTAATTAACCCTCTCTGATGGGTCTTGAGGTATCTAGGACTGTGAGTCACCTTTTTATCCCCTGCCTCTACCAAGAGGGAATCTTGCCTGTGGCAGATTGTTGTTAGCTCCCTGATACCATCAGCCTGTCAGCCACTCAAACACTCTGTTCTGGCCTATGCCAGCCTGGATGTTGCCTTGCAAGTTAACCAGAGGTGCACCCCAGTCCCTGAGTCCCCTTGAACCTGAGTTCCCCTGTGATATCTAGCCCCTGACACTGGCTACATCAAGGAATCCAGATCCCCTGCTCCCAAAGAAACAGTGTACCCCAGTTTACCAGGTGAACCTTAAATCACCACTTATATATAATACACAGCACTTATAATAAAACTAAAGAAGGTTTAAGTAAGAATGGTGGTTCCACTAGAAACAAGAGAGAGTGATGGAAATAAATGGTTACTATAAAATGAAATAATAAAACGTGATCTAGGGCCTACACTTATTAATAGTTACCTTTCTTAGCTAATAAGGTAGCTTCCTCTCCAAAGTTCAGTCTCTTGCCAAGGGGGCTGGTTTCACAGGAACTAGGATCAAATCTTTCATTTGACCACTCAACAAGATGTCGCCTCACTTAGTAAATGGACGAAGAGTGTCTTCCTCCACACTGTTACATATGATTCAGTCTTTTGTCTTTATTCACAGACCAGTTGATCCCCTCTCTGTTATAATATGCCTTTCCCCTCCAAGTGGTTTTGGTTGTTTGTAGTTGTCTTTGCTGGTTTTCCATGGACTGTTCTGGGATCAGGCAAGAGTAGACAATTGAACTGTGCACTACATCACCAGCTGACCTGAGAGGGGTGGTAACTGCCTCCCATTTGAATCATTACTGAGACATACAATTTGCTGGTGACTAACTTTTACTTCAAGTCATAATAAGGTATAGTTTTCAATATAGTTACATTATTGCTGAAATATTATCCATACACACATCTCACAATGATTATGAGTATTGATAAGTTACAATCTTTCAGTACCTGTCATGGATAAATACCACGGTGTTTAGGTATAGTAGTGTATTAGGTATAGTGAGATGTCGGCTCTCAGACAGGAGTTGCTTGGAAAGAGCAGTGAACCCTTAGCCTCACAAGAGCCTGATTTTAGAGTGAGAAAAGTGAGGAAGAGAAGTTAAGTAATTTGCCAAAGTTCACATGGAGCAAGAGTTATACACAGAGCTGAGATTAGTATACCCGAGATCCTGGTTTCTAATCCTGTTGTTCAGAGGGACCACTAGTCCACCCTATCTTTCACAGTGACAGACCAGATAGACTATTCCACATACAAAAAATCTTTCCATTGTTTCTATCGCTATAGCCCTTGTCCACCCACCATTCTTGCTTGCTGGGGATGGAAACAATGTGAGGGAAATGCCATACATTGAAATTTGTAGAATTCCCACATTCTTTGCTTGTAAAACACAATATAGATGTAAAGTAGTATAAAAACAAAAAGGGAGAACAGCTGTGCTGCCATTCATCACCACTTCATTAATTAAGTCAACTTTATTCCCGATACCACTAGGCCTGGTCTACCCACAGTTTTTGTACTGGTATAACTATGTCAATCAGGGGTCTGATATTTTTCATACTAGAATATTATAACTATACCAGTACACCCCCTAGTATGGACAGAGTTATGCCAGTAAAAAGCTGCTTCATGACAGTATCATTTGTTTCCCTTCCTGTACGGGAATAAAGTATACTGATATAAGCATATTTATACTGGTATAACTGTATCCACTGAAAGTTGTACCAGTATAGTTAAAACAGTACAACTTTTGTGTGTAGACAAGGCTGCTAACTTTTTAACACTGTTCCCATTTCTGCTATTCTGTTATTCATGTTCCCTTATCAGGATCTCTGCAGTGTGTAACTGATTAGGGTAGGCCACAAAGGATCAGCCTTTCGTTTTATTAACAATATATTGCATAGCTATATATATGATGTTACTGCTGCCTCGGACAGCTTTAATCTATTTCTTTGCTGTGTGGTTTTCTAATTAGAAAGGAGGGAGGATGCACAGAGCAGGTGTTTTTTGTTTTTTAATCCTGGCCAAGCCTTCATTTTTATTTATTGTTTTTATTTGTGCACATCATCTATATTGTGCCTATTATAGTCCTGCGGGTCCATAACCGTGTTCCCATTTTCCAGTACTTTTTTTGTCTTTCAGCTTCACATGTAGCCATTGTCCCTTCTGGGGAGCTGAGGGAGGCAGCCATGGTGGACTGGGACAGATGCACTGAGTGGTGCTCCCTATCCTGCTCCTTAATTGTTCGTAAGATTAGGAAATTTTCCAGCCCATTTGTTTTCACAATTACATAGCAGGGGTTAGAGATAATGGAGGTCTGCAAGTTTATGGAAGCCCAGTAGGTCAGGAGGGGACGAGAGAGGAGGAGATGATATTGAGCAGTGGTGGAGAGAAGAAAAAGTGAGAGTAATAACAATGCAGAGCTGAAAATCCAGAGCATGAGAACACAAGCCACGGTGAACAAGGGAGGGGGTGAGAAGAGCAAAGCAGCACATGTGTGATAGGAGAAAGAATCAGTGGCAGTAGTAGTTTACAGAGGTGACAACAAATGAATACAAAAATAACAGAGGAAATGAAATACTGTAATGAGTTAAAACTGGCATGACTAACTCATTAGTGGCAATAAATGGCAGGATGGCATGAATAATAGAAGACTGTAAATGGGAACCACATTTTTAAAAGAGAAGAATTAATAAAGTGATATAAAGAAATAGAATTGACTTAATAAAGTGATAACGAATCATAAATATGTATCAATAACTGTATGCTGGAGAGCTTGTCCTGCTCCTTTGGGACTGATCCCCAAGGTTTAAGAAGAGCTCAGTGCTATCCACATCTTGAGGGATTCACTCACCAACTCGCGTTTGGGCCCTTTCTCCGTTAAAGTCAGTCTCCTGTTGTTCGTGTTTAAACTGCGTTATGTTAGGTAATCCTGTGTTTTGAAATATGACATGCTATTTGACAGTAGCCAAATAAAATGGATGGTAGAGCCAGTGTAGAGTCTTGAGAAAGAAATACATGAAAACAATTTTGGGGGGTGGAGGAAGGGACTGAAAGCTAACTCTCCAGACACAAGCATACATGGGCTGGAGAAGTTAAGAAAAGGGATTATAGTTGAGTACAGTCCAGAGTATGTGGTTACTAAGCAACAGGACTTTAAACTCAGTGTAGAAAGACAGCACATTGACACACCTCCTTTTCTCTCTTTCTAAGGAGGCAGTTTGCATTTGCATCTTTTTACTAGTGAAAGAAGTTCTGTTCTTCAAGGAAAGGCTTCTTTCAGGGTATGTTATGCTTTTTTCTTCATTCAAGTCTTATATTTATGCCAAGAAAGGGAGATGTCCTTTATGTGTTTATTGTACGAGGGAAATGGAGGGGGAATAGGAAATGAACAGTCTACATTCAACTCTGAAGTGGAGTATCAATGTATTTATCAAATGTACTTCTGTTGCTAATTTCATTCATTCAATTGCATGTTTATGAGATTTTAGTACTTCTCTTCCAAGCTTAGGGCCCAAACTTGCAGCCCTTACTCACATGTAAACCCACTGAAACTAGTGGAACTATTCACATGAGTAAAGACTTCAGCATCAGCCCCGAAGATTGGAAATGTCTGACAAAGTAAAAGTAGATGTCTGACAAAGAATGCAGCTTACTATACCAGAGAAAGTGTCTTTTATATACTCATTCTAAGAGAGAGAGAGAGAGATTCTCTCCTCACCCCATTTCTGAACATAGAGAAGGGAGGTGGATCCTACACTTTGCCACTAGATTCTCCTTAACTAAAATAATCAGTAATATTAATTATGAGAGTTATAGATATTGTTAAAGATATCTGAGTTTGTAGCATGAGCAAAATAAATGGCTCTTTTTATTCTGAAAGTTCTTTTTCAAAATTTGTATTTAAAACAGAAAAAAATATATATGCAATCAAAGTTAAAAGTGACAAGATTGACAGAAGCCAAGAAACTCAGACTTAATCCTGGCAGCCTGTTTTCCTAAGTCCTGGCCATTGGCACATACCTTTTTCACCAAGCCACAATTTACGTGCAGCCTGTCAGCATGAATTCTGAATTTCCTTTCTTGTATCAGTTTTGTCATAATCTTAATGTCATTTTGAGGCCAGATTTTCAAAGAGCACGAGTGTATCTGTGAAAATTCATGTTCCCCTATCTTGCTGCAAAAACCATAAGTTGGAGTGCACCGACTGTCATTTGTACACACAAACCGGGGCACATCTATGTGCATGTTCAAATGCAGATCTTTGTGTATTCAACAGGTCAACTCTTTTGCAGTTGCACCCTCCCTTGCATTTCATTTAAGAACAATTGTTTTTAAAAGGTGATAAGATTGATGTTACATAACTGAAAAAAAATAATTTCCAGTCTATTGTATAGATCTACACTTTTAAAATTCCCAGATTGTTTACTTGATAAATAGTTATTTCAGTATATCTACATCTCCACACAAACATGTTTTAGGCCCTGCTCCTATAAAGTGCTCCATACAGTCAGACCCCTGCCTCCAAGCAGAGACCCATTGACTTTGTGTGGCTGCAGGCGTCCACCTATGTGGAGCTCCTTCCAGGATCAAGGCCTTAGACTTGAAACAATATTTCTTGAATACATATTTAAGATACTTGTTATATATCTGTGAAAAAGGCATAATAAAAACCCTATTTGGTGAAGTTTGCTTGTGTATACACAGGGTGATAGTCACTTCTCAAAATGACACTGGCTGCCATTTTTATCCACATAATAAAGCAAAGAAAAGTCATTACAGATAATACGCCACAAGAAGTTGCTGAAGCTAGTGTGGAGGAATACGAACATAAATGTGTCAAAAATTGATAAACTGAATTTTTTTGAACTTCATATAATTTTTAACACAGCTAAAACATTTTAAAAATTAATTATGCAACATTTTGTTGCTGTTCCTATGGCGGTGGTTTCTTTGTTAACTGGAGAGGATTTTCAGGGTCTCGCAATGAAAACAATAATGTTACCTTAATCATATTGCAGAAAATACTAACACTTTTCATTCCCACTTTCTGTTGGCTTAACCACATTCTCATCCTTCTAGGAACAAAGGGAGAAAATGCCGCTGCCGGTAACCCTGGAGCCAGGACCCATATATTTCTTTGACCAGGTATTTCCTTTCATCTTTAGCACAGTATTGTTTCTTTTTCCCCCAGCATTTACATGCTTAATCCAAAATATATATTTTGTTTTAGCTGAAATCTAGAACAAAAGAACGGGGCAAGAAACTACCAGAAGAACTACCCACTGATTTCAATTCACTCACCACAAATTCTCATCCCACAGGCTTTATTCCCAGGTAAGGGAGTTCATATGATGCTGGTGGCAATACATGTGATTCAGTTTCCACCAATTAGTAGTTGAGAAGAAAATTTTCAAAGGCAGAAATGGGTGTAAAACACCCAACTTCCCTGGATTCCCATTTGTGCCTTTGAAAAATCTCCCTTTGAGTTTGTTTCAATATGATTAATTGTTTTTAACTTAAAAACAATCTAAGAAAACTGCCAGTAATGGCCAATGATAACCTAAAATTTACTTAAAGTAAAAAGAAAATGAGTTTGCACCTAAAATCTTTAATGGTTACAATTCAGCTCTGCAAATGTAGGAAACATGTTCTCCTAAGTACCCCAGAGAAACACACTATATGATGATTGCAAGCTCTTCAGGGAAGAGACTGTTTCTTACTCCAGGTTTACACAGTAGCTAGCAGCAAGTGGCCACAGGCTTGGTTGGGATATTCAGGTACTACCATAATACAAATAGCAGATAATAATGATGACAAAAATATTCCTGCCCTATGGACCTTACAATGACATTGAGAAGCAGCGTGGAATGATGGATAGTTCACAGCAGTGGTTCTCAGCCAGGAGTCCGGGGCCTAGGAGACCTCCAAGGAAAGCCCAGGTGTTGCAGGAAGTGGGGTAGATGATTCAACAGGTGGCCCTTTCCCTCCAAGTGATTATTGAGCGATGCTCCACTATTTATTTCAAAAAGGTGAAATCACTACCAATTTGCTGATGCTTAAACAAGTACAGATGCTTCCTTAATTTGCATGGCACTATCTGAATTTCATAAAGTCTCATCTGCTGTCTGATTCACTAGGAAGCAATAAACATCAGCATGGTTCCTTAGGGGAGAGGTGTAAATATTTTGAAAGATGTGAATTAGTTTTTGCTGGTGGATTCTTTAGGCAGGGTGCATCGCATAAATATTTGTTTTGATTTTTAAAACTGATATTTTTCCTGCAGAGAGATGGACACACCTGCCTGGAGAACCCTATTAGTTGGCACAAATTAATGGGAAATCTCCAGCATTAGCATGCTAATGAGCTCCTTATTAGTTTAGTGCGCCTTTACAAGTCACTTTATACCTTGTAAGTGATTTATGAAATTCTTTTTGAATGATGCTTC